>NC_062552.1:76254269-76564115 GCF_016906955.1 Phacochoerus africanus
ACCCTCGGCATATGGAAGTTCTCAGGGCAGATGACCAATTGGAACTGTAGCTGCCCACCTATGCCACAGCCACAGCCACAGGTTCTGGCGTCTGCGATCTACACCACAGCTCACGGCAACGCCAGAACCTCAACCTACTAAGCAAGGCCAGGGATCAAACTGCGTCCTCATGGATACTAATCAGGTTCACTACCGCTGAGCCACGATGGGAGAAGAGTTATGCAGGAGATGGGAGAAGAGTTAGCTGTGTTTACAAGGAGGTATGAGCTCTCCCATCTCATGCTGGGGAAACAGTGAGCGAGGGGTGAAGTGACTCAGAAACCTTGACCCTGGGGAAGGCCTGGTTGTTCTCCACAGCTGCCTGGGTCCAGTGCCATCTCTGTAATGGCAGAGATGGCTTCTGGAAGAACTCCTGTCTCATTAAGCAAGGGACACATCCCCACACACACTCACCCTCCAAGCACTTCTCGTCCATCTGAAGACACGGCGATGGAGAAGACGGCAAAACGACGCTCAACAGGCCTGAAAAGAGCAAAGGAGTGGCTGCGTGAAGTCCCTCCACCCCAGCTCATCTACAGAGAATCTGACAAGGGCCGTGAGGCACACCACTGTGGGGGAAAGGACCCCTGCCAGCATGTGCTAGAATGGGCAGCACCTCAGTGAGACACTGGGAAGAAGCCTACAGCCGCCCACTGCACCCTGGTCCTCTGCATGACAGGCTGGATGCTTCCCTCCTGGGAATTCACACAGAGAAACTTGCAACCAGTGTACTTTTCCCTCTAAGCAGGAGTTCCAGTTAAAGACGTTTGCTCCTAGAGAGCCTTCCTTGAGAGATGTTTTGTTTTTCGGGTTTTTGGCTTTTCAGGGCCGCACCTGCAGCATATAGGAGCTCCCAGGCTAGGGGCTGAATTGGAGCTACACCTTGAGAGGTTTCTGATGAGTCTGACCAGGAAGGGAAGCCAGTACCTTAGATCCAGGGCTGTGTGTGTGTCTCCCTCCCCGTAGATGTTGCAGATATGAACTAAGAGAAGCAAGAGAAACAAGACTCTTTCAGGGCTGGGGTACGGAGGGTGGAAGTGAGGCTGGGAGGTGATGGAACAAAGGGCAAGGATGTCCACCCTGGGGGGTGATCTGCCCAGGAGAAGGCGCAGAGTCCTGGCTCCCAGGAGATGGGCCTTTGGAGAACTCAGGTCCCAGGCTGGAGCCACCGTGGTGGTCTGGGGCCTACTCACTGTAATCAGACCAGCTGGAGTAAAGGAAATGATTCCCATCAGGGGTGAAGGCCACATCCAAGACGCTCCAGCCGACATCCCGGGCCTTGATGCTCTTGAACTTATGAAAGCGGCCATACCGGCAGTCATACATTCGGATTACCTGGTCTGTGTAAGTGGGGATCAGGCAGAATTAGGGGACACTCTCCCAGAATCCTCCCTAGATCAGACCTCTCTCACTCAGTGCAGCTGTGGAATCTGCCCTTGATCATGGGCAATGTGTTCTGGCCAGGCATCCCTAAGCCAGGATCTGAGCCCCTGGGGCCTGGGGCTTTCTAGCCCTAGTCAGGGGGAACACCTCTTGTTCTAGGGCAGTTTGTAGGACTAGGGTCTGATACCTTGGCAGGCAGACATGAAGATCTGACCATCTTTGCTGTAGATGCCACAGAAAGCCTTCTGGGAGTAGGTATCAATGAAGCCCAGATCATTGGGCAAGAAGCTGGGGAAGCAGAGGAAATGAGTGTAAGGGGAGCTCAGCACAGGCAGTGTCCCGGTTAGTAGAATCCTAACAGAGCTGGATGTGTGTACAGAGGATATTTCCTTTTGGCTTGGGCAAGTCCCTTTCTTTTCTTTTGCTTTTTGGCTGCCCCATGGCATATGGAGTTCCTGGGCCAGGGATCAGATCCAAGATGTAGCTGCAACCTAAGCTGAAGCTGCGGCAATGCTGGATCCTTAACCCACTGTGCCCGGATGGCCAGCGATCAATCCTGTGCCCCAGCGCCCCCAAGACGCCAATGATCCCTTTGTGCCATGGTAGGAACTCCACAAGTCTCTTTCTTTCATTCATCTATCATCCCCTCAATTGCTATATTTTGCCATTTTGTTTATTCTCAAAGCCTCAACCCCATGTAACCTCACCTGAATATCCCTAAGGATCCTTTAACATTGGTCTCTTCAAAGTTTAGGAGATAAGACCTATCTGGCCCTTGGGATCTCTTCACCAAGCCCCATACTCACTGAGACATCACTCGAGACTGTTCTCCAAGGGAGAAGCTTCCCCGGTGGCAGAGGCCCCGTTCTCTCTAAAGGAAGGGATTGGGGAATATTGCTAGCAGAAACAGAGGGCCACTTCAGGCACACCAAGCCCCCTCCTCCAAAGATACTGTTCTTGCTACAGACAAAATACCCATACCCAGTAGTTCATCCCACCAAAGCCCAATGCAGGTTGGCTAAGAGTGTTCCAGTTCCAGCCCTTGCAGCTTCTGGCTACATTGATAGGGCTACTGTCAGGCAGGATAGAAGTGCAGAGGCCTACCTGGAGCAGCATTTGAGGAAAGCTGTGCTCCTGGGCTGCCCGTCTATGTCCTAGCCGCCCTGTGGCCAATTCCACCTGTGTCTTGATCTCACTGCATTCCAGGTCCCGGGTGTCAGGGGTGGCATCCACTGCGAATACCAAAGAGAAGTTTTGTTTTAGGTCTTCCAGCCCCAGAGGACAGTTACAGAGCTGTGCTCAACCCACTCAATGTGGCTGAATATTCTGGGGCTGTGAAAATTCCCTCATCCCCTGAATTATCGCATCTTTCTTTCAATTTTTGCCATAATTTGTGTGTGTGTGTGTGTGTGTGTCTTTTTAGGGCCACACCTGCGGCTTATGGAGGTTCCCAGGCTAGGGGTCTGATTGGAGCTGTAGCTGATGGCCTACGCCACAGACACAGCAACGTGGGATCCGAGCTGCGTCTGCAACCTACACCACAGCTCACGGCAACACCAGATCCTTAACCCATTGAGTGAGGCCAGGGACTGAACCTGCGTCCTCATGGATGTTAGTCAGGTTCTTTAACCACTGAACCACGATGGGAATGGCCATAAAAATTTTTATAAAAGGTTTTCTGATGAGGGTCTTTTTTTTTTTTTTTTTTGGCAGTGCCCGTGGCATGTGGAAGTTCCCAGGCAAGGGACTGAACTTGCACCACAGCAGCTACTCAAGCTGTTGCAGTGACAAAGCCAGATCCTTAATTCACTGTGCCATAAGAAAACTCTGATGAAAGTCTTCTGATGTTGGAGTTTCAGTCTGCCCTTCCTCTTTTTTTATTTTTTTAAATTAAAGTATAGTTGATTTATGTCTTTTCTCTTACCAGGTGGGTTGTATCGGTCTCCGAGACGACCATCCCAGGCATTGTCATGCTCTTCCTCTGAGTCCGAGAGGGCCTGGATGAGTTGTAAATTTGCCGCACCTCCTCCCTGCACCAACCTCACCTGGCCTCTGTGGAGAGACCCCCCCATGATAAAGGGGAGTATCCCATCCCCAAATCAACCAAATTCAGAGTCAGTGGTGATGTTAGTTCTTAGACTACCTAGTCCTCAAACTCTCATTCTGTTGCCATTTTGAGGGTGGGGGCTGACTAGACCTTGGCTGTTATTTTCAGTCTCCTATAAGACACACTAGGCAATAAGTTCTCCCTCTTATAGCAGGAGTAGAAAAACCCCGACATCACACGGGGTTAGCTGACTCCTCGGAGAGCTAAAAATTGAGAGCATTTCCTTCCAAGCCTCTGCCCAAGGAGTTCAGCATAGAACATGGTGTTCTGAAGGGACTCCCAAGGTTGTTTTCTCCCCAAGAAGCCATAGCTAAGAACCAAAGCCAGTTGCACCCCTTTCCAGTCAATTCCTGGTGGTCACTTCCCTCAAAGCAATCTTTCCTCAAAAACAGGATTAGAGTTAATTTAAACTTGTGTTTCAAGTAAATCCACATGGCCTCATATAATGTGTCAATAACTTCACTAAAGTTCAACACCCACCTTCCCAGCACTTTTCAACCCTCACATCATTCCTTTTCCACCAGGCAACCCCCCCCCCATTTCTTATTTACGTGAAAAATAATCTACATTTGTGTAGTCATAACTAAAAAAACTCCCCTGAACACTTCCCTCAAACATAAGAGCAAGTCATCTAGCTGACCCTCCCTAGGCAAAACCCACTCTTACTGGGTATGAAGCTGAGTGCCCTGAGTGTCCAGCAGGGAGGGATGTTCTGCTCAAACAGAAAGGTAGTCCTGGGATAATCCCACTTCCTATTATCTGTAACTTCCCTGATTGGAGCTGGGATCAAGGGACTGTGGTGGCGCCTGGTGGGGACACACCAGAGGGTAAGTTACCTGCGTAGGAGATAGGCCAGTACCTGGGCCAGATCCACATCTTCATCCTCCTCTTCCTCTTCCTCACTCCGACGCAGGCCAGCCCCTCTTCGGGGCAAGCCCTCGGAGGGGTCTCCGGACCCAGTTCCTGCACTGCTGCTGTTCCGTGATCCCATCTTCTGGTCACAGCATCCTTAAGTCCTGTGCAGGGACTCCTCCTGTCACCTCCTTGGGTTTGATGAAAGCAAACCCTGCTCTAGAAATACCAGGGTCTCCTGAGATACGGCAGTAGCTATAACTAGGGGGGCTACACTTCTTAGGGACTGAGAGCCCTTCTCCTTGGCCTGTAACAACTCCCAAGGCTTCGGGAACACAAACCTTTCCCAATCCTGTGAAGCAAAAAAAAACAGAGTGAAGTCTAGGGCGTGACCTTAGCTCACCAGTGAGAATCCTTTGAAGAGAAATTTCTCAGTTTTCTACCTCAAACTCACCTATCAAAGTCCCTGAGGGTGGGGGTGGATTCCCAGGTAACCTCTCAGGCCGACCAATCAAAAACCCTCGCAGAAGAAAGCGCCTCATTAGCTTATCCCATCTAACCAATCAGAAGCCTTAGGACCCCCCGACGCCCCCCTTACCGACCAATCAGCACACTCCCTCCCAAAAGCCGGCGGCAGCGACAACCAATGAAGTTAAAACTCCACTTAACCCCCTCCTTCCTCGCCTCACGCCCACGTGGTGTGCCGGGGATGTGTAAGCTAAGGGGGGTAGGCCTGCGAGAGACCACCCACCAGCCAGGAGAGGTCTCAGGACCCGCAGCGGCGCAAGGCCTTGTTTACATCGACTGCCTTCCGGCGTCGGCCAACAGCTCCTTCGTCACGCGCTTCCTTCGTCACGCATCTCCAGGCTCTGCCGCCGGCGGACTGCAGACGTCACGCGACGCCCCTGACGGCCCCGCCCCCTTGGCCCGCTCACTGGACAGCTGAGAGCGGTGATTGACAGATGGGCGGGAGAAAGTATGTGAGGAGTGCTAGGGGAGGGGAAAGCGAGCGATCCAGGAGGAGAGGTCGCTTCTGGTTGGGAGGCGTTAAGTGCGGAACTGGCTGCTTCTTGAATCAGAAACAACGGAACTAGACCTCATGGGCGAGGGGCGGGGCTTACAAAAGAAGTTTGTGATTCGCTGCCCAGAGGTGTCTTAACAAGGGAAATAATTTGCTGTCAGTCCCTTAACAACATTTAGCTCCGCACTTTTCGGAGGATCTCTAAGGGGCCCCTCTTTCCTCCCCTAGGCACGACCCCCTCCCCCGCCCCCACTTCGCTCTCTAGCACTGCTTTTTTTCTCAGGCTGCAGCTTCAGCCGGTCCGGTCCTAAGCGGTGCGCGGCTCTTTTGGGAATGCGTTCGCGTCACAGATGCACCTAGGCCTTCACACCCTCCCTTCCGGGCGTAGCTTCCGGAAGCCTTGTTCTCATGGGGACCGCCCTTTCTAGACCTTCCGTTAGTCACTCAGGCAACTTTTTAGATGACCCCTGGCTTCGCAGTCTTTGTAGACGCTCCCTAATGCATCCGCGGGGTCCTCACTGACCTTTCATTATGGTCAGTTCGCCTCTGATTCTAACCCTAACCCTAATCCTGGGAGGATTCGAAGACTTTCCTTAGACCCTCTGGCCTTGGGGCGCCTCTGCGCAGGACCAGGCTGTGCACGCGCGGCGCCTCCTACCCCCTCCTACCCCTTCCTCCGGGTTTATGAGTAACCCGGCAGAGTTCAAGGACGAGACTTGTGTACCTAGGGATCCTCGCCCAGGCTGGGGGGTTGTGGGTCGATTGACCGTGCTGGGCGCCTAGGCCCGGGGTCCAAGCTGCCTCTCAGTGCCCCCAGCCGGGACGCTTAATTAAAAGTGCTGCCCAGAGCCTCCTGAGGGCAGGAGGGGGAGGGAGGGATGAGGGAGGCGGGCCTTAATTTGACTGCTCTCCTGGGGCTCACTCTCCCTGGGTAGGCGAGGGTGTGGTTATCTTTCTGGTGATACCCCTTGGTTTCTAGATCGCTAGATCAGAGCTAGCTTATTATCTCTGGTCACCAGGGCCAGCTTCATGGGTGTGCGAACTGTACAGAACCCACGCTTGGTTTAAGGTTCTGTTATCACACTTTGAAATTCTTTTTTTTTTTTTTCTGCTCTTTGGTCCGCACCACCCCGCCCCCCCCCCCCCCCCCCGACATATGAAGGTTCCCAGGCTAGGGGTTAAATTGGAGCTACAGCTGCCGGCCTACACCACAGTCACAGCAACGCCGGATCCTTTACCCCACTGAGTGAGGCCAGGGATCTAACAGGCGTCCTCCTGGATTCTAGTTGGATTAGTTTCCGCTGCGCCATGACAAGGAACTTCCCACAGAGCAATTATTGACCGTAGTAAGACACTGGAAACAAAAGATCCAAACGCACTGCTACAGGTTAAATAAATTATGGTTCATATGGTAGACACAGAAATACCAGGTAGCCATTAAAAATGACGTAGTCTTCTATTTTCATGCCTTGGGAAATTGTGCAAATTACATTTTTTAGGCTTAAAAAAGGTGGTAGATCTGCTGATATGCGGTGGATGCAAAAACAATATGGTTTCAGTTTTGCATTTAAAAATATAAAAATAGGCTCATATCATTAAACAAATAATAAAATGGAGAAGGCCTTTCATGTGAACTAATTACAAAAATACAGTGTGGGAGTTCCCATCCTGGCCCAGCAGAAAAGAAACTGACTAGTATGAGGAAGCAGGTTCGATCCCTGGCCTTGCTCATTGGGTTAAGGATCTGGCATTGCCATGAGCTGTGGTGTAGGTCACAGAGGTGCCTGGGATCCTCGTTGCTGTGGCTGTGGTGTAGGCTGGTAGCTACAGCTCTGATTTGACCCCTAGCCTGGGAACCTCCATATGCCACGGGTGCAGCCCTAAACAGACAAAAGAAAAAAAAAAAGATACAGCATGAACAAAGAATTATGGTTAACACAGTTTGACCACCAGAGGTACATAGAAAACAAAGACTTTTGTTAAAATCTCAATAATGGATTTTATTTTTATTTATATTGTTGGGGCCCCACCCACAGCATATTGAGGTTTCCAGGCTAGCAGTAGAATCGGAGATATAGCTACCAGCCTACACCAAGCCAGAGCAATGCTGGATCTGAGCTGCGTCTGCGACCTACCCCACAGCTCACAACAAGGCTGTATCCTTAACCCACTGAGCGAGGACAGGGAATGAACCCTAGTCAGTTCCTAGTCGGATTCATTTCTGCTGAGCCTCTTTCCTCTTCTCCTCCCTAGCTTACAGATCCTTTTAATGTACAAATCCAGTTTAAAACTCAATAAAATCTAAATCAAGCTTTTGAAATATGTAGCTTGTACTTTATTGAGTAAAACATTTAAAAGTCATGGTAAATGTTAAAAGGTTTTAAAAATCTGAGGTTTTTGTGGCCAAAATTTGAGTCTTTTTTTTTTTTTTTTGTCTTTTGAGCACATTGGAGGTACCCAGGCTAGGGGTCCAATCAGAGCTACAACTGCCAGCCTATGCCAGAGCCACAGCAACGCCAGATTTGAGCCATATCAGCGACCTACACCACAGCTCACAGCAACGCCAGATCCCTAACCCAGTGAGTGAGGCCAGGGATCAAACCCGCAACCTCATGGTTCCCACTCAGATTCGTTTCCTCTATGCCACGAAGGGAACTCCCAAAACGAGTCTTAACGTCAAATGCTAAAGAATAGAAGGTTTCATCTGGATTCATTGGTTGATTTTTGCATGTAAAAGATTTTTAAGCCTGTGAACTTGATTATATCGCTTGTGACTTACAATATTTTGAAAATATATATGAATATTTATATGTTAGGATATATTATGTGTTCCACTGGAAGAAAAAAACTTTTTTTTTTGGTGGACCAAACCAGAGTCACAGCAGTGACAATACTGAATCCTTAACTGCTAGGCCACCAAGAAACTCCAACATGGCATATCTTTAAAAATAATTAAGTCATTTTGATAAACTTTTTTGGCCTTCTCTGTCATGATTCTGGAATTTGGCATGTTGCTTGTTGACAATTTGTAAGTGCTTTTCATCTGGGCAGCCTCCACTCTCCCCAGCAACACTTAAAGCCATTTTTCTACTTTTAGCCCCCATTTTAGGCCTGGTTCTAGTAATTGCTTTGTAAATGTCAGCTAGTTGACTTCCTGTCTGACCTGCTTTTGGCTGTTTCCTGCTCATTAGCATCTCCACCAGGGGGCGGGCTGGGCTTGAGAGGAGGGAAGGGAAGGAAATTTTTCTTTCTCTGGCTAACCATGTCCTCCTTCTCCCGGGTCCCAGCTCCCAGAGAGGTGACTGCACAGAGCTCCTGGGACACGTGTACAGCTCCAGGCACTACAAGGGCAAATTCTGTGTTCTAAAGTGATTGATGAACTGATGACATATGTTTATCACTGTGTAGCATGCTGAGTGTAGAAGGAGAGGGGGAAGTACGCTGATTTTCCCAGGACTTAAAATGTGTTGACTATAAAGCAATTGAGTAATTACAGAATTTCTAATACTCTTGTGTCTTGTATCCTTGGAAACCAGATTTTTTTTTTTTGTCTTTTTAGGGCTGCACCCGCAGCACATGGAGATTCCCAGGCTAAGGGTCGAATCAGAGTTGTAGCCACCAGCCTACACCACAGCCACAGCAACATGGATCTGAGCTGGGTCTACAGCCTACACCACACACACACAGCTCAGGGTAACGCTGGATCCTTAACCCACTGAGTGAGGCCAGGGATTGAACCCAAGTCCTTATGGGTACTAGTTGGGTTCGTTAACTGCTGAGCCATGACGGGAACTCCAGGGAACCAGACAGAACTTTTTGAGTGGCAGATAGGAGGTAGAGATTTGATATAGAAGTTAAAAATCCTTTAGTCCTGAGTTGGAATAGGAGTTATTATCAGTATGAACTCATGAGGTGAGTTCACAGAAAGATAAAACTCCCTATAAGATCTAGAAACAATCTAGTAGCAACAAACGCTCCTACCACCTAGATCTTAAAATACCATTTCCCCTGGAAAGAAAACGGAGCTTGGAGAAATGGCTGATTCCAGGCCTGGGTAGGAAATTTACACTATGAGCATGGAACAACAATTCATCATGCCAGATTGCAAAGAAACCAGCAAGTGCTATCAGGGTAATGACAAAAGGAGTCAGGAGCCAAGCTCTCATGACCAAAGATGGGATAATTTGAGCATTAATGAAGATAATTTAATAAACATTAAGGATGTTTAGATCCATAAGTTCATAATAGAGTATGTATATAACTAATTTGTCACCATTTTGAAGGATGATACAAAACCAAATTATTATTCTGAAGATGGTAAATAAAGGAGAAGAATCAAACAGTTATCTTGCTGTTCTTATATAAACGGTCCCTCAGGGTAGTGAGATAGATAAAAAGAGTACACCTTTGTAAAAGTATTCCAACTTTTTTTTTTTTAATGGCTGCACCCACAGCATATGGAAGTGTCAGGGCCAGGGATTGAATCCAAGCCACAGCTGCAATCTAGGACCCAGCAGTAGCAACACTGGATCCTTTAACCCTCTGCTTGAGGTGGGGGATCAAACCTGTGCCTCCACAGAAGGACCTGGCCCCTGCAGTTGGATTCTTAACTCACTGTACCACAGTGGGAACTATTCTAACTACTATGACAGAGTTTGAATAAAGCTGTTTTGAAATCCCTAATAAATTAATGAATCTAGGCATTGTGAGTGTAGGCCTGGATTCTTCAATGATTCAACTGAAGGAAAAGAAAGGAAGGAGAGGGAACCTGTAGATTGAAAGACTTAAATGGCATACAAAATTTTTTTAAATGGGCAAGGCCAAACTATAATGTTTAGGAATTTTGGATTTGGGTAATACAACTCCAAAAAAGAAAAAAGGAAAGAAAACCAAGGATATGGATTTCCCATTGTGGCTCAGTGGGTTAAGAATCTAATATCCATGAGGATGCAGGTTTGATCCCTGGCCTCACTCAGGGTTAAGGATCTGGTGTTGTTGCTGAAGGTGTGGCATAGGTCACAGATGCTGCTTGGACCTCATGTGGCATAGGCCTCAGCTGCAACTTGATTAGACCCCTAGCCTGGGAACTTCCATATGCTGCAAGTGTGGGCCCTTAAAAACAAACAAACAAACAAACAACCAGCCAAGGTTGTGATTATCATGAACCATAGTGTCCATTTATACCAGGAAGGAGGCTATGAAGATGAAAAACACGGCAAGGGGTGGGGGTGGCTTTTGGTGTCCATCAAAGTTCTGTTTCTCTCTCTGGGTAATGTTTTCAAAGGTGTTCGCTTTGTCTTAGTGGATTAAGCTATTCTTTTTTTGTATGGTTTTCTGTAACTGTGTGTTTTATTTTATTTTATTTTATTTATTTTTTGTCTTTTTGCCTTTTCTAGGGCCGCATATGGAGTTTCCCAGGCTAGGGGTTGAATCGGAGCTGTAGCCGCCGACCTATGCCAGAGCCACAGCAACGCGGGATCCAAGCCGCATCTGCAACCTACACCACAGTGTTTTATTTTAAAATAGAGGCTTCTGGAGTTCCCGTGGTTCATGAATCTGACTAGGAACCATGAGGTTGCGGGTTCAATCCCTGGCCTGGCTCAGTGGGTTAAGGATCCAGCCGTTGCCCTGAGCCGTGTGTGTGTGTGTGTGGTGTAGATCATAGACCCAGCTCAGATCCACGTTGCTGTGGCTCTGGCATAGGCCGGTGGCTACAGCTCTGATTAGACCCCTAGCCTGGGAACCTCTGTATGCTGCGGGAGCGGCCCTAGAAAAGGCAAAAAGACAAAAATAAATAAATAAATAAATAAATAAAATAGAGACTTCTGCATCTCTGATGGGAGATTAGGAATTTTAGGAGGCTATACGGAGCATCACAGAGGCCCCAAGTTTTTAAGACCTCAGGACACAAGTAGATAGTACCTTCTCCCAGCAATTCATACTTGTATGGGCCAGTGGTGGAGCTGCCCGTGAGAGACATCCTTATACCACCAGACTGTGCCAGGCTGGACTGCACTGCTTGGAAGGGTTGGAAGAAGATTGTGAAATCGGTGTTAGAAGGAAGCCTATGAAGACAGACAGGAAATGAAAACAGCACAAATGTTGTATAAAATAAATGAGCATTTCTTATTATCGGATACCATATGGGGGAAGGTCTGTGGCCTGGTCTCATGGCACCTAGAATATAATGGTTATGTCATAATGCTCATATTTTCTGCAAGCCTGGTGGCTTGCTTATTCCTGGGGGTGGGGGTGGGGGGCCGGAGAGGTGGTGGTGCTGTGCTCACTTGCTACCCTGGAGCCTCAGGTCACATTCTGCGCACGCGTCCCTCCAGGGCCTCCAGCTCAGCCAACACCTCCTTGGGCAGATCCTGGTTGACCTGCTCTGTCAGGTAGCTCCGAATGTCACGAACCTCCTGTTCCCAGAAGTCCTTGGGGATCGAGAACAGCTGGGTGGTGTCTATGGCTCCCAGGCCCCTGAGATCCAAGGCACCTTCCTTTGGCACCAGCCCAATGGGCGTCTCTCGGGCACTGTCCTCCTGCTCGAGCCGCCGACAGATCCAGTCTAGCACCCGCGCGTTCTCTCCAAAGCCTGGCCACAGGAAGTGACCCGCCTCGTCGCGACGGAACCAGTTGACATGGAAGATGCGGGGCAGCCGGGCCCCCTTGCGCCCCTCCATGCTCAGCCAGTGTTCCAGGTAGCGCCCAAAGTTGTAGCCGAAGAAGGGCCGCATGGCAAATGGGTCATGCATGATGACCTTCCCTGGGGAGGGAAGCAGGAGGGTAAGGCACTTTCCTCCTCACTGGAGAGAAGGAAGGTCACCCTGCCTCCAGCCAGAGGAAGTTGTGAAATGTTGGCAATTCCGGAATGTTCTCGAGGCAGGGTGAGGGGAAGGGAATGGCAAAAGATACAGGAGGGAAAGAGTGGGCGGAAGGGCTGGGTTAGGAAGGGAGAGAAGAGGCAACGAAGGCACACAGGAGGGGCAGGGAGGGCGCTCACCTTTGTGTTCGGCTGCAGCAGTAGACTCTGAGCGCATGGCACTGCCCACAAACACCCCATGGCGCCAGTTGAAGGCCTCATATACCAGGGGGACTCCTGGGACATGAGTGCGCACAGTCAAAGGCAGCCCTCATCTTTGCACCGTCACTCCACCCCTTCTGGTGATCTTGACTCCTACTCTCTCCCCTAGGACCTCAGCTGCTCACTTTCAAACCTCATGCCTCTCCCCACCCCCACCCCACCCACCCCATTTTGCACGGGGGTGGGGTGGAGGGGTGCTCTAGAGGCAGACAGGTGTAGTTGGCCATCCAGGCTGAGGTTCTCTGAGCTTCAAGTACAAGAGGGATGTGCGTCCTGATAGAGAGCTTAAGCCTTAACCCAGAAGGCATGTTTACCTTTGGGTCTGCGGCCTCCAAAGATGATGGCATCAATGGGGACACCCTCAGGGTCCTCCCAGGCTGGGTCCATGATGGGGCACTGGCGAGCCGGGGCACAGAAGCGAGAGTTAGGATGTGCACAGGGCTCCTTGTCACCTGGTAGAGGAAATACAAATATCAGGTTCAAGGGCACATCCAGCCCAACACACACAAACATTTGCAGGCACTCTTGCACAATTTCTTTTTGCCTCATTAGCTCCCTGCAACCTCAGGCTGGAGGTTGGTAGGGAGCAGGGAGAAGGGAGCCAGGACATCTCCCCCAAAGATCGGGTTGTTTTTAATGGTGCTGTCAACTGAACAGTGGGAAGAGTGGGAGAGGGGTTGGGATCTAGCAGGACACTAATGTTGACGCCAAGCTACAGCCACTTGGCACTAACCAGTGCTCAAGGGAATGGCATTACATATTGGTATAGGGTTAATAGAATTCTCTTCCAGAATCTCTTTTAATATATGGGATGATTATTAATTTTTTAATTAAAGTATAGTTGATTTACAGTGTTTCTTCAATTTCTGTAATTTATGGGATTATTATTATTATTATTTTGTCCTTTGCCTTTTCTAGGGCCGCTTCTAGGGGTCTAATTGGAGCTGTAGCTGCCGGCCTACACCACAGCCACAGCAATGTGGGATCTGAGCTGCATCTGTGACCTACACCGCAGCTCATGGCAACGCCGGATCCTTAACCCACTGAGCAAGGCCAGGGATCAAACCTGCAACCTCATGGTTCCTAGTCAGATTCGTTAACCACTGCCCCACGACAGGAACTCCTATGGGATTATTATTTAAATAAATACACCTAAAGCAAAAACTGAGACTGTCAGGTCAGTATTTCAGACAATTGACTTTCCATCAGCAAATGGGGGAAGAAAGAATCTCCTGAGCTATCAAAATGCAAACAAGGATTGATTTTAAAGCTGGCAGATTTAGGTGATTTCCCTGAGTCTGCTCAGACTCTGCTGGAGTGACAGGGCTTGAAGAACTCAGAGGAGGACATCAGCTGGGGAGGCGTAACTCAAGGAGCCCAGGTCATGTGGCCCCTTCAGGTACCCTGGAGAGCAGCTGGGACTGAGTCAGTGGCATATGTATAAAGCACCATCAGGAGTTCCCATTGTGGCGCAGTGGAAACGAATCTGACTGGTATTCATCAGGTTTGATTCCTGGTCTCACTCAGTGGGTTGGAGATCCAGCATGCTGTGAGCTGTGGTATAGGTTGCAGAGGCGGCTTGGATCCCCCATTGCTGTGGCTGTGGCCAGCAATTGTAGCTCCATTTCGACCCTTAGCCTGGGAACCTCCATATGCCGCAGGTGCAGCCCTAAAAAAAAGGCAAAAAAAAAAAGCACCATCATGCGGGCCCTGGAATGGACAGTGCTTTCTCTGCCAGAGATTGCTGGTTGGACCTGGCAGGCAAAGGAGTCATAGAATCAGTGCTCCCTGCCCCCTTCTGGCCCCTGCTCCTGCCTCTACTCATATAAGAGCCATCGTTGGAATTCCTGTCGTGGCTCAGTGGTTAATGAATCCAACTAGGAACCTTAAGGTTGAGGGTTCAATCCTTGGCCTCACTCAGTGGGTTAAGGATCTGGTGTTGCTGTGAACTGTGGTGTAGGCTGCAGATGTGGCTCGGATCCCGTATTGCTGTGGCTGTGGTGTAGGCTGGCAGCTATAGCTCTGATTAGACCCCTAGCCTGGGAATCTCCATATACCACGGGAGCAGCCCTGGGGGGGGGGGGGAAGCACCATCCTTTATTCTTCTCTCTTGCACTTTCATCAGCCCCCAATTCAGGACCCAGCACAAGGTATTATTCTGGGAATTGAAGCTGGGCACAACACGCCCTAGTTACACCCCTGAATCTAGAGATGATGAAAGGGTTGGGGAACTAGCCTGTGGGGAAATGTGAGTTTCTTGGATTTCTCAGTTGGGTGGGGAGGCCTAGGAGGGCTTAATGGTGGTGTTATAGAAAATGAAGGGTGATTAGATGAGGAGGGTGACTGTTAGGCCAGCCTGGAAAACTTGAATGTAGGCTTCAGTGACCACAGGCCACCCTCCCCTGCCAGGCTTTTCCTTGTTCCCACTCCTAGGTCTGGGAGCCCTGAATACCAAAGGCCACTGAAAGCTGAAGGTCCACAGCACAGGGCAGGTGGAGGGGGCAGAGCCCCAAGGCACTAGGGGGTAATGACAGGGTTGAGACACTAGTTTCTGGGAGAGACTAAAGAGCTGGTCTGATGTCTTTTGGAAGAAAAA
This sequence comes from Phacochoerus africanus, assembly GCF_016906955.1. Lineage (NCBI taxonomy): Eukaryota > Metazoa > Chordata > Mammalia > Artiodactyla > Suidae > Phacochoerus > Phacochoerus africanus. The sequence continues at coordinate 76,269,349 of NC_062552.1, forward strand.
TTAGGGTATAAGTGTTGGACAGGCAGGGGAAGGGTAATAATTTTTTTTTTGGTCTTTTTGCTATTTCTTGGGCCGCTCCTGCGGCATATGGAGATTCCCAGGCTAGGGTCTAATTGGAGCCGTAGCCACCAGCCTACACCAGAGCCACAGCAACACGGGATCCGAGCCGCGTCTGCAACCTGCGCCACAGCTCACGGCAACGCCGGATTGTCAACCCACGGAGCAAGGGCAGGGACCGAACCCGCAACCTCATGGTTCCTAGTCGGATTCGTTAACCACTGCGCCACGACGGGAACTCCAAGGGTAATAATATTGACTTTTTTTTTTGGCCATGTCCATGGCATGTGGAAGTTCCTGGGCCAGGGACCAGAGCCACAGCAGTGACAATGCTAGATCTTTAACCCGCTGAGCCACTAGGAAACTCCAATACTGACATTTAGACAATGGTTATCATATTGGGGAATGTCGGGGGCTGAGTGGCAGGGGCAGGGGCAGGCTTCCTTCTGCCTAATGGGTCAAACTTATGGTTTGTGCTTTGAGCCCAATTCCTTCTGCAATAATTTCCAAGATAGCCCTTCGATTCCAGCTGATATTTATTAAGAATTTACCATGTATTCGGCAGTGTGCTGAAGCCCTCTGCTTGCATTATTTAATTTAATCCTCCACCACCTTATGAGACAGGTACTATAATAACTATCCCCACTGGACTGATGGGGCAACTGAAGCTCAGAAGGTTTAAGCAACTCAGCCAGGTCACAAAGCCAATACCTTGGTGGTGCTAGGACTTGAACAGAGATCTTGCCTAGGCTTAGAAACTGTGAACAGTCATAGCTCCCTGTGCCTCCCGGAGGTCCTGGAAGATGGCTGCAGTTGTGGAGAAGGCTTTCATATCACCAAGGTACTGAGCCCTGGCGGCTGTGTCATGACTTCCCCACCTCACATACCGGGTTTCCAGGGTTTGCCCAGCCAGGAGGTCACGGTGACACCAGGGGGAAGAGGCTGATCAATGCCTTCCCAGTACACGCCGCCATCGCTTGTCTCAGCCACATTGGTAAAAAGAGTGTTACTCTGGATTGTGGCCATGGCATTGGGATTGGTGGTGGCAGAGGTGCCAGGGGCCACCCCAAAGAAGCCATTCTCAGGGTTGATGGCCCGGAGTTGACCTGTCAGGAGAAGTGAAAGAAGGGAAGGAATAATGAGGCAGAGTTGAGAGCTTTGGCTGTGAAAGGTCCTGCTCTGCCCTTCCTGCCTTAAGCTAACCCCTAGATCTCAGGGGGAAAGGCTTTGTGACTTCAGGGTGGCTGGGCTTCCAGGAGGTATGGGTTGGGGTGATTGTTCTGGAACAGGTTCTTACTGAGAAAGTTTAGCTTAAGCCATGAAGGAAGGGGACCCCTAAGCTCTGGTAAAAACCAGGACCCAGAGTGTGATTCCAGGCCTCTCACCATCACTGTCAAACCTCATCCAGGCGATGTCATCCCCCACACACTCCACTTTCCAGCCTGGCAGTGCTGGCCGCATCATGGCCAGGTTCGTCTTGCCACAGGCACTGGGGAAGGCAGCTGCCACATAGCGCTTCTTCCCCGCGGGGTTGGTGATACCCAGGATCTGTGAGATGGGGAGAGAGGGAACAAGGAGGTCACCAGAGGTCAGGCATGGTCTACATGGGAAGGACAACTAGGGGTCAACAGGGAGGGCCAATGTTTATTCACTGAACAGGTGCACTGCTTTGCCATATGGCCTGGGTGGCGGCAAGGGGAAGCCCCCCGATATTCACAGCCTCAGGCCAAAGCTTCAGGCATTTGGGCAGAGTCCCTGGCCACCAGTCTGGCACCTCACAGTGGAGAGGCGAGGCTGAGGCTGACTGGACAGGCCCTGCCCCTGCCCTGCCCCCAGAAGCTGCCCAGATCCTCACCAGGCCCTCACCAGCATGTGCTCCGCCAGCCAGCCCTCATCCCGGGCCAGCCGAGAGGCGATGCGAAGGGCAAAGCACTTCTTGCCCAGCAGGGAGTTGCCACCATAGCCGCTGCCGAAAGAGACGATCTCCCGCTGGTCGGGCACGTGGCCAATCAGGGTTTTCTCTGGGTTGCATGGCCACTGGCTCACCGGCTCCCCTGGGGACAATTGGTTGATGGGGGCTGCTGGCAGGGGCATCAGGTACTGGGGTGTCAGGGGGCCGGAGGGATCAGGAGTTGGCAGGAGAGACACTTGGGAGCAGTGGCAATGCCAGTAGGTGGCTGAAGCTCCCACCTCATGATATCCATTAGCTCCCACGCCCCTATTCTTGGAAGTGTATAGGTGATTCTTCTCAACTTTTTTTTTTTTAGGGCCTCACATGCAGCATAAAGATGTTTCCAGGCTAGGGGTCAAATCGGAGCTATAGCTGCCGGCCAATACCATAGAGACAGCAACGCCAGATCCTTAACCCAATGAGCGAGGTCAGGGATCGAACTCACGTCCTCATGGATTCTAGTCAGGTTCCTTACCACTGAGCCACGACAGGAATTCCAATTCTTCTCAATCTTGCATAAACTGCTCTGCCAACGCAGCCTCACCCCCAGCCCAGGCTGCTGCCCTAGATCTTGGGGATTAGGTGTCTCACCAATAATATGGGTAGGATTAGGGGTCCCCTCTGAGAGCACACAGGCCTGTGTCTTCCCCTGGGCAGAGCAAGTGCTTACCTTGCCCAGTCAGAGGTTGGCCCACGGAGTGCAGACACTTGACGAAGTCGCCATCTCCCAGGGCCTGAAGCACAGGTTTCCCCAGTCGGGTCATAATCCGCATACTAGCCACCACATAGGCTGAGTCCGTGAGCTGCACTCCGATGCGGGACAGTGGGGAGCCCACAGGACCCATGCTGAATGGAAGCACATACATGGTTCGGCCTGTGGAGGAAAACGGCACGTGGATGAAGGGCTCCAACCTGTTCACACTTTCGGCGCCCCTGCCTCTGGGTCCCTGCCCTGGTTACCCTGCATGCAGCCTGGAAACCTCTCATCCACAGCTTGCTGGAACTCAGCTGGGGACATCCAGTTGCCCAGCTGCCCATGGGCCCCACCAGCTGGGAGGGGCACCGTGTCCCGTTGAGAAGGAGTTACAATCACCGTCTTGCTTTCTACTCGTGCCACATCCTTGGGGTCTGTGCGGGCCAGCCAGCTGGGGGAGAGCAGATATGAAGAAGACAGTGGCCAGCAGATCCCCTTCATCCCCAGACCCACTCTTTCAAGTTCAACCTTGACTCTAGGTCTTCTGTTGGCCTTATTTTTCCCCCATCCATTTGCATCTCAGTTGCATCTTGCAGATTTTGTCTCATCTAAGGGTTTTGTTTTGGCCCTCTAGAATCCTCTGCCCTGGCAAAAACTCCCTGAACTTGTGAGTTAGTTAGTTTATTTATTTATTTATTTATTTAATTTTGTCTTTTCTAGGGCCACACCCACAGCATATGGAGGTTCCCAGGCTAGGGGTCTAATCGGAGCTGTAGCCGCCGGCCTACACCACAGCCATAGCAACTCAGGATCTGAGCCACATCTGCGATCTATACCACAGCTCATGGCAACGCTGGATCCCAAACCCAATGAGCGAGGCCAGGGATCAAACCCGCAACGTCATGGTTCCTAGTCGGATTCATTAACCACTAAGCTACAACGGGAACTCCTGAACTTGTGAGTTAAAAAAAAAAAAAAAAAAAAAAAGGCAAAAGCTTTTATTTCTATGGTTTTCATTTAGCATAAAAATGCAGACCAATCCAATAGTTCCTGATTGTCTCCCCTAAAGCTCCACTTCTTTCTCATTCCATTGGGATGATCTATTTAAACTTGATTTTGTCTTAGTAAACCCAAAGTGGCGTCAGTCCATGCAGCTGCCCCAATCTCGCAGGTAGCTGGGCTCCGAGCTTACCAGTTGTTGTACTTGGGGAGCTTTCGGATGAGGCCCTGCTGTTCCAGCAGAGCCAGGGTGGCAGTGTTCTCTGCCTCAGTCCCATCACAGATGTGGATGCCCTCCGGTTGGCAGAGGCGGGCACTGCGCTCCACAAAGTCTCGAACCCCAGCAGGCAGCTGGCCCAGATCTCCATTGAGTACTCGCAGGGCCTGGATGCTGCGCCGTGATGACCAGCCCCAGGAGCTCAGCCCATGCCAGCTAAGCCTGTAGAAGAAACAGAGAGGTAATGGGCCAGGTGTTCTCATGGAAGATGGGCAAGTCAAGGGGACAGACAGCTGGGCTGCTGGGGGTGTGCTAAAGGCCTGGGTGCTGGCACCATTAAGAGGTCAGAATAGGTGGGGGGGATGGCCTTTATGAGGTTGAGTGAGGGTGTCTCCTGCTTAGCAAGGGACAGGTGTCACAAAATGAGCATAAAGGCACATGGCTGGCTGTGTGGAAGTGCATGTATAGACAAGCCGAAGATATTGTAGGCTTAGCCCATGCCCAGGTTTTACTATGTCTGGCCAGTGCTTGGAAATGAGCAGGTTTCTATGGCTCAAACATCAATAATTTGTGCCCAGGTGACAGCTTCATGTGTCTGGTGTTTGAAGCTTTCATGTCTGTTCTTTTCATTTTCAAGTATAGTTTTTATAAGTTAAAAAGGCAGCTGTCTTTTTTTTTTTTTTTTTGGCCATGCCCATGGCATGTGGAAGTTCCCAGGCCAGGGATCGAACTCGTGCCACAGCAGTGACCCAAGCTGCTGCAGTGACAATGCCAGATCCTTAACCTGCTGCACTATAAGAGAACTCCAAAAGTCAGCTGTTTTTATTCTTTTCTTCCAATGTGCCTGCTGTAAGACTGTGAAAGCCTCAAGCAGAGGACCTGGACTTTGACACAGTGGAGTCCCAGGTTTCCTAGAGTGTGGATGACCCCATGTTGGGGTTCCAAGCATTGGATCTGCAGGTGCCCATCTGGGCCAACAAAGATTGCATACAATGTTGCCATCTGAACTGTGTGGAAGACTGACTGTTGGGGAATGTCACTAGCTGGGGTCCATGCCCCAATTTTCAGGGTCCCTGTAGTCTATTCCTTCACACCCCCTAGGAAAGGGAAAAGTAAGGTGTGCTCTGATTGGCCTGGACCCAGGGACGAGTGACCCAGAGAGCAAAGGCCAAGAGAGGGAAGTTGCCCTCCTCTGATGCCAGGGCCTCGCCCACCAGACATTGTGCCCCATACGCCCAGGATCACATGACCTTGTTGCTCCCTTGGCTCTCTTTGCTGGAGAACACATGCCTAGAGAGCTTTGGATGGTGGTGACCGGGTAGAACATCAGACTGCAGGATGCTCCAATTCAGAGGGAGTGAGCCTAAGACCATGGGTGTGGGAGCTGGGGTGGCCTCCACTGAGCAGGGCAGCGTGGAATCTCAATGTGGCCCCAGGGCCAGATGAGCAAGGCTCTTGGGACCTGAGTCTCCTCCACCTCAGAGAGAAGTTCTCCCAGAGCCTTAATTCTAAAGGCACAGTGTTGGGGAAAACCTCTCTCCAGGGGGAGGCTGGCTCCCCCACTCTCCTCCAGTCCCCTGAGGGGGACCTTCTCCTCTTCCTCTGCTCCAGAGACCACCCACAAGGGTTGGCCAAGTGGAACCAGCTGTGGGAGGGAGAGGGGGTCTGCTCAGACCCTGGGACTAAACTGAGAAGGGAGGGAAAGACAGGAAGCTGTGAAAAGGGGGAGAGGGCAGGCAATTGGGGCCTAGGGGCTCATCCTGGGCAGGGCAGGAAGCCAGCCCTGTAAGAATGAAAGCAACTTGGCCCCCTCCTCCACCCAGGGGCCCTGGCGCCCCCCAGGTCCCTCTGGCTGCTGGGCTTTCCGCCAGGTTCCAGTCGGCCAGGATCCAGTACAGGGGTGGGGGTGGGGGGGCGGGGAGTGGCTGTTTACCTTCTACCTTTCTCAGGGAGCTCAATCCCCAGGGGCTCATGCACCCTTGTCCCCAGTGCCCTACTGCTCCTCGCCCAACCCGGGGCACAAGAGTTACATCTGTAAAGCAAAGGAGGAGACATGGAGACGGCCCAGTGAGGAGGGGAAAGGAAGTTCTGAGAAGGGCAGATAGAGACGGTGTGGCCAGGGACTAGCAAAACGGAGGGGGAGGAGGCGACGGAAACCGAGGAGCGACCCAGAGCGGTTCAGGTTGCCGCGATCTCCAGCGAGACACACGACCCCGAGAGGCCGGGAATCCAGACACTCTTGCCCCCTGCCCGCCTCCTCCGGGGACGGGAAACCAGGCGAGGCGGGTGAGCAGATGAGCACAACTGGCAGCCCCGAGGGGGCGAACGCAGCGGAAGGTGCGGGTCGGCCCCGGACTGGGGGACCGGGGGGTCACTCACCGCAGGCCGGGGCGGTACATAGCGGCCATGGCACCTGGGCGACGGCTGCGGGGTGGCCGCGAAAACCGAAGAGCCGGGGAGATGTGGAAGGCGGGGAAGGAGGCGAGCGCGGGCGCAGTGAGCAGGAGCACAGACTGGGCGGGAGGTGCTTAAAAAGGAGCGGGGCGGGCGCAGGGGCGGGACCCTGCCCAGGCCAATGCTACCCTTTCTCCGCCCGGGGCTCTAGCCCCAGGTCCTCCCAGCCACAGCCCCACCTCCTGCATCCTAGCCCCCAAACCCTTGTCTCCCATTGGAGAATTGGGTCCTCTCCCCCGAAGTCCCGCCCCCTGCACATGATGTAACTTTGAGGACTCTTGCTCCCGAAAGATAGCGACAGGGAGACATTGGGTGGCGAGTAAACTAGGAACAAGGGGCGAGACCAGAGGCCAGAACCCATGGGGGGTTGGAAGTCTAGAAGCTGGGGGCTGGGCATTACCATTCCCCCTTCTTCCTCGGGCCTGGGCACTGGGATCCCAGATTCTTCTGTTGCCCAGCGCCCTAACGTTAAGGTTTCCTCAGTCCCCAACTCCCACATCTTTGTTCCTTCTCTCCGTGATGAGGGCTCCTTTCTGCCCAACCATGAAGTGGTGGTCTCTCTCCACCTTGGAATCTCTTCACTGGCTTCTGCCCTGGTCATTCTCTCCACATTCCCCTGGATAATGCATCTGTCCCACCCAACCACCACAATGAAGTCCTCTGGTGATTTCTTTTTTCCTTCTTTTGTCTTTTTTTTTTTGTCTTTTTGTCTTTTTAGAGCTGCACCTGCAGCACATGGAAGTTCCCAGGCTAGGGGTCTAACTGGAGCTACAGCTGCCGGCCTACAACACAGCCACAGCAACACCAGATCTGAGCTGCGTCTTTGACCTACACCACAGCTCTTGACAACACCGAATCCTTAACTCACTGAGCGAGGCCAGGGATCGAACCCGCAACCTCGTTGTTCCTAGTCAGATTTGTTTCCACTGCCGCACGACCAGAACTCCCTCTGGTGATTTCTCAAGTTATGTCTCCATCCAGACATCTCTCTTCAACTTGAGACCCTAAATGCCATAGCACCTCAAATTCAACATGGCAATGGTAAGCATCTGCCCAGCATCCACTCTCCCTTTCTGATAATAACATCTTGATGTTCCTTTGGGGGACCACCTCCTGGGTCTGTGTGGTCATGGGGGTCTCTTGGGGGTGAGCTCTCAGCTTGGCCAATTCATGTGTTCTGAGCTCTGGCCACAGCCATTGGGAATGTTCACGGATGGGCATGAGGTCCCTCTCTGGGGCTTCTTCTGTCCGCTTTCAAAATGAGCTCTCTTTCTGCTGGGGTTGCTGGGCTGGTGGAACCAAAGCCTGATGCTGCTGGATGTCAGCTTGGCCCTCCAAAGCAGAAACCTGCCTGAGAAGGAAGGAAGCCTAGAGGAAGCAGGCAAAGGGATGGAGATCATGAAATTTCTGATTCCAGGTTTAGGAGCCAATAAATTTTTTCTTCTCTCTCCCTCCCTCTCCCCGCCCTCACCTTTTTTTTTTTTTTTTTTTTTTGGCTGTGCCTGCAGCATGCAGAAGTTCCAGGGCAAGGGATTGAACCCAATGCCACAGCAGTGATAATGCCTAATCCTTAACCCCTAGGCTACCAGGGAACTCCATAAATTTCTCTTCCTCAAGCTAATTTTAAGTGGCTTTCTGCCATTTACAGCAAAAACAATCCTGATTCTCAGACTTTTTAGAGTTCTCTGCTGGAACACAATGAATGGGACGAGAAGAGCTGGCTGCCAGTCTTGGGCTTGCTGCTGGTCTTCATCTTTTCCACCCAGGCACTCGACCTCATGTGTAAGTATTTGGGACACTTCCCTTCAGTCCCTATATCCAAACTCTGTCTGTACGTCCTCCACTGCAAAAGGCTGCCTCTTTGGTCACCCTCTGGGCCTAAAAATGTGCATATTGGTGGCATCATTGTCATTCTACTGAAGATCATCATCTCGTCTGTGATCCTGCAGCACACCACCAGGGGGCAGGGTGTGACCAGCCTTGCCTTGGTCTGCATTTTCTCCTCCCCAGGGCCCTCTGGGCCTTGGCCTTGGCCTGCTCACAGACCCTCTGCTGTGGATGCTGTGGATGCTGTGGAGTGCTGCCCAGATCCACCTTCAGGATCAGATGCTTGTCCCAGCTGCTGAGTGTTGGCTGCTCTTGGCTCACGGCTGAGCATTTCCCTGAGCACTCCCTTTGGCTGAAGGGAGCTGTCTTGCCAAATGCAGTCCCTCTTTCCTGGGGCATCTTGGATCCAATGTCTGGTTGATGCAGAGGTCCAAAGGCCTGGCCCCCTGGCCTCAATTTGGGGCACTCTGAAGGTCCATCCCAGCTCTGGAGCTCCTGTGGGGTCAGCCGGAGGAGCCTCTGTTTAGTTGTAGTGCTCAACTCTTCTCTTTACCCAGTCCTGATTCTCTCACTGACTTTAACTCTCCCCCCCGCCCCCCAACAAACCACCTATATGCAAGTTTCCATCTTGGAGTTTGTTTCCGACTAAAGATATTCCCCCTTCTCAACTTGTATACTGCATTAACCCCCTAATTTGACTCTGATTCCATTTTGACCTTCTTCCACACTAGATCCAAAGTGACCTTCCTTCCTCTCCTTCCTCCCTCCCTTCTTCCTCCCTCCCCTCTCCTTCCTTCCTTCTCCCTCCCTCCTTCTTTCCTTCTCCTTCTTCCTTCCATCCTTTCGTCTCCTTCCTTTCTTCCTTTCTTTGTCTTTTTAGGGCCACACCCATGGCATATGGAAGTTCCCAGGCTAGGGGTCAAATCGGAGTGGCATCTGCCAGCCACAGCCACAGCCATGCCAGATCTGAGCAGTGTCTGTGACCTACACCACAGCTCACAGCAAAGCCAGCTCCTTAACCTGCTGAGAGAGGCCAGGGATCGAACTCTCATCCTCATGGATACTAGTCAGGTTCATTAGTGCTGAGCCGCAATGGGAACTCCCAAAGTGATCTTTTCTAACTCAATCTGATCATTCCACCTCCCTGCTGAAAAATATTTAGTAGCTTCTCACAGCTCTTGGGGTAGAGCCCACACACTAAACTTGGCCTACAAGGCTCTGTAGGATCTGGCCCCTGCTTGACTTCACCCTCGCCCTCACCTGCCGTCATTCTTCCCCCTTTCCTTAGTTGCTGCTCTCTGGCTACATTGGTGTTTTTCAGTTTCATTAATGTGTCTACCTCTTCCCTGCTCAGAGCCTTTGCATGTATTATTCCCGCAGCTTGGAATCTCCATGTTCTCCACACTTCCAGGCACCGTTGCTTCTTATTCCCCCGACCAGTCTCAGTTTAATGTGACTTCCTTAGGCAAGCTGTCCCCACAGTGGCACTGAAACTGACAGCACTAGTGGCCTGAACCTAGCCAGAACCCAAATTGGGACTTGAACCCAGCCAAAGCCCAGATTGGGACTTGAACCTGCCTGCTGGAACTCGAACCCAGCCTAAAACCAGATGGGGATTTAAACCCACGGTTTTTTTATTTAAAAATTTTTTAAAAATTTTTTGTCTTTTTGCCTTCTCTAGGGCCGCTCCCATGGCATATGGAGGTTCCCAGGCTAGGGGTCGAATTGGAGCTGTAGCCACCAGCTTATGCCACAGCCACAGCAACGAGGGATCTGAGCCGCGTCTGCAACCTATACCACAGCTTACGGCAACGCCGGATCATTAACCCACTGAGCAAGGCCAGGGATCAAACCCGCAACCTCATGGTTCCTATTTGGATTCGTTAACCACTGAGCCACAACAGGAACTCAAAACCTATGGTTTTAAATTTGAGTTACTCACCCTGTGTCTGGACTCACCAAGGCTCAGGTCCTTTATGCCTCCGTGCAGAGGAATTCGGTGAGAGAAAAAGTGATATGTGAGAAACAGATTTATTAGGATAGGATGCTTGTAAGAGATGCAAGCGGGGAAGAAAAGGAAGCTCTGCCCGAGGAACTGGTGGACCACAGTTTTATCATCCAAGGGACGTGGGGGTTTGGAAAGGCCCGCCTCTTCCTTTCCGGGAGTAGTAGCTCCTCCTTAGTATCCAGTAAGGTGTGTATTCAAATCAGCTGAAGGGCGGTCTTCAAACTCTGCCCTTGGTCTGAATTTGACAGCAGGCCTCATCCCATCCCCCACCCAATGACTGGAGGCAATTCTCGCATCTCCACTTGTCAAGCAAGCCTGCCTTATTTTGATAGTTTTCCTGAACTTACAGTGGTCTCCCAACATCCCCCAGGTTTCCCTCTTTATCTATGACCCCCTATTGGGACTTCCACGACCACCTGTGCCTACTCAGCCCTATCACCACCTTCTCCTCTGCCCTCACATTAGATTAGGTCTCATGAAATAAAGTCTCATGGCCCCATGCACTTCTCCTGCGTTAGCACCCATCGCATTATAATGGTTTGTTTTTATGTAGTCCCATTCCTAACATATGAAGGCCCTGGGTCAAGAGTACAAATAGAGGCTCACAAACCTTGTGCTTAAATATTTTAAATGTATGACTCAAGCTAACAAACTTTAAATAAAATGTTCTATTCTACCTTGACAAATATATACATAATGGTCTGGAATTTGGTTCAAATTTCAGTTCAAATTTGGCTTTAATTAAATTGATTATTTAATTATGATTATTATTTTTAGGGCTGCACCCGTGGCATATGGAAATTCCCAGGCTAGGGGTCGAATTGGATCTGAAGCTGTCGGCCTATGCCACAGCTGCAGCCACAGCCACACAGGATCTGAGCTGTGTCTGTGACCTACACCACAGGTCATGGCAACACTGGATTCTTAACTCACTGAGCGAGGCCAGGAATCAAACCCGCGTCCTCATGGATCCTAGTCAGGTTCGTTAACTGCTGAGTCACAAAGGGAACTCTCTAATTTATTTTTTCAAAGGCCACGCTAGTGGCATATGGAAGTTCCTGGGCTAGGGGTTGAATTGGAGCTGCAGCTGCTGGCCTGCACCACAGCCGTGGTAACATTGGATCTGAGCCACATCTGCAACCTCTGCCTCAGCTTGAGGCATCGCCTGATCCTTAACCCAATGAGTGAGGCCAGGGATGGAACCTGCATCTTAATGGACACTCTTTTGGGTTCTAAACTCACTGGGCCGCAACGGGAACTCCAAATTTGGATTTTATTTTTTTGTCTTGAGGATTCCACAATAGAATGTGGTGGTATGGGGAGAGGCGGCTTTCAGCCACTGGCCTTTGGGTCCACATTTTCCCCCCACTGCTGACACCATCTTCTACTGCAAGGGCTCTCATGTGCATACATGTAGACCCTCCTACCTGCACACCCCAATTCTGTCCACAACTTCCTGCAAACAGCACCCCTTGGCCACCTGTTGGGTCTAGGGATGTGTGTATGAGTGAGATCTCCCCTTGGGAGGGAAAACCCAGGAAGGCGATGTATGTGGGCCCTAGAAGTGGGCTTGGGACACTTTGGACAGGAAATTCCTAGGTATCTGGAGTGTGGTTCAGAGGAGTTTGGGATTGGGCAGAGGAGGCCAGGACTCCTTGCTCCAAGGGACACAGAGTGGAGCCTTCCAAAACGCTGGGCCAGGACAGGGGCCACTCTTGCCTGGGCTTAAGAGCAATAAATTGACCCTTCTCTGTTTTATCAGTCTATAAGCTCCATGAAGACTGGAGTCAGTCTGATTTACTGAGGTGTCCCTAGCACCCAGCACAGTGTCTGGTGCAGAGTAGGTACTTAAGAAGTAGTTGTCAAGTGAATGAATATATGCGGTAGACCAAGAAGAGGTTTGAGGATTTGGATCCATTACTGAAGATCGAGATTTCAGAAGCCAGCACTAGGAATGTGAACAGGTCTTACAGGGCTGTCCCCACCTGCAGGAGAGAGCGGATGGGGAAAGAATCCTGGATGACTGACTCGGTCTTCCCTCTTTCCTCTTTGTTCTCTATCCTATTTCTCCAGGTCCTTTGCCTGCCTGGCCCTCTCTCCCTATGGTCCTGCATCCCTCTGTCCATATCCTTTTATCTTTTTGTCTTTTGTTCATTGTTCTTTCTCTATAGCCTGACCATCCATCTGTCTGTTCCTTTTTCTAGTTCTCGGCCCCTGGTCTCACTTTCCTCTGACTCTTCCTCTACCACTTTTCTTTTCTAGCGCCCTCTTCCCATCAACCTCTTACTCCCTTCTTTTTTTTTTTTTTTTTTTTGTCCTTTTAGGGCTGGACCCCTGGCATATGGAAGTTCCCAGGCTAGGAGTTGAATCGGAGCTGTAGCCGCCGGCCTACGCCAGAGCCACAGCAACGCAGGATCTGAGCCGCGTCTGCGCGTCTGCGACTTACACCACAGCTCACGGCAACACCGGATCCTTAACCTACTGAGCAAGGCCAGGGATTGAACCCGCAACCCCATGGTTCCTAGTCGGATTCATTAACCACTGAGCCACGATGAGAACTCCTCTTACTCCCTTCTTGGTCCCTCTCCAGAAGGCTTCCTCTCTGTTTTTGTTCCCCATGGGCCTTTGCCCATCCCTTTCATGCACCTGCATCCTTCTGTCACCTTAGAACCACATTCCATGGGCATATGCATGGGATTTCTGGTCTCCATGGTCCCTGGGGAGCCCCTGACTAGTTCTGCCCTTTCTCCCAGGCCTACATCTCCTGCCTCCTTAACTAAGTCTTCTTGACTTCTTGCCTTCTTGCCTTCCTTTGTTCTGTCCTTCCCAAAGTCCATGTGGCTTCATCTTTTTCATCCCCATCTCCCTGTCCCCAGATGTTCTTGAGCCAGTCAGTCTCAGCATGCATCTCCCCTCCTGCCAAGAGAACCCGTGAAGCACCTGCTGGGGCTCTGCTGACACTGCAGCCTCTCTTCTCTATGTCCTTGGGGTCCTTTCCCCTGGCCCACCCCTCAGGCCCCAGACTCCTTTCCCTGGTCAGTGGTGCCTGGTCTGAGCCCCGAGCGGCTCAAGTCGCCTGAGCTTGTTTAGTCTGACTCCTTTAGCCCGTTAGCAGCTTAGGCTGCCCACCTCTCCTCTGAGCGCTCCAGTAAACAAGAGGATCAGCGCAGACCTGACAGCTGCTGGGGGCAAGTGTCTGGCTGGACCCAACCAGGCCTGCAAAAGGGGCCGTGGTCAACCCTCGCTATTCCTTCTTCGCCAGGGAGATTCTGGGGTCTCTTTCCTGGGTATTTACCTTAGAACCACATTTCATGGGCATATGCGTGGAATTTCTGGTCTCCGTTTCTGGTCCCCATTCCCATTTTGTGGCCTTGTTCCCAGGCCTTGGGTTTTTGGATTTTCTATGAAAACAGCACTAGGTTCAGGCAATCACACCCAGAATCCCTTCCATTTGAATGATGACAATGGACTCTGCCCTACAAAATGGAGGCCAAGGAGTTCCCGTCGTGGCTCAGCAGAAACGAATCCGACTAGGAACCCTGAGGTTGTGGGTTCGATCCCTGGCCTTGCTCAGTGGGTTAAGGATCCAGCATTGGCATGAACTGTGGTGTAGGTTCCTCAGATCCTGTGTTGCTGTGGCTCTGGTGTAGGCCAGTGGCTACAGCTTCGATTAGACCCCTAGCCTGGGAACCTCCATATGCTGCTGGTGCAGCCCTAAAAGACAAAAAGACAAAAAAAAAAATTGGAGGCCAAGTGTGGGAAGAGAGATGTCCTCTGGTGTAGGTCTTCTTGTATGTGTGTGGAGAGTATGATAGGAGAGAACCATATCTTTGCTCTCCGTACCCCTGCCCCCCCACACCCCTAAGGAAGCAGAGTTGACTGTAGGCCCTCTGTAGCCCACGGGTTAGCAAGCTTCAGTGTTCACCAGAAGTTTGGAGGGCTTATTAAAACATAGATTTTCTTGGCTCCCATCCCCAAAGTGACTACTCAGTAGGTTGGAGATGAAGCCAGAAAATTTGCATTTCTAGCAAGTTCCCAGGTGATGCTGCTGGTCTGGGGACTCCAGTTTGAGAACCTGAATCTACCAGCTCTTCACTGAACACCTAAGGCTGGGACCAGGTTAATTTTTATAATTGATGATATCCAGGTCTCTGTCTGGGCTGGGAAAAAGGGGCTATCAACCCCATGGGGGTGTTTGGGTGTCTTTAGAAGGTAGGAAATAGCCTTTAACTCCTGGAGCCCTATTCTAGTACAGACCTTATTTAAACAGCTTCAGACAGGTTTAAACATCTCCTTGGCTAATTCCCAGTATCCCTGTTCCAACTTCTACTTGGGGATGATAGCTCTAAGAGGTGTTAGGGGATTAGGCTGAAAATGTAGGTCACCCCCCAGCCATCTGGGAAGCAGGACGAGTGAGAGAGGAAGAGAGAGAGACACACACACAAGGAAAAGGTGAGGGGAAGCGGAGGGCAGATGAGGGCAATTACAAAAGTGTCTCAGATGGATTGGTAGTGACTGGATTTCAGTGGCCTGAGGCGGCCTGGAAGGAAGGACCAGGGATTCTCATCCCCCCCTCCCCTGCCCTGCTGCGCTGGCCCACTTGTCCTGGGGCTGGGTCAGCAGGAGTGGCTACGAATTGGGTGGCTGAATCACAGAGATTCACCGTGGGGAGGCTTGCTTGTCTTTCTGGTGGGATACCTTAGAGATGCCTGAGGCCAGATATGGGGGGGGGCGGAAATGTTGGGGTTCCTGAAAACAGGAAACAGACCCAACAGGCCCGGTGAGAGTGAGCCTGGGAGAGCTTGTACTGCCCCCCCCAAACACCCACAATGCACCGCAGAGCCTTGGAGGGTAAGGGTGCCAGGAGCTTGTCTGGGCCTCTTTTCCAGCCCCAGGGTTTCAGTCGCCAAGGGCTGAAGGTTGTGTCCTCATGAGGGTGCAGGTAGGGGCCGATGCTGCTGTCAGTCCTGGGGAACTGAGAACAGTGAGGAACTTTGGTGGGCAAGATGCCCCCTTCCCTTCCTTGAGAACGGCATACTTGTCCTCTCCTCTTATCCTTCCCAACCCCCAGGCCCAGGAGATATGCAAATGATCCCTTCGCCTCATTGGGTGGAGGCCTGAGAACCACAGATGACCTCAGAGAGCTGGCCCTTTAAGAGTACCCAGTGGGCTCTGTGCCCACAGCCCCTTGTTCTGAGCACTGAGGCATCAGGCTCTGCTCAATGGGGCCTCCAGTCTCTGGGGAAGCTGTGCCTGCCTGGCTCTGACACTGACCAGTCCTCTCTGCCACCCCTAAAGTGAGTATGTCTGAAGTCTACCTGGATGCCCAGCCTCTCGCCTAGAGCCCCCACCACCACCCTTCCACACCTGCTGTCAGCTTTCTGTTGTCTCTTTTCAGGAACCTTCACACTTCTGTCCCCTGCTCTGCTCCCACCCTGACTGGCTTCATTGTTATCACATCAGGAAGATAAGCAGCCCTTCTCACTTATCTCTTCATCCAGTTCTTTCTGGACACCTCTCTCTGTGTCTCACCTTCTCCTCCTTGTCAAAGATCAGTTCCTTCAATCTGTGTTTGTTTTTTGTTTTTTGTCTTTTTTGGTCTTTTGTAGGGCCATACCCGTGGCATATGGATGTTCCCAGACTAGGGGCTGAATCGGAGCTGTAGCCACTGGCCTATGCCACAACCACAGCAATGCCAGATCCGAGCCGTGTCTGTGATCTACACCGCAGCTCATGGCAACGTCGGATCCTTAACCCACTGAGTGAGGCCAGGGATCGAACCCGCAACCTCATGGTTCCTAGTTGGATTTGTTTCTGCTGCACCACGACAGGAACTCCCAATCTGTGTTTTTGTTCCCATCCCCTCTGTCTTCCGAAGGGTAAGGGGCTCAATAGATAGGGTAACACCCCTTCCCTGGGACAGGAAGAGATAGAAGACATGTCCTTTCTCCCACCTCTGGGCAGAGCCTGGGGCCTGAGATGTGGTTGCAAAGTGGGCAACCTAGGTTTGGGGCATCAATACGGAGCCAAATTCTAAGCCTCAAGGATAAGCCTTCCCTGCCTGTCCTGTCCTGGGCTGTTGGAACTGGGAGTTGGGCTAGAGCTGGGGACTTCCAGGCTAGGAAGGACCTCTGAGGTCACTTAGCCAGAGGTGTCTCAGGTGGGCACATGCTCTGGGGTTGATAGCAGGGAGGAGAGTTCCTGGGTGACATAAGTTTGGGGCCCTCTACTACTGAAGCTGAACAGATGGTTTACTGAAGGACTTCTCAGATTACTCTGCTGCTGTGCTTTGTGAACTGCAAGGGTGGGGCGCAGGAGCATTTCTCAAAATGATCTGAGCACAGACCCCCTTCTTGGCTCTTTCTCAGACGCCATGTTTCACAGAACACTCTTTGGAACATGTTATAGTCTAATTATCATCATTGAACAGAAGGGGAAACTGGGGTCAGAAGGGGGAAGGTGATCTTCTCAAGTTCACACTTGACGTGGCAGGTCCTCCACAGAAGGAGGAAAACAAGCCTTCGTTGGTTCCCCTTGGAGAGATTGACTTTGAGGAAAGATGGTCAACGCTCTGTCCTGATCTTTCTAGAACTGATTCTGGGACCTTTCCTTTTCCCATGGAAAGTCTCTTGCTCCTAGAAAAGGGATTCATTGATTAATCCATACAATGAATGGGCACGGAGGGTCTTCTATGCATGCATAGGCATTAGCCTGGGTGTTCTGAGAAAAAGAGTCATAACAGCATGTTATCACTATATATCAAAGGCCACAGCATATGTGCCTTCCCATTGCTTTAAAATACACACATACTCTGTCACAGTTAATTAAGCAACACTTTTTAATTGCTTGGAAATGGAATGATGCCTCTTGAGATGACAGAGCCGCTCAGCATGTCCCAGTACTAGAGCTGGGAGTGCTGCCATATTCTTCTTTTTCATAGATCCCAGAGGCACTAGTGGGCCAGAGGCTGGCTTATCCTCTTCCTCATTCAGGTGCTTGCCCTCTGGCAGGAGCCCCTGCCACCTGAGAAGCTGTCCCTCAGCCCGGAGGTGACTACGCAGGGAACAGGCTGCGTTGCCACCTCAGCTTTGCAGAACTCTGTCTCCAGGGCACATGGGCTTTGGGGGAAGTGGGATTTGGTGAAGGAGGCTGATAGGCAGCCTGCAGGTGCTCCAAACCTATCCTCTTTTTTTCAGGTACACCCCCTCCCAATCCAACCCCAGAATGGCACTGCCTCCCAGTCCCCTGGCCATGGAATATGTCAATGACTTTGACTTGATGAAGTTTGAGGTAAAGCAGGAACCCTCTGAGGGGCAATCTGGCCCCCCCACAGCCTCACTGGGCTCCACACCCTACAGCTCAGTGCCTCCTTCACCCACCTTCAGTGAGCCAGGCACGGTGGGAGCTACTGAGGGCCCCCGGCCAGGCCTGGAGGAGCTGTACTGGCTGGCCACCCTGCAACAGCAGCTGGGGGCTGGGGAGGCACTGGGGCTAAGTCCTGAGGAGGCGGCAGAGCTGCTGCAGTGTCAGGGCCCAGTTCCTGTTGAGGGGCCCCATGCCTACTACCCAGGGAGTCCAGAGGAGACAGGAGCCCAGCATGCCCAGGTGAGTCGTCAGTGAGCTGGGCTGAGGGGGTGGGGGCAGCGTGAGGGAGGAGGCCAACCCGAGAGAGAGGAAGAAGGGTCACTGCCAAAGGGTGATGGACTGGGAAAGGGACAAAGGACAGGAGAAGGGAAGAAGGGCCCTTGAAAGAAATCAGAGAAAAACATGTTCCGGCCCCTCCTTTTTTCCCAAATGGAGAGAAATGAGTAGGTTGAACTGGGAGGAAGAGGGTGACCCTAAAGTTAGAACAGGACCCAAAGGGGAGAACTGAGAATTAAAGGGCGTCAGAAGCAGTTGATTAAGGGGAGGTAAATAGATAGTCCCTTTGAGGAAACCAGGGAAAGTTTGGTGCCTGGAATGGAGTTGAGACTGTGGGAACCGCAAGGAAGCTGGCCTTTTCAAGACTTCGTGCCTCCCCAGGCCCCAACCTTCTCAGGAAGGATTGGGACTCATCCTATTAATTATAGACACAGATGGGGGAGTTGAGGGCATTAAGATGTAATCCAAATCCTTTGAGGGTCACAGGGTTGAGGCCTTCAGGACAGGAACGAGGTGTGTCGGAAGGGCAGGGTCTGGCTGGCCGCGGGCCCACTGGACACACACGCAGGTGCAGTCAGAGGCTGAGGACCGCACAGGGGTGGCGCGGGGTTCAGGCGCGCGAATGGCTCGCTTGACCGTGGGTGGGAGACGAGGGACCCACCCAAAGGGGTCGAGAACTCGTGGCGGGGGTTGGGGGCAGCGGAGGGTGTGTTGGGACAGGGGGCGGGTTCTAGACTGTGGGTGTGGGGTAGATTGTGGGGGTGGGTGGGGAATGCGAGCGTTCATGTAAAGGTGGGAGCCGGGGATGGAGCCTTCCTGAGGGCGGGGCAGGGCCAGCTGCGCCGCCACCCTAACGTGGAGTCGCCGCTGACCCCAGCCCTGCCCGGTCCTCTGCAGCTGGCCGAGCGGTTTTCGGACGCGGCGCTGGTGTCGATGTCTGTGCGGGAGCTAAACCGGCAGCTGCGGGGCTGCGGGCGCGACGAGGCGCTGCGGCTGAAGCAGAGGCGCCGCACGCTGAAGAACCGCGGGTACGCGCAGGCCTGTCGCTCCAAGCGGCTGCAGCAGCGGCGCGGGCTGGAGGCCGAGCGCGCCCGCCTGGCCGCCCAGCTGGACGCGCTGCGGGCCGAAGTGGCCCGCTTGGCCAGAGAGCGCGACCTCTACAAGGCTCGCTGTGACCGGCTGGCCCCGAGCGTCCCGGGGCCGGAGGCCACGCCCACTTCTTCCTCCGCGCCTCTGGCTGCGGAATGGTGGAGTCGGTGGGCGGGCGGCGGGCACCACTCGGGAGGTGGCTGTGCCATTCACTAGACGGTTACTGAGCGCCTTCTGGTGCCAGATACTTCTTTGGATGCAACACAAATATCCCCAAACTTCCTGGACCCTCCAGGCATGCTCTGAGGTTAGATGCTGGTCATTTTCTGAGAGAGGGGTCCCCTTCCCACACGCAGGAGGTGCACGGAAACCCTCCGCCTTCTATCCCACTCCACCTGGCCAGGACACCGGAATCTCCAGGAGTCAGACCCTCCAGTCAGTCAGGCACTGTGTGTGTGTGTATGTGTGTGTAGGTTGGGGTAGGGGGAGCGCATGATGCACAGCGACTGGGAGGTGAGGGAGTGGTGCAGCTCCCCGCTCGGTTTAGATTTTAATTCAAGGTTTTCAACCTGTAGTGCATTAAGGTGGTAATTAGCAATGAAGCTATGTTTTCATTCCAAGGCTTACAACCTCCCCGTTTTAGGACTACTGCATTTTCAGGATTGCAATTCCCAATACCAAGCCAGACCACGAACTCCACTCGAGAGGCTTTTCTCCTATCCAACCTAGTGGCCTCCGCAGCCCAGAACTGCAAAGGCCTGAGGAGCTCTGGGGGTGGTTGGTGTGGACTGGAGGAGAACCCTGGGCAGGAGTCTGAAAACCTGGGTGCTAGTCTCAGCTCTGCCACGGGATACCTCTGTCACCCTGAGGAAATCACTTGCTACCAGGGTTTCAATGACCTCATCTAATCCTCCTTTGGTTTGGATGACTTCTGACACCTTTCCAGTTCTGGCATCTCCTTAGTGTGGAAGCCCCAGTGGTCTCCTGAGAAGCCCCCAGTTCGGCCTCACCACAGGGACTTCCTGTCCTGCTCCAGCTTCCTGACTGAAGCCTAGGCCGTGGATGAGCCCATGCACTGGTCCTCTGTTGCTCCCTCTATGCTGCCTTGGCCTCCAAACCTGCGTAGGGTGCCCTTGATCCCTTCTGCCTCTGTGAGGGCTGAGGTAAGACTTTCCCCAGCCTGACAAGGAGCTGAGAGAATTCAGCTTTTGTGAATTAAACTTGAAGCCCAGGCAGAACTCTATGCTATTGGCTAGATGTTCTTGCAATTTAAGAAGTGTTTGTTCTTTATCCTTGCTCCAGGCATGCGTGCTGTGTGTGTGTGTGTGTGTGTGAGAGAGAGAGAGAGACTGAAGAGCCTCCACCTGGGCTGAGTGGAGCATCTCTGTTCTGAAGGCCCAGTGAAAATGAGGGGGGAGCAGGGATTGGGCCAGATGGAGCCTCCCCCTCCCACCTCCACTGCACAGAAGCCCAGGAGCATAGGGACCCGCCAGGCCTGGCCCTGGTTATCCTAAAGGCTCACAGTTGCCATGGTAACCCAGCCCTCGGGTTCAGCAGCCTATGGAGAGAGTGGGCAGGGGCTCTGGGCACAGCAGAGGCATTGGGCTGGGAGCAGTTACCTCAGCAGCCACTGTCGTAGGTCCTCTAAGGGACAAAATAAATGGGAGAAGCAGTTGGGTGTGGGGGAAGGGGATCCCATATGTCTCCCTTCCTTTCTGCCCTCTCTACCCGCCCCCTCCCCAGCTGTCTCTTCCCATCCCCATTCTTATTTCCTCCTCCCCCTCTTCTAGCTGAGCTCATCCCTCCTCCACTCAGGAACCTGCGACCCGAGTCCTCTCCTCCATCTCTGCCAGGATTTCTTGATCTTCTCCCCTCCCTCTCCCATCAGTGGCCCCTGCCCACCCTCTTCGACTCCAGCTTCTCTCTCTGAGTAGCTCGCAGCACCTTTAGCCTCTCCTCCTCCATCCCCTTGCACATGATCCCCGAAGGGAGAGGTTGGGATGGAGAAGATCCCTCTAGGAGCCCAGCTCTCCTTCCTGCACTCGGGCCATCCCTTGGCTCTTCACTTGCTCTCTGGAGCTGTGATCCAGACCCATTACTGCTGTTACCTGCTTTCTTAACTGGCTGGGGCCTTTCATGGCACACACATGGGGAGAGACGCCCATCCACAGGGACCTACACCCGTACACACAATCAGGCCATGTTTCTAGACAATCGGATCATAAGATAAGGGTCACATGGATACACCTCAAACAGAAGTTGTTGCTCGTGATTAAATGTATCGGGCCTTTACTCTGGCATTGCTGTGGCATAGGCTGGTGGCTACAGCTCCGACACAACCCCTAGCCTGGGAACCTCCATATGCCATGGATGTGGCCCTAAAAAGGCAATAAATAAATAAATAAGTAAATAAGAGTGTGGGCCCTTTAGCTAGATGGGCCCAGGTTCAAGTTCCAGGCCTACCCATTCTTTGACCGTGGGTGAGCTTCAATCAAGCCTCATTTGTTTTGTCAGAAAAATGGGGAAAATAATGATAGCTACCTGGTGAGAATGGATGCAGTTAAATCATTAAGCACAAAGCTTCACACGTGCTAAAGGGTAATGTTTGCTGTTGTTGTTAATGTTATTCAGAGTACACAGCTGGACTTCCTGAACCACTAAGGCTACACAAAAGGCATATCCCTGGAGAGTCAGGGATATGTGGGCATGTATACATACACACACACACACACACGGAACACCAAGATGCACAGACCTTAGACAGTCCCCCCCTACTGCTGTATTCATAATTCACTAGCAGATCGGCAGTCCTTCTTCAGTCCCCCACCCCCGCCTCTTCTCAGCCCACCCCACAGCTGTGTGGGGGCTGAAGTTCAGCCCCTGGCGGGCTCAGCTGGGCTTCTCGGAGACAGCTTGAGAGGGCATCAGCTTGCCCCCTCGACAGCCCCTTATTACCCCTCCGTCTCTGGTAATTAACCCCCAAGGAGCCTGGACCCCCTGGGGTTGGGAGGTGAGGGTAGGGACTCCTCAGATGTCACTGGCACATAGTTGCAGGAAAATAGCAGAGACATATCAGTCTGCCTGGGGGGCTCTGGCATAGAATTCAAAGGATGCTGCTTCTCATTTCTTAATGGTGTGTGTGTGTGGTGCCACGGGCTGCCGAATGGGCATCTGAGGCATGATGGGTAGAGACTGAGGTGCTAGGAGTGGTTCCCTTTATTAATGGCCAGAAAGTCAGGATCACTGAAGAAAGTCACTGAGGGGCCACCGAGGCTGAGGAGTATGGGACCTGGAGAGATGGGGCAGGGCTCACCACTGACTTCCAGGACCCAGGGGGCACAACTGGTCCAAGAGGGAGAGGCACTGGTCACTTGAGTCACAAGGGTCAGGACAGGCACCTGGGAGAGAATGGGATCTTCATAAACCCCCTCATCTACACCACACCCAGCCTGCGATGGCCTCTGCCAAGCCCCACTCTGCACCCCCTAGTGTCCCAGGACTCACTGAGAGGCTGGAGGGAGTGACGGTCCGGTGGGTGGTGGTCACGGGCTAGGGCTGGGGGTCGTGGCCGGCGTGCAGGGCCTGGGAGCCCCGGGGCTGATGCCCTGGCTTGCGTAGTACTCCACCACCTGCCGTGGCACCTCGGCCAGGACACACTTAGCGAGCGCAGAGGGTGGGGCCTGGGGCGGGGGCGAGGGCGGGGACATGGTTAAGCGGGGAAAGTGGGAAAGGGTGGGGGTGGGATGGGGGTGGTTGGGTGAGGGGCGGAGCTTCGGGGGGCCCCCGCTGGGCCCTGGCGTCCTTCGGTTGGGACGTCACTCGGGTAGGAGAGATGGGTTGGATTTGGGGGTTGCAGGAGATGCTGAGGAGTCCTCCTGCTGGGAGGGGACTTCAGGCACTCACATCCTTGAAGTCCCGGAAGGGCACGAACTGGACGATGTCGCGAGCCGCGGGCACCCCTCGGGGGCAACGCAAGGGACCGTCGTCACCGTCCAGCAGCCGCATGTCCGAGAAGTCGGCATTGCCCACGCCCACGATGATGATGGACATGGGCAGGTGGGAGGCCCGCACGATGGCTGCGCGGGTCTCGGCCATGTCACTCACCACTCCGTCTGTGAGCACCAGCAACACAGAGTACTTCTAAGGGCAGGCAGAGGGGAAGGGTGGGTCAGCCCTGCGGCCTTGGCACTCACCCCAAGCCCGGTCTGGGTCCTGGCCTCGCCCAAGGACACCTGGGGTGCCTGGATTCCTCACCGTGGCCTGGCCAGTGCTCTGCTCCCGCTGGGCTGGGCCGGCCACTCGGTTGATGATGGGGGCCACGTTGGTGGGGCCATAGAGCTGGATCTGGGGCAGGCAACGGCGGTAGGAGGTGATGACCCCCGAGATCTCTGAGGGCAAAGAGGTGAGGAGGGCAGAGATTAGCTGGAAGCTCTTCCTGACATCCCTTAACACAAGGAGGCTGTCTCAGGACAGCCCTGCCACCAAGTTCCTCACTAAGAGCTGGATGACCTAAGTGCTGGCTGAATTGTGTTGGCAGATGCTGGGCCACGGGCTGGAAGTCTTACCAAAGGGAGGCAGGTGTTGGATGAATGAAGGCGCAGGGAGACGGGCCCATGGGATTGGAATCTGCCCCGCCTGGGGTGTAAGGCCTGGGCAGCAAGCTGTACGCGGGGAGGCAGTGCTGGCGGGAATCTCTCTTACCTTCACATTCAGGATTTTCTGGGTCAAAGTTGATAGCAAAGTCATGGGACACCTGTGAGGACAGGGTGTGGCCAGCTGGGAGATGTCTTTCTTTCCTGTTGGACTCTCCCATCATCTCTTCCCCTCCCTTTGCACCCGGCCTACCTCAAAGTTGGGGGGAATTCGAGCTCCAAAGCCAAATGCTGGGAATCGCTTGTCGCTGGGGAGAAGAAAAGGCTGTGGGGGCCCATCGGGCAAGGCCTCCCTGCCAGTCCCCCTCCCCCAGTTCCTCCTACCTGTCGTAGTCCTGGCAGATGCCTCCCACCGCACGCAGGGCCTGCAGGTAGTGGTTGGGCTGGCGGGGGCTCAGGCAGTGCAGGGACTGGCTGCTCCTTGGGTCCCCGTTGGAGGCGGTGAAGTCAATGGCCACCTGGTGGGGATGGTGAGAGGGTCAGGCTTCATCCCTGAGAACCAGCGGAGAGGCCAGGCCAGAGCAAGGGTCTGTAGGGAAGACTAAAGTGAATCTGAGCAAGTCCCCAGGTCGCTCCATCTTGGGGTCGGGGGAGGGAAATAAGCTGACCCCGCTAAGGCACATAAGAGGTCCGAGCAGTGGCTGTGGGGATTCTGGGCTCCTTCTGTTCCCTATGTCCTCATCCCCTGGGCCTTTACCGTGAAGCTGATCTGACAGCCGCCCATGATGTAATCCAGGAAGGTGTGCACCTTTTCCACCTGGTGGGAGGAGGGGAGATAAAGTAGAAGGATGGCCCCTTGAGGGGGGAGCTGGGCGGGGCCTCTGTGGGGGAAATGGAGGGGCCAGAGGTTCTGAGGTTTAAGTTGGCGGTGGATAGGGCAAAGGGGTCTCCGTTCGCAGGAGCAGGGATCTGGTCTTGGAAATGAGGGCAGGTCGAATCTGAGGATGCTGTGGGGTTTGGAGTGGGGCAGGGCTTGAGGCGGGCCCTGGGATTTACCGTGCACTGGGCCAGCACTACGGTGCCCGAGCTCTTGTAATTCTTCTTCTTGTCCCGGTACTTGGGGTTGATACAGTCCCACTGCATCTAGACCCCACATATCCCATAAGCCCAGGGTCACATCACGTGACCCCATCCGCTCCCTTCCCGCAGAGCCTCCCACAGCAAGACCCCCACAGCTCAGTGGCTAGGCTGAGCCTGGAGGGTTTCTATCCGCTCCATCTCTTATCACGTGTGAGGGGCTCTTTAGCATCACCCTTGGGATTCTCCCAGGGATCTGGGTGGGATTCTGGGATGGGGGAGGTCTTGGTGGCACCTCCTGCCCAGGCTTTGCTGTTCCTTCCTGCATCTCCTGGAAGGTGCTGGTGAACTCGCCGATGAAGTCATGCTTCCCGCTGGAGTCGTAGTCATACACCAGGAACTGAAAAGGCCGGAGGAGGGTGGGGGTGGAGGGTCAGGGAGGCTTTGCAGTGGCTCCTGGGGCAGGAGGAGGGACTTAGGGTCTTCACAGTCGCTAGGCCCAAACAGATGTCCTCAGCCTGCCCAGAGAGGCCACCGATTCATCCTTTGGCTCCACCTGGCAGGGACTTTGGCCTCTGATAGAAGGCACACTCCTAGGAACACTGAGCTGTGACTGGTTCTTTACCCCACCGTGGGAAGGGGTATCACCTGGGGGAGACAGAGGGGCTCGCCACGCTCAGGGGGATGGTCTTGGGCAGAGGCAGGATGCTCTAACAGGCTGCCCTTGCTTGCAGGGCCCTCACCTTGAGAGGCCGGTGCACATCACAGCTGCACAGGGAGTGCAGGGAGAGACGGAATGGCTCCCAGCTGGGGTTCAGATTGTTCTTCACCACCTTGGAGAGGCACCCAGAGAGCTGGTCACCTCTGACCTAGGTTCCCCTACTCTGCCCTTCCGCCCTCCTTCTCCACGGCCCCAGGCACCAACCTCCGTCCTCCAGACCAGCTGGTCGCTCTGGTCTCCGTTGGTCTTATAGATCTCCATGAAAGGGTCAGATTTGCTGAACAGATCCTGGGGACACCCGGGAAAAGGCCCATGAACCTGGTGAGGTCTGTGGCGGGGGCGGGGTGGGGGTGAGTGGCACTAACAGTGAGAAGGGAGCAGCACCGGGACCTGGGATTTGTCCTGGGTGGGGGTGCCTAGGTCCCCTAACGGGGGAGATGGGCCTGGGCTCTGGGGCTCCCACCTTGTTATCCAGCTTGTGGGCTCTGAACGTGAGTTGGACGTAGTCATTGGTGCCGGATACCTCTTCGGCTACGATCTGCAAGGGGAGACAAGTGGCAGGACTCCCCCACCCCACCCCCACAAGGCCTTTCCCCTCGGGTGGGATCAGCCCCGGGCATGATGTCACCATGGATGTCCATGCAGAGGCATTGAATGCCCGGCCCAAGGGTGAGTACAGGTGGCCTTGCCTACCGTGATGGTGGACTTTCCTGCGTTCTTCCCATTCTTCAATATCAGCGGCTTTGTGACCTTGGTTTGTGACACAATCTGGGGATGGAGGTGGAAGGAAACCCAGCTGTGATACCCCCCACCTGCTTTGGCAAGAGTACAAGAGATGGTCTAATTTATTTATTTTTTGTCTTTTTTGTTGTTGTTGTTGTTGTTGTTATTGTTGTTGTTGTTGCTATTTCTTGGGCCGCTCCCGCGGCATATGGAGGTTTCCAGGCTAGGGGTCCAATCGGAGCTGTAGCCGCCGGCCTACGCCAGAGCCACAGCAACGCGGGATCTGAGCCGCGTCTGCAACCTACACCACAGCTCACGGCAACGCCGGATCGTTAACCCACTGAGTAAGGGCAGGGACCGAACCCACAACCTCATGGTTCCTAGTTGGATTCGTTAACTGCTGCGCCCTGACGGGAACTCCGAGATGGTCTAATTTAAAGTGCCCTCTCAGTGCTCACAGGGAGGGGCTGCACTTGGGCTAGAATTGGACTTAATTTCCACAACAGAGTTAAGAGCTGTGACCCCCATCGTTTAGATGAGGAAAATAAGACTCAGAGAGGTTAAATGTCTAGGCCAAGGCTGCACAGCTGATGAATGGCAGAGACGGGGTCCAAGCTCTGCTTTTCTTTTGGCTTCCAGAGGCAGAGCCCATGGGGTGGGGGTGGGAGTTGGGCTGGGGTTGGAAATGCAGACCTGGCCCAAGGTGCACTCGGTAGAGCCCAGGAAGGTGTCATTGCGGGGACTGGTGGCTCCGTCCTCAGCGTCGAACACATGGAACTGCAGGGGCTGCTTCTCCTCAAAGAAATACTCCAGGGCCAGCACCCGGGAGAAGACAGGGCTGGAACAGGAGCGCAGCACCTCCGTGCGATCCACCTGTAGTAGGAGAGGAGCACGCCCTCTGGGAACCCGGGATGCTTGGCCCAGCCCTGGCCCACCCGGGTCTGGCCAGTTTTCCTCAGGCTCCTGAACTCTCAGTGGCTAGCTTTCGTCCCTGGTCCAGACCCTGAGCTCAGGGTGCTGCTGGTCCCCTGGGCCATCATCCTTCAGGGGCTTTCATATTTGTTGCCCCCCCCCCACCCCATAGGTGCCATTTATCAGATGAGGATGTTCTTTTTTTCTCTCCCCCCCTGCCTTATTTTGGCCTTTTCAGAGCCGAAACCACAGCATATGGAAGTTCCCAGGCTAGGAGTCGAATCAGAGCCATAGCCATCAGCCTGCGCCACAGCCACAGCGACTCAGGATCTGAGCTGCATCTGCGACCTCTGCCACAGCTTGTGGTGAAGGTGGATCCTTAATCTGCTGAGTGAGGCCACGGATGGAACCTGCATCCTCACAGATACTAGTCAGGTTCTTAACCCACTGAACCACAATGGGAACTCCTGGGGCTCTCATATTTGGGAGCAATGCCACTGCCTTTGGGGGCGATCTTAGGACCCAGTGGGACTCTGTGGACTTAGAAGCTGTGAAATGGTTTGTGTGTGTAACGATGGCACCCCTGTCTCCAGGGTTACCCACACAGCCTGCAAGAGGCCCCTTGGAGTCCTCACAGTCCCCAGGAGGCTTTTACTGCCCCCACCCAGCCTCCTCCCTCTCAGGCCCAGAGGCTAGCAAAGGAGAGCCCAGCTCTCACCTCCACCCACTGCTCATCGGAGTGGAGCTTGAGGAGCACGCAGGGATGGGGCTTGGTGAGTGTGTCTCGGTCTAGAAGGCCGTGGCAGGACACCCGCAGCTCTACTCGCGAGGCCCCCAGCGTCATGGCTGGGGGCTCAGGCACCCATGCCATCTCCGGATCTGACATGTCACTGTGGGGACAGAGCAGACACGGCCTGGACGCCGGAAGGGGGACACCTGCCAGGGTGGGTATCTATCTTTGAAGCCTGAGCCCCACTCCCTTGCCTTTCTTCCCGAGGCCCTGGCATCACATGGCCCTGCTTTCCTCTGACCCCCCTAGGCTTTCCCGGAGTGCTGAGCAAGAGAGGGTAGGGGACCCGTGCCTCCCACTTCTGCACAGCCCAGTGATCCTGTCACCCCTGCTGGCCTAGGATGCCTGGATGGGGCTGGAGGGCGCTGGAGGACCTGAGGGTTCCTGGCAGCCTTGGCTCCTAGGCCATCGATTGATCCATACTTTCTGCTACCTCAGCACCTTCTGCTATTTCCCGACTGATGTTCGAGCCAGCGCTGCACTCAGTCTTGGCTCAAGGGAGCTGAACTGGGACAAGGGGGTGGGGAAGGGGGTGGAGGGGCCCCTGGCAAGTCTGAAGAAGATAGCTAAGAATGGAGGCTGCGGTGGGCAGGAGGAGGCAGGTTGGAAGATGCCCTGCCGGGCTGTCCCCATCCACTTCCCCCGACTCACCTTCTGGTTGGCTGACGGAAGAGGAGGGGCGGTGGGCTTGCGGAGTTGGAAGCAGAGCCCAGTCCCTGCTGAAATCTCCTCTAGGTTCCTGGCAGTGGCTGCCACTATGACAACTAACTCTAGCTTCCTCCCCACCTCCCCTGTTCTCACACTTCTTGCCAGCACTGGCACTGTCTCTTAGCGACAGGATTTTTGGGGGAGCCTTGGCCCCCTCCGTGTTGCCCGTGGGATGCACGCACGCCACCCTCCCCCAGCAGTGGTACCAAGACTCGGGCAGCAGCAGGCAGGGGTCCGCTGGCCTGAGTTCATGGCCGGTCCATCCATCTATCTGTGTCTGCCCACATCTCAGGGTGAGGCTGTCTGATCTGTCGTGCTTCTCCAGCGAGTGTGCGTTGGTGTGTCTGAATGCCCCCACCCGGTGTTTCTGTCCCCTAGTGGGGTGTCTGTCTCCAGGAGGGTGTGACAGTTCCCATACCTCCCTCAGAACTGAGACCCTTTGCTGGCTGGGTACCCCCTCCCCACAGCGTGTGCTTTTCTGGATAAATGAGGGAGGGTCTGGGTTGGGGGGTGGGGGGTCTTTGCCTTCTGGCCACAAGTCTCGCTGCTCTCACAGGTCCCCCGAGATGGGCAGGGGCATGAGATGGTGAGGGTATCGGGCAGGACCGGAGACCCCTCTGGAGGCTGGGGGTGATGTTGTTATGGAGACGGGGCCAGGCTGGGCTGGGCTGGGGCTGGGCTGGGGAGGAAGCGGGGGCTCACCTGGGCTCTAGTCGGGGGCTCCTGTCTCCGGTTCTCTGGCCCTGGCCTTGACTCCCTTGCTGCTCCAGCCGCTGGCGCCGGCTCCGGCTCTGGCTCTGCTGCTATTTATGGGTCCTGGATGGGGAGGGGTGGGGGGGCCGCAGCACCAGCTCCCCCCCAGCACAGACCGGTTGGGAGGGAGAAGAGGGGAGGGGCAGGGCCACTGCCTAGGAGGGAGTCTCAGAGCCGAGAAGGAGGGCGGGCTGGGGGTGGCTCAGAGGCAAGACCCCCACAGACACAGAGACACACATCTTCTCCTTCATGCCACACCCACACCCAGCATCACAGAGATGCACACGTTGCGGTGGTACGTGCGCACACACGCATTCATTCCAGGAGAGGATGGAGACACACGCACCCATGACTCACAGGCTCACACGTATCTTGACACGCGCAGGTGCCAGCACATAAACTCACCGTGACACCATGACAGTCACAGCCCTACAGATACACATAGGGAAACACACTCAGTCTCACACACTCTCCACATCACATTCGTTAAGGACATTCACAGTCACATCTAAAAGAACACTGGGCTGTACTTGTCTCACACACACACACACACACACAGACACACACACACACACACACACACTCACTCTCGCCAGCCGGAGAACAGCAGAGCGGAGATCTTCACATGCTCCTTAAAAACCATCACACACCATGAGGAACCTCATAGCTCTGAGACTTCAAAGTGCCCCAGCCATCTTTTAACAGGGAGACAAGGAAATGGACGCAACTGCTGGTCACATTCTGATGGCAAAGACCCCTGAAGAGAGGGGCTGTCTAGTGCAGCAAGATGCTGAAGGACTGGTTCCTGAGGCATCTTCCTGGTGCCACAACTCACCCCCCAACCCTGAGATTCAGCCCATATGGCCACAGCCTGGTGGGAGGGGCCATGCCAGGCACAGATCTTGAGCAAAGAAGACGTTAGTCATTTTCTGATGAGACCAGGGGAAGTGAGCAATTGCCCAGGGAGCTGCATGCCACATGTGAAGACATTTGGGTACACGGATATCTGGGATGTGTATGCAAGAATGGTCACCAGGATATCATTACCCTCTATCCCCAAAGCTGCTAGTGTATTAGGGTAATGGCTGTTTATTTTTATTTTTATTTTTTTAGGGCCAAGCCTGCAGCATATGGAAGTTCCCAGGCTAGGGAACAGCCTACACCACAGCCACAGCAACGCAGGATCTGAGCCGCGTCTGCGACCTATACCACAGCTCACGGGAACGCCAGATCCTTAACCCACTGAGCAGGGCTAGGGATCAAACTCGCATCCTCCTGGATACTGGTCGGATTCGTTTCTGCTGTGCCACAGTGGGAACTCCTAGCTGCTGTTTACTGAGCATCTCTGGGTGCCAGGCACTGTGCCAGGGGTGGGGCTACACAGGTAATTAAGACACAGCTCCTGCCCCTGGAAGAGGTGCATGTATATAGAACAAAGCCCACAGAGACAGAGATGACCAGCCAGTGCACAAATGCAATGAGGTGTGACAGGTGCAAAGTGTGGACCTATTCAGGGTGCAGTGGGGCCACAAAGACAGAGGGCTCAATTAGGGTGAGTTGGGGGAAGACATCAGGAAGGGCTTCACAGGGAGAGGCTCCTCAGCAGAGTCCTGATGCCAAGCTAGGACATTTGTTAGCACACCAAGGGAAACAATTAATTTGAATCATTGATCTCCCCATGCCATAGGCACTCTGATCACCTGTAGGCTGCTCTCCTCTCGAGATTTCTGACTATTGATGGTGCCTTGAGGATGACACAACACCATTTATCTTCACCATTAGTGAACCTGCCTGTGCGTACACACACACACACACACACACACACACAGAGCACACTGCTTCCCAACCTCCCTCTGGTTCACTGGGATTGTCCCAATCTCACTGCACCCTGCAAAGCCCGATACACACTGGCATTGATTTCTGCCATTTTGGTCCCTTGTCCAGCCAGCTCAGCCCAGCAGGAAATACCTCCCCTGCTTCTGGACTTCCCAGTCCCCTCTCATCCAGTAGCTCTCCGGTCTTTTCTGCTTCTCCCTGCAGAGCCCCAGCCCCATCCCTGGGGGACTGGGGGGTGTTCCTCACTGTGAGGGCTTGAGGGAAGGGGAGCAGCTGGTGCGGAATGGGAGCAGCGAATGGGGAAGACAGCAAAGATTCAGGCAGGCAGTGATTTTGGTTTTTTATTCTATACAAGTGGAGAGAGAGCCCCTGGGGATAGAGGGACAGCTCTGCCCTCCCAGGGGAGGAGAGGGCCCCCACCCCTAAGCTCTGCAGAGCAAGCAAGGCATTGGGAGCTTCCCTCTCTCCAGGTCGCTTCCTCCCTTCCTGTCCCTCACCCCTGCCCCCCACGCCTCATCCTGCCATCCTGAGCCTGTGGGACAGGGGCTGGCAGAGGGGCCTGGAGGTGTGGGGGCGGGTGGGGGGGTGGTCTGAGTCCTTGTGAGGCACATGTCAAGAGGAGGGCAGGGGAGGGTGCAGCAGCTGCTGTCAGTCGGTTCCTGGTTCACTGGTTCCTGCTGGGGACAAATCCAGGGAGCCCTGTTTCCTGGGCAGGGAGAGCCAGCCACCCCGTGTGGGGACACTGCGTCAGATGGATGGGTGGGAAGAGGCACCACCCTCTCACCCACCCCTCTGGCACCTGTGGAGTCAGGGGGCCGTCTTCTATCAGGCTCCAGCTTGTCACAGGACTGTGCCCGCCGTGTCCTCTTGGGCTTCAGGGGGGCGGTCCGGCGGCCTGGATCTGGGGGCCCTGAAATGACAGTCAGGGCAGGCCTGGCACATGAGTGGGGCTCACACACTGAGGGCTCATACAGGCTGTGACTGCCAGTTGTTTGTCACTCATCTCAAGACCAGAAAGGGACCCGATGTGGGCAGCAAGGCCCCAGAGATGCCCCCCACCCCTTCCAGCCAGGGGGCAGACCTTGGACCTCGGGCTCCTCTTGGTCCTGCTGTGAGCCAAGCCTCAGCCGGGGTTTGTTCATTCCTGGGGCCACACCCCCAGCCTCAGCCTCCTCCCTGCTCCCTGGCTCCTGGGGGGGACAGCGGCCCCTGGGCACAGCCACTGGCTTGGGGGGTCGTGGAGCTAGAGGGGGGTCCTGCAGCTAGCAGAAGAAGGGAGATGCTGCGTCAGCGAGTTAGTCCTTCTGCCTTATCAGAGTGTCTACTCCGCCGCCTTGCTGGCCCTCACCTTAGTGTTCCTAGCAGGAGCCGGCCTCTCAGCGAATAGGGCTCCCTCTCTCTCTTCCTCCCCATCTTGAGAGGCTGGGCTGGGGCTCTTGCAGCTGGGGTTGGGGGCACTCTCCTCAGCTGGGGGATGGGAAGAGAGGAGAAACTGCAGGAAAAGACGTTCTTTTTTTTTTTTTTTTTTTTGTCTTTTGTCTTTTGTCTTTTTAGGGTCACACTCTCTGCATATGGAAGTTCCCAGGCTAGGGGTCAAACCTTAGCTGCAGGTGCCAGCCTACGCCACAGCCACAGAGGTTAGGACTTCCCCCCAACCCCACAGGCACATCTGCATTTATGTCTCTGCTTTGGATGTCCCCTTCTGCTCTCACATTTCCTTAGCCTTAGGTCCTCTGGATCCTCCCTAGCCTGTCACCTCAGAGGGGCTTGGGCCAGGCTGACCCCCTTGAGCAGGGACAGAGCCAGGGCAGGGTCCCCAGGCCTGGTTGCCCATGCAGGGCTGCAGTGCCCCAGGGCCCTGCCAAGGCTGCAGCCTGGATTTCTTAGGACTCTCTGCCAGTCTGATTTAGATGATGAGGCTGGAGGAGAGGTGCCTGGCACCCTCACTGCCCCTCCCCCCACCCCATGGCTTTCTGTAACCGGAGCCTGAGGATATACCACCTGGATGGGGTTGTCTGTGTGCCTGTGCCTGTATCTGTGCGGCGCGGGTGAGGACGACCTGGAGAGTGCTGGCTGGCAGTAGGTATGTGTGGGCAGAGGGAAGCCCCTGACTGTTGTGGTTCCCCCAGATGAAGGATGGTACCCTGTTGCAGGTATCTTAACCACTCTGTGTGGGGGATGGGATAATCAGTGAAGATGCCCCCACGCTGGGTCAGCCTTGGGGGATAGGGCAGCAGACATGGCTTTGCCAAGCCTCAGGCCAGCCTGGCTGCTTGGGCACCGCGCCCTCATACCCTGCCCTGGGGTGGGAGTGGCGGAGGGGAGTGTCTACCTCTCCCCGTCAATTTTGTTGGAGGGTCACTTTCCAGACCTGTGGGAACTGAGGCTGACGCCAAGCTGACTGGCCTTTCTTTGCCACTCCTTAAGGGAAAGGTACTCTGAACCCAGCAGAAGGGAGGTATCATACTATGATCCCCTCCCCTTTATGCTGGAAGCTAAATAACTTGGACGTGAATGCTGTCGGGGAGGGTGGTGGCTGAGCTAGGCCTAACACCTGGGGTGTCTGACCCCCAATGCGGGGCTCTTGCCCCTTCTGACTGGGACTTTTCTGAGCGAACAGAGGATGGCCCAGTCAACTGTTTTTGGAGGAGACCGGAATGCTTGAGGGGGCCTGGCCTGGCTGGTACTGCACACCCTCTCCCCAGCCAGGGTGCTATGGAAGGCCTTCTTTACAGAGGGTGCATTCAGCGGCTGGCCCCTGCCCTAAAAATTCCTCAGAGCCATCCATACAGGGTTGCTCCTGTCTGCTAAACCTGGCAAAGCCACATCTGCTCTGTGGGGCCTTTCTGGGTTGGGTTGTTTGTTTCTCTTGGGTGTAGTTTTATACACATCCTGAAGCTGTTTTACTGTGTCACTTCTCACTGCCCCACCCTGGTTGGCTGCTGTCCTTTGGACACACCCCAGGCCTTCAGAGCTGCCGCCTAAGACAGGGCTTTCCATACCTATGTGCCACGTGGCCTCCGCGCGGCGCATAGCACTGAAGCTTGGCTTGGTGCTTTGGGGCGGTGGGGGGGGCTTCCAGGCTCCAGGCCCTGGAGTGGAGGGAGGGGGTGGGAAAGGGGTAAGGGGAAAAGGCATGTTAGGAGGGGCCCTGAGAGTGGGGTTGAAGGAAGGAAGGAAGCGAGGGCCCCCGTTCTCACCTGCATCGTCCGAAGAGCGCCGTTTCTGCCAAGCCTGGACGCTGCCCTCCAGGTCTGGGCCTGTGCCCTGAAAGGACAGCTGAGTCAGGTCATAAAAAAAGGCCCGTTGGAGTTCCCGTCATGGTGCAGTGGAAAGAATCCAACTAGGAACCATGAGGTTGCAGGTTCGATCCCTGGCCCCCCTCAGTGGGTTAAGGATCCGGTGTTGCCGTGAGCTGTGGTGTAGGTTGCAGATGCAGCTTGGATCCCGTGTTGCTGTGGCTGTGGTGTATGTAGGTTGGCAGCTGTAGCTCCAATTAGACCCCTAGCCTGGGAACCTCCATATACTGTGGGTGTGGCCCTAAAAAAAGCAAAATAAATAAATAAATAAATAAATAAAAGAAAAGTCCCCTCTATGGGGGACTGCAGTTAGCAAGTGGCTTCTGCTCTATCTTCTCATGTCATTAGTCCCTAGACACTTGGACCATTTTCCTCACAGACTGGCACCCACACCACCTCTGGGGGCATAAGAAATGGTTTACACAAGTGAACATACTGTTGTTTTAATAGTTATGTGTTTATTTTATGTGTAGGAGGAAAAAACAAGAGTAGTACAACAAGCTAGTGATTTTAAGGATGCTAAGGCTTAGATCTAGACTAAGTTTAAAAAGGTCAGTTGATTTAGTTTTGTAACTTTTTTTTTTTTTTTTTTTTGTCTTTCATCTTTTTAGGGCTGCACTTGCGGCACTTGGAGGTTCCCAGGCTAGGGATCTAATCAGAGCCGTAGCTGCCAGCCACAGCCACAGCTACAGCCACAGCAATGCCAGATCCGAGCCACCTCTGTGATCTACACCACAGCTCATGGCAATGCCAGATCCCTAACCCACTGAGCAAAGCCAGGGATCAAACCGGCAACCTCTTCCTAGTTGGATTTGTTTCTGCTGTGCCACAACGGGAACTCCAAAAAAGTCAGTTGATTTAAATAAAAATATTATGTAAATAGGGCTGTAGTGTGTGGAGAAGGTAAAAAGCAGTCACAATGGTGGTAATCAAGTCACCAAAATTTGGGAAACAGAGCTGGAAGTAAATATTTTTCGGCCTACCCACTTTACAAGGGAGCAGAGGCTCCAGGAAGTTAAGTGGCATCCTGGTCACTTAAAATGACAACACAGGGGCAAAACTGCACATGTAGGGGCAAAACTGAAGCTAACACATTTTTTTTTTCCTTTTTCTTTTTAGGGCCACGCTTTCGGCCCGTGGAAATTCCTGGGCTAGGGGTTATATCGGAGCTGCTGGCCTACACCACAGCCACAGGAACGCTGGATCTGAGCTGCATCCATGACCTATACCGCAGCTTATGGCAAAGGTATAGGTCATGGATGCAGATCCTTAACTCACTGAGGGAGGCCCGAGATCAAACCTGCATCCTCATGGATACTAGCCAGGTTCTTAACCCGATGAGCCACGACGGGAACTCCAACTAACACCTTCTAGCACCAAAACACTGCTCTCTCCACGGCCCTACCAGCCGCAGGGCCGTAGGAAGGGGAGGGTGGTAGGCAGGGACCCACAGGACCCTCGGTTGGTTGTCCAGGGCTCCCCTCACCTCTCGTTTCCCGTCGAAGCTCCAAC
Organism: Phacochoerus africanus; assembly: GCF_016906955.1. Classification (NCBI taxonomy): domain Eukaryota; kingdom Metazoa; phylum Chordata; class Mammalia; order Artiodactyla; family Suidae; genus Phacochoerus; species Phacochoerus africanus. The sequence goes on from NC_062552.1 coordinate 76,305,209, forward strand.
CTTTGGCTCTTCCCAACCCAGGAAGGGCGACACCATGGACCCTTGGCTGCTGTGCTGTTGCAGGGGCCTGGCCCCCCTCCCCAGGCTCTGCCCCCTCAGTGCCCTGGAACAGGTTTTCAGGTTTAGAGGCAGTTCCTGATGGACAAGGGGCTCCACGGACAGCAAGGGAGCAGGGAAGCCCCCCACCCCTACTCCCCCTGCCTGGGGGCCGCCCTACCCAGACCCTGTGAGGAGTCCTTCCACTGCTCTCGTATGCACGCTGGGACTCCCAGCATGCTTTGAGGGCACCAAGCTTAGCCCAGGGAGCCAAGGAGTGGGGCATTGGGGTGAAAAAGTTCCCCTGAACCCCAAGTCCTAGCGTTCTCTCATTGATAGCCCGGGTGGGGTGGGTGGATGGGCTACATGTAGGACAGCAAACCAGGAGGATTTGGCCCTCCTGCCTCACTTACCATCTTCCTGCGGAAGGAAGGCCCCTGGCCCCCGCCAAATGTGGGGACAAGGCTGCTGTCCTCCTCTGGGCTCCAGCAGGGGGAGGAGTTATTGCCAAGGCTCGGGGGATCTGGGCTGGGGGGGCTCTCCTGAGTGGGAGGTGGGGGTGGGGGAGGAGGCAGGAGGAGCCCAGTGGTGGGGGACCCTGGCCCCCTGTCCCCCTTGAAGCTCCGGGGCCGGCGAAAGTGAAACAGGCCCCGGCGCCTCTTCTTCTGGAGTGGAGGCAGTGGCGGCTCCGAGAGGCCTGGCCGCAGGGTCCTCAGAGTCCGGGGGTAGCTGGGCAGGGTGGGGATGAGTTAGTGCCAAGGTCATGGGGGTCCAGGGTGGTGCCGGTGCTAGGCCAGTCCTGGCTCTTAGGACCTCCTGATTCCATTTCTCTCTCTCTTTTTTCGTCTTCTTTTTAGGGTCACACCCACGGCATGTGGAGGTTCCCAGGCTACAGGTCAAATCAAAGCTGCAACTGCCAGCCTACACCACAGCCAGAGCCACAGCAACTCGGGATCCAAGCTGTGTCTTTGACCTACACGGCAGCTCACGGCAACACCGAATCCTTAACCTACTGAGCGAGACCAGGGATCGAACCTGCCTTCCTCATGGATGCTGGTCAGATTGGTTTCCGCTGTGCCACGACTGGAACTCCCGGCTTCCCTTTCTCATCTAGTCTTTCCTGCCACTCCGTTACCCTATCCACGTATTCTCCGGCCATGGTGCACTTCCCTTCCCCACCATGGCCCTTAGCAACCTCTTTCTTCCCAGGCATGCCTCCCCCACCTCCTCTCAGGCTCTCCAAGGGCCCCAGATCCTTCTGGAGAGATGCTGGGGAGTCTGTGTGGGACGGTGGCAGAGCACCCCCTCCAGGCCTGGTACCACTAACCACCACTCCATCCCAGGGCCTGCTGTCCCCACCCCTCCAACCCTGCTGTGGTGGTTTGCTCCGGCCCCATTCTTTCCAGCTGTCCTGAGGGGATTCAGAGAACACGGGAGCTCAGGGCCAAGTGGGGCAGAATGAGAATGTGGGGGAAATATTCCAGAAAAACCAGCTTGGGGGCACTGCCATTGAGAGGTCTCCCTGAGAGCTAGGCAGACCCGGAAGCCCTTTGAGGACCTCGGGGCCTCCTGAAATTGGGGTGGGGGTGTGCCTGGGAGCCACACCTGGAGCTTTCATCCATGACCCTTCGGCTGAAGAAGTCCTCCAGCCCCTCATCCAGGCGGGTGGCCATCCCGTTCTCCTGACGAGACCCAGGTACTGGCACCTGCTGGGAGGGAAGTCCTGTAGGATATATCATCTGGGTGAGGAGGCCTTCCCTCCATCCGAGTCCAAGTGCAAAGGGCCTTCCCCTCCGCACTTGGACTTACCTTTGCTTGGCCCCATGGAAACTTAGACCTCAAGCCACCTAGGCATTTCCTAAGCTTGGCAGCTCTTGACTCTCTCACCAAAACGAGAACCCCACTGTGTAGCAGAAAGAGATTTTCTATCTGTGCCAAGGTCTAGATCTACCCGATCTGGCTAATTCCTTTTCCATAGTCTGCCTGGGCCCCTGCCCCATCCCCCAAAGCTAGTGCCTCTGGCACTGGTGTCCTAGAGCTAGAATCCCTGGCTCTGGCATTGCCAAGTGAGGTCGGTCCTCTTGTGTGGCCTGAGGGACTCACGCTAGGCCGTCCAGGTCCCGGAGGGGTGGTCCTGGGGGGCCGGGGCCTCCCTTGTGTTTGATGCCTTAGTTTATAGCCATGAGTGGGCAGCTCAGAAAGGCCTTCCCAGGAGCCACTAGCTGTGGGCTGGCTGCTCCCGAGTCCTGAGAACCAGCCAGGGGGGATCCCCAGGCTCCCCAGCTGGCTTTCCATGTCCTGAGGGCTCCCACCTGTGGGGACAGCAGTGTTAGAGGGACTGGCAGGAGGTCTGGGGAGAAAGCAGGCAGGTGAGACGGAGAACAAAGAAAGGGAAACAGGGCCATGAGCTTGGAGGCTGGAAGACTCACTAATGAAGGCAGACACTGGCCGGATCTTGCGGCAGCGTTTCTGCTTCTTGATGGCCATGGTGTCCTGCGGAGATGGAGGCGAATGGAGGGGACAGGTGGCAAGTCCCAGCAGCCTCACCTGGAGCCTCCCATTCCTCATCGAGCCTTCTCTTTAGAGTCTACCCTGCCTCCCTGTCCTCAGGTGGCTGAGGCACTGGGACGAGGGAAGAGGCTGGGTGGGATCGGGGTGAGGGAGGAGACCCAGTGAAGGGCAGAGAGTAGAGTCCAGGAAAGCAGAATGGGATAGCGTTTTGTAGGTTCAGGGGCAGGACCTAGGTTAAGGAGGGGAGTGGGCATGGGGGCACTCACGATGTTGGTCCCAAGTTCATCATCCGTGGTCTCCTCAAGGTCATGGTTCCGGCCTCGACCCCGGGAGGACAGATCCTGTCCTTGGCCCATCCCCCCTGGTGGATCTGACAGTGTCCTCAGCTGGGCCAAGTGTCGGGCCTGGGGAGGGACAGGTGTGAACAGGATCCTGAGGAAGCTGCCCCCCTCCCAGGACCTTGTTGGGGAGGGGCGGCGGGGGAAGATGGGGTGATGTGGGGTGGAGGGCCTGCCTGGGCCTTACCAGGCTCTTGTGGGAGTGGTATAGCTCCTGCAGGATCTCGTCCACTATGGAGTTGGTCAGGTAGGTGACGACTGAGAGCTTCACTTCACTGTGGGCACAGGTGGGGCTGCTCAGCTCCCCCCTCCCTGCCCCCGAGCCTCCGCCCCAGCCTCCCCCAGAGGGCCACGGAGACATCTGAGGTCTACCATCCAGTTCCACCCACAGCCCCTCCCGCCTTGGGGTGTGTGGATGTGGAGGGTGGACGAAGAGGAAGTGAGGGGTAGGAGGAAGAGAGGGGCTCTGGGTCAGGTCCCCGGAGCTCCAGTGGAACAGGGGAGAGTAAATTGGGGGTGCCGAGTGAACCCTGCTGGTCTCTGCTGTGAGAGCAGAAATCGGCAGCATCTTGAACCTGGCTGTTTCCCACGCAGGTTGGTGTAATAATTTTCCTTTGCTTTGGTGACAGGTTGCGCCCTGATTGGAATGGAAGAGCTCTAGGGGCCATGAACACTTGGGGGCAGAGGCTGTGCCGTCCATGTACCCCTCTTCTTTGCCTGTGCCTCCGAGGAGGCTGTCCTCTGTGTCTAGGGGGTAATTCCTAGGGTAGGTGTGTGGCTACGTGTGTGTACACCTGTGTGCACTGCCTGGCCTCCAAAATCCCAGCTCAGCACTTAGACTTCGAGGGCAAAGACCAGTCAGACCCTAAAGAGCAAGGTTGCAGTTGGTTAAAGATTCATCCCTCATAATGGAGAGTGTGTCATTCATTATTCATTGCTGATCACTGGGCCCCAAGTCCCTAAGTGCTCGAGGCCAAGTCCAGCCGGCCCCAGCCCCACCCCCGCCTCTCACTCCAGCTTGTTCTGAATGTCCTGGCCCGCCTGCTCCAGCAGCGCCCCTCGGATGAAGTTCCGGGGCACAGTGACACGCTCGGCCACATTGCTCAGCATCTTGTTGTGCCCTTCGGCCACCCGCATGGCCACGGGGCATAGCTCCTGCGTTAGGCTGACCATGGACTCCAGGATCACCTAGTAGGAGGGGAAAGGAGGCCGGAGCCCCAGGGAGGGCAGGGTCAGGGCTGGCACCACAGCGGAAGGGACTCCAGCCTGTCTATTCCAGCTCTTGCCAAGGTCACAGGGCTAGTTAGCAGCAGAGTCTTGGACACTCAGGCTTCCTCACATCCTAGCCATCCTAACACATGGACTATGGACAGAGGGGAGTCAGTCCAAGGATCAGACTCCAGAGGGAGAGGTCAGAGATGAGGGGCTAAGGCTGAAGGTAGCAACAAACATCCAAGCCCGGGTTCCTAGCAATGCCTCTCCCAGTGGGAGTATGGTCTCCTCTCTTCATTTCCTTCTTGCGCACAGTCCTCTCCCCAGGCTGTCCTCAGCCTTCTGCTTAGGGCCTTGGGCAGCCCTGGCTTCCTCCCTGGGACTTGCCTGCAGCTCCTTGTCCACAGCCTTGGATACCTCACTGGCTACTGACTCCAGCCTCTGCCGCACAGGCCCGTCATTGGCCAGCATGTGGCCCAGCTCATAGAGGCTGGGAAACAGCTGGGGAAGGAAGGGGCTCTGATCAGAAGGGCAGAATCAGGCCTCACTAGGTCCCTGGGGACCCTGGGCTAGGAGGGCAGATGCCCGGAGCAGGGCCTGCACACTCCTGGGCTGGCATGCTGGCCTTCTTGGGCCGTCCAGACCATCAGGGGCAGGTGGGGCTGCGGAGAGCTCACCGCCCGGGAGTTCTTGGCATCCTTGATGAGGTCCCGGGCGTAGAGCAGCTCATCCTGCACAGGCTCCAGGGGGCACAGCCTCAGGGCCCGAACCTCCTCTTGCACCCGTCCGCACAGCCTCTGCAGCATCTGTGGCACAGGTGGCAAGAGTGTCAGGGGGAGACCCCGGGCATCTTCACCTTCCCAGGTGAGCCCCCCGGGCTCCCCATTTCTGGGCCCAGTTAGGCAGTGCTACTGGTGCCAGCACTGACGGGTAAGTGTGATGGGGGGGGGGCTGTTCCCTCTTCTGGGGCTGCCCTCTTCCATGCTTGGTGCAGCTCCCAGGCCTGTGCCCCCTTGCCAGCCCCCTTGCCGGCTGTCCCCTCGCTGTTTGACCACATTTTCTCTCACTTTGAGGACCCACATCCTGCACATCTCGTATTTTTGCTTTCCCACGTGCTCGATCCAGTTGTGGACATCACACAATGCCTCTGTCGTGCTGCCTCCCCACCCTGCGCTCCATCTCATGACACCCATGCCCAGCATGCCCTGGGCGTGCCCCCTGTGGCCCAGAGGGAAACGTTTACTTGCTCGGCGCTGCTGGTCACCAGGCCCTGCTGCAGCCTGAAGGCCTGTTCCTGGGGACACGTCTGGGAATGGTTATTCCTCACCAAGCACCACTGGATCTGGAGATGATGGGTTCGGCAGGGAGAGGGGGTGAGGGCCAGGTGGTGCGGGCTGACCCCTGCCCCTTGGGTTCCACCCTGCTTAGGCTGCCACCTTCTGCCAGACGTCCTCGGTGCGCTCGGGGGCGCTGCGGTAGGCTTGGGAGATGTCGCTCACAGGGAAGGACATGAAGCGCAGCGTGTGGTTGCTGTGGGACAGAGCAGCACAGCTGGGGGGGCAGAGGTGTCAGGAGAGGCACCCGCTCCAACCCCCACCTCTTGCTGACCAGCCCCCTCTCCTGGGGCCCTTCCTAACCTTTCCGCGCAATTAGGTCAAGTGGGCTGGGTTTGGGCTGGAGTAGTCCTGGCCTGGTCCAGGTTCAGGGAGGCTGGGGGCCTGGGTCAGGGCCGGGCCCTGGTCTACTCACCTCTCTAGGGCCCTTGCAATGTCCAGAAAGCCCAGGGCAGATGTATTGTTCCGATCCCACAGGATAGTCCTGGGGAAAGGATGAGCACTAGGCTGTTACCCCTCCCCCACCTCTTTTTTTCGGGGGTGCTGTACCCACAGCATATGGAGGTTCCCAGGCTAGGGGTCCAGTCGGAGCTACAGCTGCCGGCCTATATCAGAGCCACAGCAATGTGGGAACCAAGCCCCGTCTGCGACCTATACCATAGCTCACGGCAACGCTGGATTCTTAACCCACTGAATGAGGCCAGGGATCAAACCTACAACCTCATGGTTCCTAATCAGATTTGTTTCTGCTGCGCCTCGACGGGAAGTCCACCCCTCCCTCTCTTAGAGGGCAGGGACACCCCCCACCCCCCTAGGCAATGAGGCTGACTCACAGATGATTCTGGGAACCAACTCTGGTTCCCAGAAACTGGCGGACAGAGCAGTGAGGCAGCAGGGAGGGCCTGTGTAAGGCGGGGTGGAGGGCTGGGGCTCAGATCAGAGGGTCCAGGTGTGGGCCCCACCTGAGGGAGGAGTTTATCTGCAGGGCCTTAGACAGCATCTTGGCCCCGATGTCCTCCATGCCATTGCCGCTCAGATCCACCTTAGCCAGGCAGGTGTTGCTGCCCAGGGCGTTGATGAGGATGCTGGTGCGAAGCTTCAGCCGGGAGTCTGCCACGGACAGTGACTGCAGGGACTGTGTGGGCAAGTAGGGGGTTGGGCCCTGTCCCCACAGATCCCATCACCGCAGGTCCCCTCCCAGGCCCAGGCACTCACGCAGTCCTCTTCCTGGATCAGCTGCACCAGCTTGTGGAGGATCTCCTCCAGGGTCCTGCGGGGAGTGGGGGCTCAGAGTAGGAGGGAGGGGGCTGGGGTCATGCTATTGGAGCAGCAGAGAGGTGGCCAGAGGCAATACAGCGAGCCCCAAAGGATAGGAGGATGATGGCGTGAGGGTCTGTGGGTGGAGGGAGGGGGCCTCACTTGGCTTTGACGTTGAAGTTCTTGCCCAGGAACAGGTGCTTGAGAGACTTGTTCTTGCCAAGTGCAGGCACCAGCGTCAGGAGGTCCGAGTCAAACCCTGGCCAACAGATGGGAGAGGGCTGGCCTTGAGGCCCAAGGCTCACCAGAGTCTCCTTAGGGCTTTTCCCCCATGCTCTAGGCCCCTGTCCTCACCTGGCCTCCAGGAAGGGAGGTGCCCCCACTCACCATTGTCTGACAGATCTAGGCTGCCCACACAGGTGACAGCCCCCAGCTGCTCCTGCAAAGCCTGGGCTCCAGCTGAGCGCAGCTGCAGGGACACAGTGTGGGGGAGGGGCAGGGAGGCAGGGTAGGGGTGGAGGAGAGGGCACTTTTAATGCTGAGAAATAAGAGTAGTCAGCCAGGATTCAAGGTCAAACCAGGTCTCTTGGTGTAAAATCAGGAGACCCTTTCTCTCTCTCTCTCTTTTTTTTTTTTTTTTTCTTTTTAGGGCCTCATTAGCAGTATATGGAGATTCCCAGGCTAGGGGTTCAATCAGGGTAGGGGTTCAGAGCTATAGCTGCTGGCCTACACCACAGCCACAGCCATAGCAGCAGCAGCGCCAGATCTGAGCCGCATCTGCAGCCTACACCGCAGGTCACGGCAATACCAGATCCTTAAACCCACTGAGTGAGGCCAGGGATCTAACCCGCAACCTCATGGTTCCTAGTCAGATTTGTTTCCACTGGGCCACAACGGGAACTCCAGGACCCTTTCTCTACACCAGATCCTTTCTTAGGGCTCTCTTCCCTCACTTCCGTCAGGAAAATCTGGGGCGGCTGCTCTGGAGACAGCTTCCTCCTGCCCTCTGGTGGGGGAGCGTGGTATCTCCCACCTCAAAGAGGTCACGCAGGAGCTCCTGGAGACTGAAAACGACCTCTAGATAGAGGGACGCAGACCACAGTCCAAGAGGGGACAGAGGGAATGTAGTCAGGTCTGGGGGGGGTCACAGAGGAGTAGCGCGGAGGCCTGATGGAGCCAGGGCTTGACTTAGGTCAGAGGAACGAACGATGGGGCGATGGATGGGGGACTGAGGGCTCACCTCGCAGCTGCTGAGGTCCAGATGCAGATCGCTGAGGTGACTGTTGAGGGAGAGGCCCTGGAGCAGCGCCCTGTGGGAGGAAGGTCAGCAGGCCCACCTTTACCCCTCACCCCGTTCTCCCGAGGTTCCCCCTTGGACGCCCCCCAACCCTGCACCCACCCGACCTGAGGGCCTCCAGGGGTAGCCTTGTGGCCGACAGGTTGACGTGGCTCAGAGTGTAGGCGCTGCTGAAGAACTGCTTGAAGGCCGCTGGGGCTTCCCGGCCCTTCCTGCGGAGACACCTGGGGTCAGCAAGGGAGGGGGCGCCTACGGCTGGCCCTGCCCTCTGCACCCCTGTGCCCCCACCTGTGGGAGCAGCTGTTGCGCGCCAGGTTGAGGTAGGTGAGGTGGGAGCAGCAGCCATGGAGCAGGGCACCCAGAAGCTGTCAGGGGAGACAGGGTGTGTCTCGCGGGGCCAGGATTCCCTCCTCTCTCCCCACTGAGGTCCTGGTGCTTCCCCCTCGGTGGGCAGTCTATGCGGGCCCCACTGTGCCTGTCCACGCAGCCCCTTCAAGCCTCAATTTTCCCTCTGTGGAAAGTGGGTCTATCCCACCCGCTTGGCCCCCAGTGGTGTGAGAGGCTCACAGGCAATGGACATGGAAAGCCAGGGCCACCGCAGGCTCATAAGGTGCCTGGTTCAAGTTAGGGAAGGGATCCTGTCCTCCTCCTTCTGCTCTGAGTGGGAGTGCCTAGCTGGGGAATGGACCTGGGCTGGCTCTTAGGCACAGCCAGAACAACCAAGACACAGTGTGGCACAGGTGTGAGCTTTGTCATTGCTTTGTAATTCAGCTGAACCTGAAACCATCTGGCCAGCTCTGCCCACCTCCATACTCAAGGCGGGGGTGAGGCAGAGACCCACTCTGGCCTCCCCAGATCCCTGCAGGCTGGGTTCCCCCATCACCAAGCCCTCACCGAGTCAATGGCACAGTCAGTCCCCGCCAGGTCCAGGTGTACCAGGGCGTTGGGCTGGGCCAGGAAACTGTAGAGGGCCTGGGAAGGAAGGACAGAAGGGCTGCAGGGGAAGAGGTGACAGAGCCCCTCCCCTCCTAGGGGCAAAAGGGCAGAGAGTCCAGGCTCTGAAGCCTGAACGTGCTTCTACAGGGGCTTGAGGCTACATTCATGCACTCACATTGGCCTCGTCTGTGGCGAGCAGCCCAGGGTTCTTGCTCAGGTCCAGGTATCGAAGGGAGCTGGCAAAGGCCGGATTGGCCCCGAAGGTCTGGCCCAGCGCCTGGAGCCCTGCGCACAGCGGGCACTGGGCTGGGTTGGCCCCCACCCCCACCTCGTTCCCTTGTACACAGCTCTTCCCCGCTCCCGAAATGTGGCTCCTTTCCCTTCCTTGATTCCTGGAATGCTGTGCGACTGCGTGGGTACCCTCCCTGGGGCTCAACACCTAGGCAGCACTGTGGGGGCCGGGTGGGGGGGGTGGGTCCGAGTCAGAGATCAGGGGTCCTGGGGCAAGTACCTCGAGGGGAAATGGCAGTCTTGGCCAGGCACAGCTTGGTGAGGCCAGTGGGAAAGCAGAGGAGCTGCTGGCTCAGACTGAGGAAACCTGAGGAGAGAGAAATGGGCCCCCTGAGAGGTGGGCAGTAGGGGCAGGTGGTACAGAGTCAGACTGGGGGCTTGAGCGGATGCCGGCCTGGGTCAAGAATGGCAGAAATGGGACAGGGGCTGGCATCAGGTCGGAGAGCCGGGTTGGACTCTGGGTTGGGACAAGGGGTCTGCATTGCGGTGGGGGTAGGATTCAGGGCTGGGGCTCACCCTTGTCCTCGATGGGGTTGTGGGACAGAGTGAGGGCATGCAGCACACAGCTCCCGTTCTCCCCAAACACCCCGGCCAGCTTCTGGACAAAGTCCCTTCAGGGGAGGGGAGGAAGGTTGTGTTTGTCCCAGGCCCCGGGCTTCCCCTCCTCCTCCACCTGCCTGCCTGGCTGGGGCTGCAATGCTTAGAGGCCCCCACCGGCGGGGAGCAGCTTGGGGCCTGCCAGGGAGTTTGTCACCACTCTGGAGTACCTGGGAAGTTGTGCAGAGACAAAGCCTAGCTTTGGGTCCTCCAGACCAGAGCAGCGCACTCTGCTCAGTGGTTGATGGTGGAAAAGGGGCAGGGCATATGGAGATACTGGGGAAAGCCATGGAGTTGGGGGGGCAGGAGGCTTAGGTGTGCCTTGCCTGGAGCCCTCTTGGGGCCTCAGTCTCCTCTTCTGTAAAGCGAGGAGCCGAATTAGATAGTTCAGAGGCCCATAGCATGCACTGAGGTTCCGGGACCCTAAGAATACATCAAGGGGTCACCACTGCCCAAAGAGGAGGCTGGCCTCACGTCTTAAGCCCAGCGTTGTCCAGCACCAGCTCTTCCAGGCTCCCCGACTTGCTGAGGGTGTGTAGCACCTGTTCGAGCACTTCAGAGCCCTGAGGAGAGTGGGTCATGTGATCAGGAGCCAGAGAAGGCATGGCTCTCCCCTCCCCACCCTGCCCCTCCTAGACCCTACCAGCCGCAGGTCCTTGCAGTAGAGTTTGGTGAACCATTGGTTGTAGGCCAGGGCTGCCACCATTAGGGCCAAGTCTCTATGGGGAGATTGAAAGGGGCAGGAAAGTGGTGAACAGGTGGCTGGGGCAGAAAGAAAAGACTAAGGAAGGGATGGCTGGCCTGGGGAAAGCCTAGAGGAGTGGAAGGCAGTGGGGGTGCGGGCTGGGAGACAGAGCTGAGGTTGTGGGTGGGAACGGAAGAGAGAACCTAAAAGGGCTGGGGCTGGACAGGGTTTGGAATGGGGGGGTTGAGTATCACCTCCATCTGCTTACCGGCTCTCCAAGTGGCTGAAATCCAAAAGATTGAATTCCCGGTTATCCTCGGCATGATAGATGGTGTCCACGTCCTTGGAGAGGTGGAACAGGCTCACACCTGCTCCCCTCCTCCTCCTCAGCCCCCTGCCTCTGGGTCCCGCCTGCCCACCTGCCAGGTCCCTGCCCAACGCACCCATTGCACCTCCTCACGGCAGTGCAGCCCGTTGTAGTCACACAGGGCAGCGTAGGTCTCGGAGAAGCCACCTGTGGGGCAGGAGATGGGCTGGCTCCTTGAGGGGTAAGGGGGTGGGGAACAGACTTGGAGTTTAAGGAAAGGTCAAGGTCATTGTATGTACCCGTGTCCTGGGGTCCTGCTACATTGTGAACCTCTGAGGTCCGGGAATGTGGAGTCTCAGGGGAGGCAGAGCCCTACACCCAGAGGACTCAGAGCGAGGGGCAGGGTGGGTAGGGTGTGGGCCCCACTTTCCTCACGTCTGCCCTGCTCACCACAGACACTGTGCGTGGTGGATGTGGAAGTCTCAGAGTTGGGGGATGTGTCTCGGGGCCCTTCTGGGGTGTCCGCATTTCCACGCCGGATTAGACTCCTGGAAAATGAACAAATCCATCCCAAGAGGGGGAAAGAGGCTCTCAATTCTTTCTCTGTTATAGCTTCTGGATCCCCAGGAAAAGCAGGAGCGGGGACATGAGAGCTCTTCTCCTTGGTGTCTCAGGGGCCCAGGTGCAGGGGAAGGAGGGAGGCAGGAAGGGAGGTCTCCACACTGTTGAGAGACTCCTCCTTTGCCACTCACCCAGGGCCAGGGCAGACCTTGGAGAGGGCAGAGCTCACATGTCGGGTCACCTGGTCCACACTCTCAGCTGATGGCAGCCGTAGGCTCACCATGCCACGCTCCGTCTCCACTAGGATCTAGGGGAGAGGAAGCAGTGGGGCCTCAGATGCAGGCTCCCTCCTCCTGCCGGCCCAAGGGTGAGGCCCAAGCCCTGATGCTCGCCTGGTTCTGACTGAGCGTGTTGAAGGCGCGGATCTCCAGGACATTGAAGGAGCTCTCCACCTGTGGGGAGGGGGCACGGGAATGCCCCGCTCATGGTCAGAGCCTGGCTGCCAGGCTCGGGGTGGGGGGAGGGGGGAGGTGCATGCCAGCTGCTCTCCTGCTCGTCAGCCCAACTCACCTTGGCTGGGACTTTAAGGGGGAAGATGTGGAGGCGCCAGGAGGTCAGGGCCTTCAGAGAGAGGAAACATCAGCAGCTCATAGGAGCTTCCTGGGCCCTAGTCACACTGCCCCCTTCAGCCCGTGTGCACCCCTGTTGGCAGTGACCCTCTGCTCTGGAAGCTCCTCCCCATCATGCCCCACCCTAGGCTCCTGGACATCCACGGAGTCCAGCCTCCCCATGCCCCAGGCTAGGTCTTTTCAGCTCTCTTCCACCTCTGTCTCCTCTGTCGCCCAGCCTCCTTGCCCTTCTCTGCCCGGGTGCCCTTGATACCCCCTCTCCTCCCCCAGCCCAGTGCCCTCACCAGCACTCGGTCCTCGAACTTCTTGGGCTTCGTCTCCAGCTTCACACGGTGTTGTTGGAGCACAGCCCCTTGGCTCAGGCATCTTCGGATGCTGTCTGCAGGCGGGGGTGGGGTGGGCTGCTCAGAGCTCTCCTTACTCTGGCAACCCCCACTTACCCAAGGTGCTCCAGGGGTCGGGTGGGAGGGGAGGGGAGAGAATCAGAGAGAGGCAAAGAAGGACCGGGACTGAGACCTTTCCTTCTTGGGTGACTTTTCTTTTTTATTAGAGAGGCTGGAGGGTGTGGAGAAAACCGAGGGGGGACAGTAGCTGAGTGACACTGTGGGAGAATGTGAAGGATTTTTCCGACCCGTGTAGTCCAGCAGCTATGGACACATCCACAGTGAGTCAGTGTGGGGAGTGTGGGGGTGTCCCTTTGACTATATTTTAGGTGGTCTGGGTGTGAGTGTCTGCCTTTTACTATGCATGTAAAGAAGATGCCAGGGAGCCCGTGTGTGGTATTGGTGGGCATGGCTAAGTGTGAATGAGTATGCTGTGCTTGCAGTTGTGAAAGGGGCATAGAGCCAGCCAGTTCTGAGTAGGGGGTAGGGAGGTAGGAAGGAGTGTTTAAATGAGTCCCAAACCCATCTGCTGGCGGAACCATCCAGATATCCCAGTATGTATGTGCATATGTGTGTGTGTGTGTGTGCTGTTTCTGCAAAGATATGTGTACACACATCTCAAGATTGTGCTTGTGTGTCTGTGGAGGTGTGGGAAATTGAAACGGTGCAGAGCATGCCTCTGAGTATCCTTGAGCGTCCTGGTCTCTGCGTGGGCTAGCCTGTGCTCCCGCCTCTGGGGGTCAGGGTTGTGGCAGAGCTAGGGGATCGGCCCTTGGTTTGGACCAAGTCTAAGAACTGCTGCAAGGCAGGAGAGGCCTTGAGGTGTTGGGTGTGGGGTAGAGAGAAGAGGGCAGGCTGGGACCGGGGCTGTGGTAGGAGAGCTGCAGAGACCCTCCTCTTGGTTTTTGCTCCAATTCGGGCCCTCTTCCCTGACTCCCTTCTTTGCCCCACTGGCCGGGGTGCAGAGACGGGCTGCCATGGGGCTCTCTGGAGCCAGTTCCGGGGCGGGGCCCAGAGGAGGAAGGGTGTTGAGCCCAGAGGCGGTCAGGACCTGGGGCAGCTCCCATCACCCGGCGGGGCGGGCCTGGCCCCGCCCGGCGGGGAAACCGGGACTCTCTGGAGGAGAGACTGGATGCTTCGCCGAGGGTTGGGCCAGGATTGCTGAGAGTCAGCCCCAGGGAGCGTAAAGGGACTGCACCTGTCACTGAAGATCGGGACGGGCGGCTCTGGGACAGGAAGGTCCTGACAGGGTGAGAAGAGGGGGCCAGCGGAGGATGCTCTGGGGACAGCGATACCCCGAGCTGGGATGCAGGGGCAGGGGGGTGCCTTGGAATGGGGATGCATGAGGGGCGGGAGGCACCGGGGTGTACCGCGGAGAGGAACGCACTGGGTCTGGGAGGCTCCCGGACGGGGCGTCCCGGACACCACCGCAGCCTCGTACCTTGCAGCTCGCGGGTGAGCTCCGCGCTGGACTTGGCCATGGCGGCCGTTGCTGCCGGTGTTGCTTCAGAGGAGCCGCTGCCGCCGCTGCCGCCGCCGGGGAGCCGCGGCACATGCTAGACCCGGCTCCGGCAGGGCCCCGGAGCTGAGCGCTGCAGCAGCCGCGGAGCCCGCTCCTGTCAGGGGCGGCTGCGCGAGCGCTCCTCCCCCCGCCTCGGAGCGCCGGGTCTCCCGCCCCTCCCGGAGAGGTGCCAGACTGAGCATGCGCGCCGCGCCTCGGAGCCGCGTGAGACCCCGCGCGCGCTCGCGCCCACCCCTCCCGCCGGCCCCCGCGTGCGACGCCCTGTGCTTGTCTCCTGGAGCCCCGGCCATCTCCCAGGCGGGGGGCAGGGTCCCCACTTTTCGTGTCACCCCACTCCTCGGGCACTGTGAGCAGAACCCATTTCTTTTGTTTGTAGCTCTGTGTACCCCTTGCCGGGTCATTCTTGCAAGGCTCCTCCCTTTTCATTTCTTGCTCGGGACCCGTCCAGGTTGTCCTTGCTGAACCGCGAAGGAAGGAACTCGCGGCTGAGGGCAATGTCGGGAGAGGACCTGGCCGGATCTAGAGCAGTTTATCCTTCTTTTCCCGCTTGCCCAGCCTTGGGGATCCCTGCGGCGTCCTTGGCACCGTCCCCGAGGGTGTGCGGCCGAGAGTAGCACCTGGGAATTCCCGCGCCACCTCCTCCCTGCTGGCAGCTCTGCAAACACCTCCATCCCCATCCCGGAGCCTTACGCTCAGGTCCTGGAGACAGGGAGGAAGGCTAAGGGGATGCAGACTTTGGGATCCAGGAGAACCTTAAGGGCATCCCGTCCACTCAAATTTAGGCTCTCTGCTTGGCTAACACACCTATGCACCCTACGCTGAAAAATGAACATTGATTCAAACCACTGTGATCATTTGCATTTTCTTTGCACTAGATTTGCACGTCGTTGATTTCTAACCCTGTTCCCTCCAATCCAGGTTTCCTTCTCCCATATCCCTCAAATTACCCTGATGCCCAGAAAAAAAAAAAAAAAAATTAGTTGATCTTTGCCAAGGTAGACTCAGCCCTCTGAGCAGGTCTACCTTGTGCTCTCAGGGGAGGTCTTTATTGAAGGCTACAGCAACAGGGAAAATCCTCATTAGACCACACCTTGACAGCAGAGGACAAGAACGCTTGCTCTTTTCACAGGGCAGAACTGATTTGGGGGGTTGGGTAGGGGTTATGGTGTATTGTGAGCAGAATGCTAGGCAGAGGTGGGAAACCAGTTGATGAATGCTGGAACAGGAGCTGAAGCCCAATCTCTGCCCTGGTGGATGCTCTCCAGGTCCTCAGAGGCGGGATGCGGTCCCTCCACCCACTACCACTGTCTCCCCAGTGATGTAGCTGGCATCTTCAGAGCATAGGAAAGACACGATGCCCACACAGTCCTCTGGATTGCCTAACCTGGGGAGGAGGAGAAACAGAAAGGGAGTAAAAATCAAACAGGGAAAGAAATCTGCTTAATCAAAAAGCATCAGATGATTTTTCAGGACCAGTGTACTGTCCATCAAATAGGGTTACCATGAAGAAAAGGTAACTATAAGCATTAACACTGTACTTTGCAAAAGCCACCACACATTACATTCATGTAAAATAGAGACACTTTGTTTTTTTGTTCTTTTTTATTTTTTGCTTTTTAGGGCTTCACCTGCAGCATATGGAAGGTCTCCTGGCTAGGGGTCGAATCAGAGCTATAGCTGCTGGCCTCTGCCACAGCCACAGCAATGCAGGATCCGAGCTGTGGCTGTGACCTACACCACAGCTCATGGCAATGCCAGATCCTTGACCCACTGAGTGAGACCAGGGATCAAACCTGCATCCTCATGGTTGGTTTCATTACTGCTGAGCCACAGTGGGAACCCAGAGACACTTTGTTTTTTACTGAACTCAGGACACCAAAATCTAAAGTTACATAGATAAACCGATGAGCAGCTATTTCATTCTTCAAAGAATTTGTTTCACATGTGTGCATACTATTCAAGTGCCAAGGAGTCTGTGAGACAGTAAATGATTTGTTTAAAAAATGATTCCATTTGTACAGCTTCAATTCACAGACAACTTTTTCAGGAACCTGTTTCTGTCACTCAAAGTCATTTTGAGAGATTGTGCTAATTCCCAGTGTTTGTATCAGTGATTACATAGTTAGGGAACACTCTAACTACCATAGAATGCTCTAGAGGTGGGTAGAATGGGTACCTCAAACCTAGAAGGCCTGGACTAGTGGGTTTCCACTCTGACTGCACAATGTAGTCATCTGGGAGGTTTACCTTCTCCCTCTCCACCTGCCCCTGCCCCTTAAAGATGCCTAGGTCCTACCTTAGGCCAGTTAAAAAAAGAATCTCTGGGAGTGGGGCTTTAGTATTTGTGGTTTTACAGGCACCTCAGCTGATTTGAATTTGCATCCAAGACTAAGGAGCCTGGGGCCAGATCATTCACTGCGGCTGGAGCGTGACAATAATGAGTTGTGAACCAGGCCTTGGAGCTCATGCCTCACAGCAGAACGGCTTTGGGGGCACTTGAGGGGGTCTCCCTCCTCAAGTAGGCATTGCTGGTATGTGTCCTTGAGGGGACAAGGTAGAGGAGCTAAAGACAAGAGAGTTCTCAGAAGCCAGAAGCTGGAGAGAGTCAGGGAGCCAGAGAAAGGTGCCCAAAATTCAGCTAATCCTTTGGGGAAGAGGCTAGTTTTCTTAGGCAACGGGAGTTTGGGAGTTTGGGGACGTAGGAAAGCTCTTCAATTCCTTTTATGTGGATTGTAGGATCATCAGTCTGAACTTGGGAAATAACGACTCTTGGAATTCCCTTTGTGGCTCAGGGGTAAACAAACCTGACTAGGGTTCGATCCCTGGCCTCGCTCCGTGGGTTGGGATCTGGTGTTACTGTGACCTGTGGTGTAGGTTGCAGATGCGGCTTGGATCTGGCTGTGGCGTAGGCTCTGATTGGACCCCTAGCCTAGGAACTTCCATATGCTGAGGGTGTGGCCCTAAAAAGCAAAAAAAAAAAAAAAAGGAAGAAAAATATGACTCTTTCTATTCAATGAGAACTAAAAAAGCATGCTTGGCCTCTCATTGTTAGGGAAGCCTGGGAGTTAGGCAAACCCCCAGGTGGAGAGAGAAGTGTCAGGGTCTCCCCCAGGGTTCTGCTCTGCTAAACTCGGACACCTCTGAGTTTGGTTTTTCCAGTGGTGGCAGACTCCTTGCACATGCCACTGTAGTGAAGCAGTGTTCACAAACCTGTGAAGTCTGTGTTTGAAGCAAAGGAGAGCATGCCTGGGAGCTCTCTGGGGGAGCAGCAGGTTAAGGATCTGGTGTTGTCACTGCTGTGGTGCAGGTTTGATCCTTGACCCTGAACTTTTACACACAGCAGATGCAGCCAAAAAAAGCAACTCCCCCCCCAAACAAACAAACAAAACCCCCAAAAGGAAAGCATGCCCGTGCTGTCTCTGGGACGGAGTCAGTGAGCTGTGTGCTGTGAGGACCAGACCTTGCCATCTTTATCCCTCCTACCCCTCCCCGGGGAGAGTCTTACCTTCTGATTCCCATGCTTTCTTTCATGTACTCCTCTCTTGCCTTATCCATCCACAACTGCAGGTAAAAAGGGAATGCTTGTCCTGTGAGGGACAGCGAGGGGGGACCTGCCCACCCTCACATTAACTGAGAGGAAGGGTGGAGAGGTAGCCCCTACACTTGCTAGTCCTCCCCAGTTCCCGATCTTCACCCACCATCCTCTTGTGCTTCATTCTCTTCAGGTTCTAGAGAGGGATTTTCCTGGGTTGCCCCAGGTCTCCCCCATGTAAGGGGAAGTGAAGTGGCCTGAGTGGAGTCTGAATTCCTCAGCCTCACAGTGCACCGCAGGAAACAATCGTGTGGGGATCTGGTCTAGATCCACAGCTGCTATGGAGGAAGGATGTGGAAGAGCCCAGGAGAGGGGGGATGTGGTTGGGGGCCCAAGACCCAGGCACTGGCTTCCCCATCTGAGCAAATGCCCCTTAGGGTCCCAGCAGGATGTAGGACCCCCGTTCCTCACCAACTGGCTGAAGTTAGTCTTGATGAGTCCAGGCGCCAGGCAGTTCACCCTAATGTTCCTTGGGGCCAGCTCTATGGCCAGGTTCTTGGTGAGACCCAGCAAGGCTGTTTTACTAACATTATAAGGGCCCAGATTCTTGAAAGAGGAGAGAATGGGTTAGTCTCTTCATTCTTGGTTCTTAACATAAGATATAAAGGGCAACAGATAACAGCGCATCTCTGGTAAGGGAAGGTCCCAGTTAGAGAACTGTCTTGTGTTTAGGGTTTGTGGACATAAGGCCTCTGTTTTGTGCAAAGGAACTTGGTGGTGTGACTCCAAAAGGGGACACAAACTTCTTCAGGTGATTGGAGGGGTGGGAGGTACAGGGTGGAGGAAGGGGTGAAAGTAGCAGAGAAGGGGGTTCTTACGGGAAATGGGCGGTAGGCTCCTATGGAGGACACGATCAACACTGAGCCGCCTCTGGAAAAAGAACAGAATGATCAGAGTTCCTGTCGTGGCTCAGTGGAAACAAATCTGACTAGCATCCGTGAGGATGCAGGTTCAATCCCCACCCTCGCTCAGTGGGTTAAGGATCCGGTGTTGCTGTGAGCTGTGGGGTAGATTGCAGATGTGGCTTGGATCTGGCGTTGCTGCGGCTGTGGTGTAGGCCAGCAGCTACAGCTCCAATTTGACCCCTAGTCTGGGAACCCCCATATGCTGTGTGTGTGGCCCTAAAACAAAAACAAGAACAGATGATCCTCTTCCCGGTGGATACCCCCCGCCCTCAGCCCATGTGGGGTCTATTGCATCTAGGCTCCCTCTCACTCTCTGTACCCTCGTTTCTCCATCTCTGGCACCACTGCCTTTGTCATCAGGACTGTGGCTTTCACGTTAATGTCCAGAATCTGCAGTGGAGAGAAGAGGGGGAACAGCATGAGGGAATAGGACTGGAGAAGGCAGGGTGATGGGGAGTTAGGGTGTGTTCCCTAGATCTGTCTGTTAGGGTTGGCGGAGATCTTAGAGACGATTTATCCTGCCCTTACAAGTGGAGAAACTGAGGCCCAGGCAGAAGTGGCTTTCTCTGGCTTATTCAGCTAGAGATGAATGACACATTAGGTTCAGGCGAGAAAGAACAGAGCCTGGTTTATCTTGTTTCCTCACCGGCTAAGTGTGATTTGGCCCAGAACAAACCTGAACTCTCAGGGCTGCTTTGGATTTGAGCCAGATTTTCTGTGTCTTCCAACTAGAGAGAGCCCATGCTGGCTTCCTGGACCTGCCCCAGCATGGCTGTGCTTCTCAGGGGAAATGCGGCCCAACCTTAGACACTTGGGGTTGTTCCAGCACTTTTCTGGCTTCTGAGCTTAGGGAGTGAGATGCTCTCTGCCCCCCAGGATGAATTGTATGGCTGGACATTTGTTGGCAAGTGGGATCATGAGGAGGCACTTTTGAGGGAGCTGGGACATAGTCTACAATCAAAATCCCACATCCCTAATTTGGAACAAAGGCATGACCCTTGTTTACATTGTTGTAGGTGCTGCTGGGATGGTCCCCTCCCATAACATCCTCCCCCCCAAGTGACTTCTTAGTTTGAAAAATGTCACTCTTACAGAAAGTTGAAGGAGGACATTGACTATCTAGATATCCTTTACCTACATTCGCCGTGGTTCACATTTTGTACCGTTCACCCTATCTGTGCATCTATGCAGTTCTTTCCTTACTCTTGGAAGGTAAGGTGCAGACATCACAATGCTCTAGCCTTAAAATAACTTTAGTGTTATTTCCAAAAGAATAAGGATGTTCTGGAGTTCCCATCGTGGCGCAGTGGTTAACGAATCTGACTAGGAACCAAGAGGTTGCAGGTTCGATCCCTGGCCTTGCTCAGCGGGTTAAGGATCCGGCGTTGCCATGAGCTGTGGTGTAGGTCGCAGATGCGGCTCAGATCCTGCGTTGCTGTGGCTTTGGTGTAGGCCGGCGGCTACAGCTCCGATTAGATCCCTAGCCTGGGAACCTCCATATGCTGCGGGAGCGGCCCTAGAAAAGGCAAAAAAAAAAAAAAAGACCCCCAAAAACAAAAGAATAAGGATGTTCTTACACACCACCATCCATTATCACATCCAAGAAATTTAACGTTGGTAATCATGATTTTGGGAGTTCCCGTCGTGGCGCAGTGGTTAACGAATCTGACTAGGAACCATGAGGTTGCGGGTTCGGTCCCTGTCCTTGCTCAGTGAGTTAACGATCCGGCGTTGCAGTGAGCTGTGGTGTAGGTTGCAGACGCGGCTCGGATCCCGAGTTGCTGTGGCTCTGGCGTAGGCCGGTGGCTACAGCTCCGATTGGATCCGTAGCCTGGGAAACTCCATATGCCGCGGGAGTGGCCCAAGAAATAGCAAAAAAAAAATCATGATTTTACCTAGTAGACTGTCTGTAATAAAACTTCCCCCATTGTCGCCCAAATGTCCTTGTTTGAAAAGTCCAGGGTTCCATCAAGGGACCAACTACTGCATTTAGATGTGAGGTACTGTGATATTAAAAAAAAAGCCAACTTAAAAGAAAAATTACTTGTTTTGTAACTGATTTTCATGTGGTCTCTATTCAGACTGCTCATGAAAGACGTCTCTCTGCTTTAAAGAATATCAATCAAGAACTGACTCACTGAAGAGCGTTTTGGCACTTTGGACTCTATGTCTGTGAAACACTGATAAACAAACTAGAATATTTTAATACCCTTAAACTTCAGTGTTGAGAAAAAATTGATGACATTAGGGCAAAAAGAAAATCCATGGGAGATCATAAAAAATTTAGCATTTCCAAATCATATTGAAATATTAACCTTAGTAGACAAAGACAAATATTTTAGTTAAGGCTTTATAATTAAAGGATATAGGTATGAGAAATATAAATATAATATAGTTATACACATGCACATAAAAACCAACATTCTGGCCCTTGAATTCAGACATCTGGAACTCAGGTTATCTTGACATTTGAATTAAAAAGAAAAGATCCCAGGTCTTTTTCAAAGGCTGTATGTTACAAAGCAGCAACTTTGTTCATTTCATCAGAATTGATATTTCACTTAACCAGCAGCTATTAAAGTTTTCCAACTAATGAAAAATCATTCTTTTTTGGCAGCTGAAAAGAGGAAGGGGGTGGTGTGTAAGTTTGAGTGTATTAGTTATTGGCATATTAGCTGCCAGGTCTGCTGGAAATGAACCAGGGAGAGGAGCCCGGCTAAGGCTGCCGTGGGGAGAGAGCTGGGGGAGGGGAGCAGGAGATGGCTAGCGAGGAGCAAATAAAGAAGATAAAACTGGGGAGAAGCAGAAATGAAAGAGAAGGGCAGGGACAGAGGAAGCCACCCCCCATTCGTCCTTTACCAGGTGCACTCCAGGTGTGCGGCAAATTGCTAAGATTCCTCACATTTATACTGTACTTGACAAATGCATTCTAAAAGCAGACTGAGTGTGTGCTGTCTTCGGAGGCCGGCCCCTGCCGCGTGCATCCCCTCTTACCTTGTCCCACACCTCCTCAGTGGCATCCAGCATGCTTCCAAAGAATGGGTTGACGGCTGCATTGGAGACCAGGATGTCCACGCCCCCGTGAAGGTTCACAGCCTATCGAGGAGGAAGGTCTGAATTAGGGCCGCAGGACAGTCAGGGGGGTGCGTTCATCAATGTGGAGAAAGAATTCCTTCTTAGGAACGGTTGTCAAAATGACCTTTTTTCCTTGAAACCTTTTCTCTCCAAAGGTATCCCAGGTTCTGCTGCTAAAACATTTAATTTTATTGGATTTCTTTTGCAGTCTTTTCTTCCTCCTCCCCTTCGTCACAGGCTGTCACTGACCCTTTGCATTCTATTTATTTATGCTTTAAAATTTTTTTTTTAGGGCCCCACGGAGGCATATGGAGGTTCCCAGGCTAGGGGTCAAAATGGAGCTGCAGCTGCTGGCCTATGCCCCAGCCACAGCAATGAAGGATCCAAGCCACGTCTGCGACCCACACCACAGCTCACGGCAATGCCAGATCCTTAGCCCACAGAGCCAGGGCCAGTGATCGAATCCCCATCCTCATGGATACTAGTCGGATTCATTACTGCTGAGCCACAACAGGAGCTCCCCCTTGCTCTGTAGACTTTCCCTTTGGGGAGCTCCTTGATTCTCCTGGCGTCGGCTCTCACCTCGAGACCCGTTCTAGACCCTTCTTCTTGTCAAACTGCGTCCCAGCCCCATTTTTCCAAGGGCTTACTGTCCATTCCTCCTTGAATGAGTTACCGTGATCTCCAACGCAGCCTTTCCACATGTACTGAATGGAGAAATGGGTTTAAAGGGACACACAGACAACTGTCACCAGGAGGGGTCTTTGAAATCACCTCACCCATGTCCTCATGGTGAAGGGGATGAAACTGAGGTCCAGGGAAGTCAATTTTTCAAGTAATGACAACAGTAGGGCTGGCTAAGAACAGGAGGCCGGCTCACTGGGTCTTTGAGAATTGCTCAGAGCACAAGGCTAGTGAGTGGTGGCAGAACTTACTTTTAACCCATAACTAATTCCTAGAGTCCTCCACACGTGAGCTGAGATCAGTATGAAACTCACTACTAAGAGCCACAGTTTCACAGTCAGTTATGATGGCATTTGCTACACATACCCCACCCCCACCCCGGTTTTTTTTCAGGGGGGTAGGGGGCCTGGAGGCAGGGAAGATTCAAGGCAGAAACTGAGATTTAAACTGGGAAAACCAAGAGAGGCGACATCTCACCTCCGTAATAAATTGTCAGTCGGTGGTGAGGCATGTGCTGGAGCAATGGGCAGCCAAACAGAATCTGCCAACAGCCCAGCACCCTGAAACCAGACTTTGCGTTTGCCCAGAACTGGCAATTTTGATGCCTTGGGCAAGCCGCACTACATGGGCCCTCCATCAACTTTGTGCTTTACGATTTGGCACACAGAGGGGTGTTATTAACGATATGTACCATCTGCTAGCTCCCATTTTTTAACTAATTATTCTTGCTAACTAGGTGCTAAGCTCGGTTGCTTCCACACTGCTGAGGGAATGCCTGGGCTATCAACATATAAATTTAACAAAATTTAAAATCACACAATCTTTGAAAACCTGTATCAATACTCTGGCACTCTCTCAATTTTGGTGTCCGAGCACAAAGTCCCTCTCACCTGCCATGGCTCTGTGTAAGTCTCATGGACCAGCGATGCGGAAAGTGCAGGATGTGTCAGAATGTGGTGTGTGCTGGGCTCTGGGAGTGTGTGTTTGGGGGTGAGAAGACAGTGGACTGCAGCCGAAATCACTTGGAGCATTTTTCCACCTCTGCTGGGCACTGTGCCCTTCTCTCTCTAGGACTATGAGCATGGAGAGGAGAGGAAGCTGGCTTCCGACTGAACAGAGACCAAGAACCGTGGAAGATTAATGGCAAGTCTACTATGACCACCCAGGTATTTTGGAAGCCTTGTTCTAAATTGGGTGCTTGCTACACTAAGGTGGTTAAGAGTTGCTGGCTCTGTGTTCTGACAGGTCTATTTTTAAGAAAACGTAGAGTGGAATGGAGAAGCAGCTAATCTGGTTTCAGCTCACGATGCCTTTGAAAAGCTTCGAGGTGCAGATTAGGAAGCCACTAGGGAGTAACTATCCTCAAGGAAGCAGCTTTCCTCATCCCAGGATAACGGTGGCCAGTAGGCAGGACACATCTCAAATTGTTAACAAATGTCCTATCATTCTCCACCCAACATTGGTCATTTTTGTTTTTTGTTTTCTTTTTAGGGCCATACCTGTGGCATATGGAAGTGCCCAGGCCAGGGGTCGAATGGGAACTGCAGCTGCCAGCCTACGCCACAGCCACAGCCACGCCTGATCCAAGCTGCACCTGTGACCTGCACCACAGCTTGCGGCAATGCTGAATCCTTAACCCACTGAGAGAGGCTAGGGATTGAACCTATATCCTCACTAAGACAACATTGAGTTCTTAACTTGCTAAGTCACAACCTGGCAACAACAACTCCATGTTGGTCATTTTTGATTCATCCTTCCTATTTCCCATTTCTTGACATCAGTTAGGAAAAAAAAAAAGTCTTGGAGTTCTCTTGTGGCACAACGGGTTAAGGATCCAGTGTTGTCACTGCAGTGGCTCTGGTCGCTGTTGCAGCAACGGTTCAATCTCTGGCCTGGGAACTTGCACATGTTGCAAGTGTGGCTTAAAAAAAAAAAAAAAAGGAAATCTTGGTTGTTTCCCACTAAATGTCTCTTGGGCACATTTGGTCCCACCACCATTGCTCTGGACCTAAATGACAGCATCAGCTTCCTCACTGATGTCCTTGGCTCAGAGTCTTCTTTTCTACAATATACCCTTCCTTCCAGTGCCAGGTTATCTTTTTTTTTTTGTCTTTTTCTAGGGCCGCTCCCGTGCAGCATATGGAGGTTCCCAGGCTAGGGGTCTAATCGGAGCCATAGCCGCCAGCCTACGCCACAACCACAGCAACGTGGGATCCGAGCCACGTCTGCAACCTACACCACAGCTCATGGCAACGCTGGATCCTTAACCCACTGAGCAAGGCCAGGGATTGAACCCTCAACCTCATGGTTCCTAGTCGGATTTGTTAACCACTGAGCCACGATGGGAACTCCCCAGGTTATCTTTCTTTAACAACCATTTCCACCTTGCTCAAAACCACATGTGGCTTACTTCCTCCATGAACGTCTAGATGCATTTGGGAGCCCACAAAGGCCCTTGTCCCCCATCCTTCCCTCCTGGACCATTTCCTACCAGCACACCTGAGCCTCTGCTCTTTACTATGGGTTCACAGTGCTCCCCCCTCCCCTTCTGTCCCTCCTTGGCTATCTGCTCATTTTGCAGGGTCATCTGGAATCCAGGTCCTATACCGTCTGCCCAGATCCAGCCACTCCTCAAGGTCTAGTTCAAACCCCACTTCTGGGCCAGAGCTGCAGGATGGGAAAAGTGGCCTGGTGAAGGGCCAGAGGTAATTTTTCCCGGCAGGAATCTGACATTAAGTGGCTATGTACATTTCATCCAGGTCATTACTAGTTGGGCCCCAAATCCGGGGTGGCTCCCTTCACCCTGAGGAGCAAGGTTTCAATCTCAGGCTCTGTCCAGCAGCCTCTACCAGGCAAGGACATTCTTGGACCCCCATGGGGCTCTCTCTAATGCATTTGTGTATGTGTGTGTGTGTGTGTGTGTGCGCACACACACACACGCACGTGTGCACTATGCTCATGGCACGCGGAAGTTCCTAGGCCAGGGATCAAACCTGCACCACAGCAGTGACCTGAGCCACAGTGGTGACAATGCTGAGTCCCAAACCCCTAGGCAACCAGGAAACTCCTCTCCAACGTATATGTGAGCATTTGCCAAATGAGTCCTTACACATGGAACAACCTTATGCTGTCTATTATACTACCATCATTTCATGTCCTTGTCTATGATCACCCAAATTATTGCCATCACCTTCCATTCCGTTAGCACAATATCCTTTACTTACCATTCTTTGGTAGCCTCCCTTCTGTTCTAAAAGATAAAGGTATGGGAGTTCCCGTCGTGGCACAGTGGTTCATGAATCCGACTAGGAACCATGAGGTTGCAGGTTCGATCCCTGGCCTTACTCAGTGGGTTAAGGATCCAGCGTTGCCGTGAGCTGTG
Source organism: Phacochoerus africanus (assembly GCF_016906955.1). Taxonomy (NCBI): domain Eukaryota; kingdom Metazoa; phylum Chordata; class Mammalia; order Artiodactyla; family Suidae; genus Phacochoerus; species Phacochoerus africanus. Next base: position 76,330,743 of record NC_062552.1, read on the forward strand.
GTGTAGGTTGCAGACGTGGCTTGGATCCCGCGTTGCTGTGGCTCTGGCGTAGGCCGGTGGCTACAGCTCCGATTGGACCCCTAGCCTGGGAACCTCCATATGCTGCGGGAGCGGCCCTAGAAAAGGCAGAAAGACCAAAAAAAAAAAAAAAAAAGATAAAGTATGTGCCCCAAGCCTAGCAAAGAGCAGCCTCCTTTGCCAGATGGTCATATTTTCTTGTGCAGCTGGAAGGCTGGTACCAAGTACTAACTCAGATGGTGGCTTAGACACTGTCTTTGAAACTAAAGTCAAAGTGGGCACCTAAGCCCTGAGCTGATGGGGAAATGCCTGGTAATCTGTAAGCAGCTTGGCAAGTCTGGGTTGACTCACAGCTCTTCTCTTACCAGCTGTAGGACTGGGGATGTTGCTCTAGCTTTCTAAACCAGCCTTTAAACAGGGAGACTAGTCCTGGCTTTGTTTGGGTTGCTGTTTAAAGATAACCCACAGAGTTCCTATTGTGGCTCATCAGTAACAAACCGGACTAGTATCCATGAGGACATGGCTTTGGTTCCTGGCCTCGCTCAGTGGGTTAAGGATCTGGCATTGCCATGGGCTACGGTGTAGGTTGCAGATGAAGCTTGGATCTGGTGTTGCTGTGGCTGTGGTATAGGCTGGCAGCTATAGCTCTGATTCCACCCCTAGCCAGGGAATCTCCATAGGCTGCAGGTGCGGCCCTAAAAAACAAAACACAACAAACAAACAAACAAAAAGATAACCCACATAAGGCTCTGAACAAAGTGAATGGCACACAGTAGGTGGTTGAAACATGGTGGGCTGCCTCCTGCAGGCTCCTAGGGACTCAACTTTAAAAGATGAATAAACAGTTTATTAGCTCATAGTGGGAATACCCACTTTGTGATTGTAATTACCCTTCTCATCTGCCCAATGAGATTGGAAGCTACTGAAAAGCCAGGACCAGCTGGCTTTTTTTGGGTGCCCCAAGGGACAGTGCAGGGTTGCAGCCTTAGAGTGGTTTTTGATTTTTTGACTGAGATGGGATGATTTTTGGAGACAGAACTGAAAGGCACACAATAAAAATGTGCTGGTGGACTTGTGTGAGTATGCGGAAAGCACTGTTATCTTTTAGTTAACAGTGCCAGCATGGATCACACCCATGTTGTCCAGGCTCTGTGCTCATATCCTATTGCTCACCGTGGCCACCAGTCGCTCCCGGTCCTCAGCCTTCCCCACATGGCACACGGTGCCCGTCACGCTCAGCCCCTCCCCCTGCAGTGTTGCCACTGTCCGGTCCACATTCTGCTGCTTCCGGCTGCTGACCACCACGTGGGCCCCATCCTGGGCCAGACGCCGGGCGATGGCGAGGCCGATCCTGTGGGCCAGAGAGAGATAAGGATAGTCAAGTCTAGCACAGGAAACGAGTAAGAGCATGGGCTCTTGAGTCAGACTGCCTCCGCTCTGAATTCCAGCTCTCCCTCTGTATGACCTCCTGTGTTAGACAAGGTTGATGGCATAGCCATTACCATAAAGATGGACAAGCTTAGCATATGTTCGGCATTGGTTTACTTATTTTTCTCAGGACCCTGAAGTGAGGTTCCCATGGTCACAGGCCCCCCATCCCTCAGGGATTAAGGGGAGAGAAATGAGGGAGGGGTATAGCAGTGAGACTCTGATTGGACAGACTCACCCAGAAAAGCCCCTTTGCCCAAATATCTACTAGTCTACATCATCTCAATATTCTCTCCTTAGTGATCTTTTAGAGTTATCTTTTGTCAAATAAATCGGAGCTGCAGCTGCCAGCCCACACCACAGCCACAGCAACACCAGATCCAAGCTTTGTCTGCAAACTATACCACAGCTCGTGGCAATGCCGGATCCTTAAACCGCTGAGTGAGGCCAGGGATTGAACCTGAGTCCTCATGGATAGAAGTTGGGTTGCAGCTGAGCCACAATGGGAACTCCACAAATGTAAATTTTTTACATACCCCCTCTGGAGAAAAGGTTACATATATTGCCCTTGTTAGCCATTAGCATTTCCCATTTGTATTTGAGATTTGTGAAGAGCTGGCATCTAGCAAGGTTCTGTGGGGATAAGAAACAGCGTAGACAAAAGTGGTTAGTGAGAAACAGGCTAGGTGAGGGAGGCCAAAATGTACAGAACTAAACACACATCTGGGAGTTCCTTTCATGGCTCAGCGGTTAACAAATCCGACTGGTATCTATGAGGACACAGGTTCAGTCTTGCTCAGTGGGTTGAGGATCCAGCTTTGCTGTGGCTGTGGTGTAGGCCAGCAGCTGTAGCTACCATTAGACCCCTAGCCTGGGAACCTAAAAAGCGAGAAAAAAAATTAAATCTGGACAGCATATGGGTCTTGTGTCTGTTCTAGGTAAGGGGTGCAGCTCTGTGAGACTCCTAGGTGTCAAAATGGGGTGCCTGGAACATTTCCACAGTGGGTGGAGGCACTGGATGGATTTTTGGCATCTGGACTGTTTTGGATTTCAGTCCAGGACCCTGGGAGGTTGGACTGATGGGGGTGAGGTAGGATCAGCACCAAGGTGGAGCAGTAGAGCCAGAGGCAACAGGGACAAGAGGGCTGGCAATGAGTGTGGGGTGGTGATCAGGCCCCGGGCATTCCGAAGGGTCCCAGGCCAACCAAGTGGTTCCTTTCTGCCTGGGAGGAACTCTGGCTATGTGTGAGGCCTGAGGACGGGGGCACAGGAGGCAAAGGACAAGGAATTAGTACCTGTTTGCAGACAGCGGGGGGCCTTTGAGACTTGGGCCCCGGGCACTCACCCGTCAGTGGAGGCTGTTACTAGTGCCACCTTATTCTCGAGCGGTTTTCGGCGCACCACCCCGGTGCTGGCCATCCGCACCGACTTCCACGTCTGGGCACAGTCCCTCAGTAGCTGCCCCGCCACCCGCATGTTGCAGACCAGGTCCTGAGTTCTGCCCCGCCCAGGGAAGTTGACAAAATAGAACCAGCGGCGGGGGTGGGGCGAGCCGCGTCCCCGCGCAGCTGCGCATTCCGCTCCCAGTTGTCCTCTCCCCTCCCCCTGCTCCCCGCCCCTCTATCCCCGCCTCCACTGTCCCCACCAGCCCTAGATTTGGACGGCTTTTCCAGCTCCCCGCCCGCTTTGCGCTGAGGGCCCGCTGTGGCCTCGGCCCCCCCCTGCTGGCCACGGCCGTGGTGCCCTGCAGTCTCCCAGTCCACGCGGCGGGTGGGTGTGGACCGTGCTGTCGGTTCTGGTTTCCTGTAGGGCAGCCCGCACCTCCGGGAGCCGGAAGACTCATCTGTCTTCCCACTCCTCCTTCTACTTCTGCTTCTCACCCCTCCTTCTACGTCTTTTCTTGGGGGAGAGGGGACTATGAGTCGCTTGCTTTTGCTTCCCAGAACCCCAAGATGGACTTCGTTTTCCAAGGAAGTCCACTTCTGCAATTGCAACGGCCCACGGGAGGGCAAATGTTTTGAGATTGCCCATGGCAGTGAGGCCTGTGGTCCCCACAGAGCACCACGTGAGGGTCCCAGGTGAGGGTGGAGGAGCCCAGGAGAGACACATGATGGGGAGCAGCTGAACTAGGCACTACCCTTCACCCTAGCTCAAGTTTTCCTCCATCCCCATAGGCCTGGAGGGCGGACTCTGATCACCAGTAGTGACCAGTGTGTGCAATGAAAGATCCTGACAGGATAGGAGCTCTTATACCCTACACCGTAAGAGGCCTTCTCCATTTTAAGGATTAAGCAGTAGCAAGGAGGCTAGAAGGTCCCCTAAACAGTGGTGGAAATCCAGGGAAGTCGAGAGCACTCAGGTTCTCTTTAATCGTTATGTCCCCAGGTCCTAGCCTCCATCCTAGCTCAATAAATATTTGTTTAGTGTGTAAGCACTTCATAAACTGTAAACTACTAAACACATAGTAATTATTGCCACCATAGAGTAATTATTATTGCCGCCACAGGCCAGGCTCTTTGTCTGTAAGCTGAAGATGCTAGAGTAGATGATGGATAAGGTCCTCTCTGCCTATAAATTCTGTGTCCAAGACTTCAGCCTCCACTTCTGACAACTGAGCTGAAATGATCTCCCTCCTGGGCTTCTGGGAGAATTAATAAATCTGGATGGCTTATGGTACCTTGTAGAAAGGCCCTGACAGACCCCGTGTCAGCAGCTGAATTGGTTTAACCCCATGGCCTCCAAATGCCAGGCTGAGAAGTTGGGCTGATCCATGGCAGTGTTTTCACTACTTCAAGGCAAAAAAGGAAAAATAAAGAACATATAGTGAGTTTCATAAAGATAAGCTCATTTAACTTAACTGATAGTCCTTTTTTTCTGGGAAAGGCTTTTGCTCTTTTTTTTTTTTTGAAGTTTGTCTTTTGGTTAAGAGAAGATGATGAAGGCAGATGGGTAGTTGAGAAAAGCATTGTTGGTGAAAAAACCAGTCTGACAACTCGATGTCGGTCCTTACAATTAGAGGAGAAACAATCCTGGTCTGTGAAATGCAGTTCCGGGAATCGCTGTTGAATAGAAGTAATACTTGTGAAAGATTCATTTAGTGTATGTGTAGGTCAGCTGAAGAGCTGAAAAGGATTTCAGCATTCGAAGGGGGTGTCTGCGTAGTGAATGACACAACAAGCATGCGCTGGCTTTGTCATTTATTCCTCTGCGGAGACGTTACAGCTGCGGTACTCAGCACATCCCTATGATATAAGAGAGCTTGAGTCTAATTTCCCCCATGTCCGAGGAAAACTGCCTCTCTAACTGGTGCCCCTCAGTCTGAACCTCATGAATTATTGACAACTGAGGCTGGATAGCATGACGCTCCTCTTCCTCCTGCCCTGTTCAGAGCTAATGCACTGTGGGAACCCTTCCCAGCGCTCTCCACCTACGGGCAAGCCTGGGGGAGGGGATGTAGGAGGCTGGAGCCAGCCTCTCAGGGCTTTTGGTTCAAAGGGACGGGCTGTCATGGCCCATTTGATCTCTTCACCTCCAGAGTGAAGAAGTGGGCAGCCAGGTCCGGGGGCTGAGGTGGAGGGAGACCACACCCCAAAGAGGAAAGGGTTTTGGGGAAAGAGAATTCTGGCCTGGGAATATCACATGGCTGCTCCCTGTCTGGGCAAGGTCTTTATTTGGCCTCTAGCACCATTTCTTTTCTTTTTTATGGCTGCCCCTATGGCATATGGAAGTTCCTGGGCTAGGGATCTAGGGGTTGAGTCAGGGCTGCAGCTAAGGCCTATGCCACAGCCACGGCAAGACCAATTCCGAGCCACATCTTCAACCCATGCTGAAGCTTGCAGCGATGCCAGATCCTTAACTCAATGAGCAAGGCCAGGGATTGAATTCACATCCTCACAGAAACAATGCAGGTTCTTAACCAGCTGAGGCACAGCACCATTCTTCTTTTGGAAGAATACAGGGGATATTAGGGAGGGGATCTGTGAACAGAAAAGGGTAGCGGAAAGGCAAGAGTGTAGGTGTCTCCAGTTCCTACTCTGAATCAAGCTGGATTGTTGGAGTTGGGGGTATGAAACCTTTGAGGGAAATATATGGGCGAGTAGGAGTCCCTTTGAAGTGGGAACTTTAACAGGCAGTGGGGTTGTTCTTGCATGGAGGTGGATCAGCTGCAGATCCTAAGGAAAGGCCGCCACGACTGAGGAGGACACACCCACCTTTCTCAAGGGCTGATTGCAGTCTGGAAGGAAATTCACCTGGGATGAAGTCTTGTGTTTTGCAGTAGCCATTCCACGTTGGTCATTGCCTCTTACCTTATTGACACAAGTCAGGTTTGGGTGGCGTGGGAGGGCTGTGTGATAACAGCAGTTTTTTATTGAACACTTACTGAGTGCTGGCAACTGTTGGGTGCTTTTTATAGATTTTATCGAATATGTCAAATCCAGTGAGGGAGGTAGTTTTATTTCCATGTGTGAAATCAGAGTGAGTTATGACAACCTGACCTGCTGTCACTGTTGAATAGCTACTCTTAATTTTTCTGACGTTGTTGGAGAATGACAGTTTTCTTGGAAATTAATTATCTCTGAACTGGAATTTTACTTTCAGCATCAGTGCATTTTTGTTTTTATCATTAAAATAGCTCTTCTTTAAATTACAAAACAATACAGGTTCATGATTTTTAAAAGAGATACAAGGTTATAAAGTGAAAAGTAAAAAACTAACTCTTCCCTATGCTTCTTTTAACTGCTCCTCATAAGCTCTTGGTCTTTTGTATCCTTCTAGAAGTTTCCAGCATTTATATGCATTTTGCCCTTAAAAATATTTCCCATGAATGGGATGACACTATACATAATGTTCTTCAAATTGCTTGTTTCTTTTCTTTCTTCCCATTTCTCTCTCGTTTTTTACAATACATTCTTGGACTGTTCTGAGTGGTACACAATAGACCTCTTTTATTCTCTCTCTCCCTTTTAAAAATAGCTGTACTATTTCACTGTGTGGATATTCCATAATTTATTTAGCTAGGCTCCTACTGATGAACATGTAAGTAGCTTCCAGTGTTTTGTTATAAAGAAAAACCTTGGGTGTATATGTATTTTGTATTTGGTGCAAATATGTTTGTATCCTGGGTCAAATGTTTTGAATTGACTGCAATGGTCAAATGGCCTTAAAAGAGATTTGGAGTTCCCGTCGTGGCTCAGTGGTTAACGAATCCGACTAGGAACCTTGAGGTTGTGGGTTCGATCCCTGGTGCTGCTCAGTGGGTTAAGGATCTGGCATTGCCGTGAGCTGTGGTGTAGGTCACAGATGTGGCTTGGATCTGGCATTGCTGTGGCTCTGGTGTAACCCAGTGGCTACAGCTTGGATTAGACCCCTAGCCTGGGAATCTTCATATGCCAAGGGTGCAGCCCTAAAAGACAAAAAGACCAAAAAAAAAAAAAAAAAGAGATAGAGAGAGAGATTTAGCCGATTCTGATAGTTTTGTTTTTCTAAAGTGAATTTAACTGCTGCCCTACCCTCTTCTATGTTGTATGCAGAATGGTTTAAACTGTGGTTGATGGTGTAAGTTCAGTGTGATCAGAGCCAGCTTAATTGGCCTCGGTGACTAGGAATCCACAGGGATCCGTGGGTCCCCCAAACCTGCAGCCTGCATACCTGAGGTGCATTCAGTTCCACTCACATTTGTTATGGACACTGCCAGCCTTCCATTGACAGATCTTAGGAATTTGATTGATGATTGATTGATTGATTGATTGATTGGTTATGCCTGCAGCATGCAGGTTACGGATTGAACCTGTACCACAGCAGTGACCATGATGGATCCTTAAGCTGATGAGCCACCAGGGAACTCCTGAGATCTTAGGAATTTTAAACAGAAGGTAGAAATCTTGATTTTAATATGAAATATTTGATTTTAAATGTTGGCAGTACATTTACTAAACAAAAAACCCAAACAAAAACAGTGACTATATCTGTAGGTGCCAGAGACCGATATAGTCTTTGCCTATTTACATGTAATGGCTTATTAAGTTTGTGAGCTATTGCTCTATCTAGAATCTCATAACTCTATTATATAGCTTATTCAATTTCTGGCTTTTCAATTTTTTTCCCCCAATTGCCCTGTATTTAGGCAGTTTCTTATAAACACTGTTCAGAAATCATCTACCCAGTGGTTGTGCAGGTACTTTTCCAGAACTCTGTACAGCAGCAGGCAAGGTTCTTATAAGACAAGGCACCAGGCTCTCTTTTTCCTCATACCCAGGATTGCTTTCTTCTGCTGTATTTGCAAAGGGGCAACAGGGGTGGGGGTCCCCCTGTCAATTTTCAAGTAGCAGTTGGTTTCGTCTTGGGCTTTAGTGCTCTCTGCTGCTGGTCCCTTCGGGGAACTCCAGGATTATAGCCCTTGCAGGATTTCCACATGAATGTTGAGATGCAGGCTTTGGGGCAGGTGCGGGTGGGGAAAACCACCCTTCCCCAGCTGCCTTACCCTCTTTTTCTCACAATGCCACTGCACCAAGAAATTCATGAAGGGGAGTTCCCCTTATGGCTCAGTGGGTTAAGAACCTGACATAGTGTCTGGCCTCAGTGGGCTAAGGATCCAGCCTTGCTGCAAGTCGAAGTACAGATTGCTATTTCGGCTCAGCATTGCTGTGGCTGTGTCCAGCAGCTGCAGCTCCAATTTGACCCCTATCCTGTGAGCTTCCATATGCTGCAAGTGCAGCCCTAAAAAAAAAGAATGTCACATGCTACCTGGAACAATGAAGTCATCAGCTGCAATAGTTGCTGGCCTTTAACACATACTGAAGGAGTTCAGGGTGGAGATAAGGAAGGACACATTCTGTTCTGGGCAAATCTGGCGTAACAGGCTGTCAGTTAAGACCATTTTAAGATAAAATTTTATGAACCCAGTTTCTTGTATCTTCTCATACCTAGAAAAGCACTAAAATTATTGATGGGGCTATCTGTCCTTCTTGACCAGGAGCAACTTTCTACCAAGATGTGTGTTTGGTTGCAGGTACTATTGCTGGAATTCGGCCACTGTCTGCCAGTGCCAAATTGAAACGCAGAGACAGAGTTTTAGGTAAAGGAGGGAAAAATAGCTTTATTGCTTTGCCAGGCAAAGGAGGGTCACAGCAGGCTAGTGCCTTGAAGACTGTGCCCCCCTTTGGGAAGGATTGAGAGAAGTTTTATAGTTAAAAAGAGAAGAACAGGTTTCTGGATAAGAATCAGGATTGGGACAAACACGCATTCTTCTTTCTTTGGGGGGATCTTAGTCGTCAAAGCTGGAGTCAGGAGGCGATCAGGATGGTGGTCTTCTGGGTTATTGCCTAGAATAACAGTACTTGCGAAAAGGGCTTCTTGATCAGAGATTAGAACAAACTAGGAAAGTTCTCATGTGTGTGTGTGTGTGTGTGTGTGTCTGTGTGTCTGTGTGTCTGTGTGTCTGTGTCTGTGTCTTTTTGTCTGTTTAGGGCCACACCTGAGTCATATGGAGGTTTCCAGGCTAGCAGTCCTATTGGAGCTATAGCTGCTGGCCTATGCCATAGCCACAGCAAAACCAGATCTGAGCCACGTCTGCGACCTACACCACAGTTCACGGCGATGCTGGATCCTTAGCCCACTGAGCAAGGGCAGGGATCAAACGTACAGCCTAATGGATTCTATTCGGTTTCATTACCACTGAGCCATGACGGGAACTCCTGGTGTAACACTGTTAACCAGACTTTCTTTTTTCTTTTGGTAGCCACCCCTCGGCACATGGGACAAGGGATCATATCCGAGCCATAGTCACTACCTAAGCCATAGTGGTGGTAATGCCAGATCCTTAACCCACTGTGCCGGGCCAGGGATTGAACCCGCATCCCAGGGATCCCAAGACTCTGCCAATCCTGTTGTGCCACAGCAGGAACTCCTGTTAACCAGACTGAAGACTTTATCTTGTGTGCATCGTTTTTTACGTGCTCTCACTTGTATGTGTTAGTGCATCCCTGCTCCCTAGCTGTGGGTGCCTGTTGGTGATCTCTGACCATATATATCTACTTCGCCCTTATTCCTTCTTTTATTATTTGGATGGACAATCAGTCATCAGTCACCTACTGAAGTCCACTTCAGTTCTTTATGGCTTTTTCTATGATGTTGCAATAGAACTTGTTTGTGTTGAGCCCAGGCAAATAATTGAAGCGATAGGGCCAAGGATATGTGCCTTTGACATTTTGAGAGACGTTACCAATGGCCCCTCAGAAAAGCTGTGCCTGGAGTTCCTGTTGTGGCGCAGCAGAAACGAATCCAACCAGGAGCGAAGAGGTTGCGGGGTTGGTCCCTCGCCTTGCTCAGTGGGTTAACGATCCCGTGTTGCCGTGAGCTGTGGTGTAGGTCACAGACGTGGCTTGGATCCTGAGTTGCTGTGGCTGTGGCATAGGCTGGCCCCTGTAGTTCCGATTGGACCCCTAGCCTTTGAATTTCCATACCCTGCAGGTATGGCCCTAAAAAGGAAAAATAAAAACAAAAACAAAACATGAGTGGTGGAGTGCGGGCTTCTTTGCAGAAACACAACAGGCATCCACACAAATGTTCCCCACCTCCTGCCTCCGTGCCGTTGCTCTTTGTTCTCTTAACAAATGTTGCTCATCATTCAAGCTTTGTCTTAAATGTCCCTCTTTCATGAAGCTTTTCCAGATCACCCCCAACTAAAAATACTCTCTCCCTCCCCTGAATTGCCATGCTGTTCTATTTAAAATTATTTTATGGAACTTTTTCCATTTTCCTTTTTCCTCTTTGCGATATCTATTAAAATCCTCCCTTGGAAACAGATAGACAAATCAATGGAATGAAACAGAATCCAGAAATAGGCTTGAATGCGTATGGGAATAATAAATACAATCAAGGCATGACCAGATAACTCAAACAGAACTGAGATGACTGATTAACCATTTGGGGAAAAAATTAACTTGGATCACTATCTCACTTTCCATATAAGAGCAAATATCAGATGGCTCAAAGATTTAATTTAATTTAATTAATTAATTTATTTATTGTCTTTCTGCCTTTTTCTAGGGCCGCTCCTGCGGCATATGGAGGTTCCCAGGCTAGGGGTCCAATCGGAGCTGTAGCCGCTGGCCTATGCCACAGCCACAGCAACACGGGATCTGAGCTGCGTCTGCAACCTACGCCATGGCTCACGGCAACACTGGATCCCTAACCAGGGCAGGGATCGAACCCGCAACTTCATGGTTCCTAGTCGGATTCGTTAACCACTGCGCCAAGACGGGAACTCCGTGGCCCAAAGATTTTAACACACACACACACATACACACACACACATTAAATAACTACAGGAAAATGTTAGCGGGATCCGAGCTGCATCTGCGACATACAATGCCACAGCTTATAGCAATGCCAGATCTTTAACCCACTCAGGGAGGCCAGGGATCAAACCCGAATTCTCAGGACTCTATGTCAGGTTCTTAACCTGCTGAGCTGCAGCGGGAACTCCCCACTTGTGCTTTTATGCATGCATGGCTTGACTACAGTCAAGAGCATACAGAAATTTTTGTATTACTTTTCCCAGGCATTTTGAGGGTACATTTATTCACCACAATGAGCAAAATTGATATTATTATTCCCATTTTAGGAATGAGGGAAAAACCTCAAGTAGGTTAAATAACAGCTCATGAGTGCCTGCCCTGAGATTCTAATCCATGGCCAACAAGTTAAAGAAACAGTTCCAAACCAGAATAGAAAACCTCACAGTCAATCCGTCATGGCTAGGATGTTTATAACAGGTGCTGCCCCTTCTCCGCCCACATCACCTGGGATTTCCTCACCTCTGTGCGCACCTGAATTCCAGGGCCAGTTCTTTCCTCCCAGCCCCAGCATGTTGTTGGAAGGTGCGGGAGATCAAGAGAGGCCTCAGAATTTGTGTCCCTTCCTTCCCTCTGCAGCTCTTGGCCATGACTGTTGGTGATGGGGATATACACACTCCAGCTCTATTGCCCTCTCGTGGAGGTGACTTTGAGGTGTGACCCACAGTGCCCCCCAAGCCCTCTGTGGGAGTGAGTCAAAATTACCCTCTGTGTGATTCGGCTTGAATAGTGCAGCCCTGTTCGCCCCCTTCCTGGCCCAACTCCCCTCTTCTCTAACTCTTTTCCCTGGAAATATTTCCAAATAAATTTCTTTCATGTGCATCTTCTTCTAAGGCAGTATTGTTTCAAGAAACTTTTGTTTCAGTTATGTGTCAGGCTCTGTGTGTGTGTGTGTGTGAGTGCGCGTGCGTGTGTGTGTCTGTACGTCTGTCTCTGTGTAGTGGGTTGCCATTTAATCTGCATTTCTTACTATGGAGCTAAACAGATTGAAAGCCACTGTCCTATTCCACATGGAACTGTTTCTCTATTTGTGTATGGTTCACTGAGCTAGAAAGTTTCCTGGCCGCCCCAGAATGAGAACTGCAGATCAGATTTTAGGCCTTCTTGCCTGCTTGAGCACAGCGACTTAAAATATACTGAATAAAAATGTATTAGTCATGGGGTCTAGAGAGTGCCATCAACTTTGACACAATTGGCTAGGCTGTTCTTTGAACTTCTTTAGGCAGTCAAGTCTGCCAAACAGCTTTCAAAGTCCAGATTTCCCTTTGCTAAGGTTGATAAATGTGGTTTAAAGGTCATGGTGGTTGATTATCAATTTTTTGCAGATTAGCAGTAGTTGGAAGACCACATTCGCCTTGTAGCAGAGCCAGATGGCATCCTGACTGCATGGCAGGGTAGTCATCCCAGAACTCTGGCCCTAGGCTTGGCTCAGATGGGGAGAGGGGAGTGCTTAGCATGGCTCTGCACTGACCCCCAGAGATGTGCAGTTAAAGGAAGGGAAGAGAACACATCACCCACTCACTACAACCAATGAGACCTAGGTGAGAGGTCAGGTGAGTCTCTTTCGGCCAGATCTGCGTGGATCCTGGGGCAGGCCTGGCTGCCAGAATCTATTGGAGGCCGGGAGCGGAAGGCAGAGAGGAAAATTCCCAAAGTACACAGGAGGGGAGTTTTGGAAGGTAGTACAGAGGAGAGGGAAACACCCTCATTTTCCCAGGAAACCTTGGGAGCCCTGCCATCCTGGCATCCGTTGAAGATCCTTATATGTCGGTACACAATGTAAGATCGGTTCCATAGTTAGGAAACAGCAAAACTATGTCAAAACTCCAATGGAATGATTAAGCAAAAAGGATGGTAACTTCCGTTCACTAAGTTTACGATGAAGACGGCTGCGAATTAAGAACTCATAGGGTCTGTAGTACTGTTCCGGAGAAGAGCCAGGCTTTCTGGTAGATGTGATATTCTAGTTGCCCCCAAAGATGTACTTCAGCGTGGGGGGGGTGCTGATCGGGGGGGTGGCGGGGCCTCAAGGTCAGGTTGAAGGACCCTCAGCACCAGCCCATTCCTTTTCACCTGATTCTGTATTCATTCCATTGCTTTCTGGTTGTTACTCCAGACAGGAGGTCCAGATCACAGACAACACTTTTTCTCCTCACTGGATGGGCCTGTTCCCCATCTGAACTGAAACCTTTGGCTTTTGAGACTACATCAATTTCATGTGGGTTTGGGGTGTGGGAATATCAGTATGATACCCCTGACCCCAAATGTTGATGATCCAAGTTCCTGGCTGACCAGTCTGAGGGCCACAGGAAGCTCAGGACCCAGTGGGACCCAGCCTGAAATGGGCAGTGAGATCTCATAGGCTCTGAGACCATGGAGGAGCGCTGGCCCCCCCTCATCCAGAGGCTGAGCTAAGACCCCGGAGTGGGGGGAAGAAGTACATGCTGATTCCCAACGGGGAGCAGCAAGCTTGGACTGCCGGCGAGACTCTGAAGTCCAACAAGAAAGGGGTGTTCATATGGGGGTGGGTGGGAGAGACCTTGGACTCTTGGGAGCAGAGCAGGGGTGGAAGAGAAAGGGAGTGGGAAGCTCAGTTTCATCCTCAGTGTCGGTCTGACCTGCTGTTCCTGGAAAGTTAGGCAAAAAGAGGTCTTTGGGCTCTGTCTCCAGGGGAAGTTCTGCTCACTTCCAGCCATGAGGAGCTTCTCCTACATTTGGGCTTCTCTGTCTGACGTCCAGGGTGGGGTGCGTGGTTCCTCTGAGGCCTGGTGATGGGTAATATGGGGAGATCTGGCTCATGGTGCACCAGTATTCTGTGTTTTTTTAATTAATTAATTAATTAATTAATTTTTTTCTTACTTTTAAATGATTTTTATTTTTTCCATTATAGCGGGTTTACAGTGTTCTGTCAATTTTCTACTGTACAGCAAAGTGACCCAGTCACACATACATATATACTGTCTTTTTCTCACATTATCCTCCATCATGTGCCATCATAAGTGACCAGATATAGTTCCCAATGCTATACAGCAGGATCTCATTGCTTATCCATTCCAAAGCAATAGTTTGCATCTATTAACCCCAAATTCCCAGTCCATCCCATGCCCTCCCCCTCCCCATTGGCAACCACAAGTCTGTTCTCCATGTCCATGATTTTCTTTTCTGTGGAAAGGTTCATTTGGGCTGTATATCAGATTCCAGATATAAGTGATATCATATGGTATTTGTCTTTCTCTTGGGTTTTAAACCTTATTATATCTGTACAGTACTTTCCCATAAACCTTAGACTGTAATTGTTGCAAGATACACAGTTTTTCCCCCCAAGCAGATTCTAATCAATCAATACTATGCTGATTAAACATCTGTAGGAGAGGCACTGGGCTGAACACTGTAGGAGATTAAAGATTTACAGTGTAAACTTAGTCCTTGCACTCAGGAATTTACAGTCTAGCTGCAGAGTTGGACATGTCAATGAAACACCTAGAAAACAACTGCTAAGAATAGTGCTCGGAGGAGTTCCTGTCGTGGCTCAGTGGTTAATGAATCTGACTGGGAACCATGAGGTTGCGGGTTCCATCCCTGGCCTTGCTCAGTGGGTTACGGATCTGGCATTGCCGTGAACTGTGGTTTAAGTTGCAGATGTGGGTCTGATCCCAAGTTGCTGTGGTTCTGGTGTAGGCCAGTGGCTATAGCTCCAATTCGACCCCTAGCCTGGGAACCTTCATATGCCGCAGGAGCGGCCCTGGAAATGGCAAAAAGACAAAAAAAAAAAAAAAAAAGACTAGAGCTCGGCTGAGTGTTATTTATCCAAAACTCCTTCCTAACCCTGCCTCCGCCTCTTTCCTATAGGGAGACTCTCCCTGGCCCCAGACGGCAGAACCCTAGGGACACCAGGCAGGTAATGCCGGGCCCCACTGCTCCTCATGCTGGGGACTTAGTCCCCTGCCTTCCACTGGGCTCAGTGCTGGTGGCCAGGAGTGAGAGATCACGCGGAGATAATTCCAGAAAATGGACACTGCAAAGGGGATCCAGCCCAGATGAAAATAGGTTTAATCTTTTTTTTTTTTTTTGTCTTTTTAGGGGCATACCTGTGGCATATGGAAATTCCCAGGCTAGGGGTTGAATTAGAGCTGAAGCTGCCGGCCTATGCCACAACTGAAATAGAGTTTTAACTAAAAACAACCCCCCTTGGCTAAGAAGGCAGCTGCAAGCCTTTCCAGCTGTGCTCATCACTATACCACCCTTCTTGTAATAATGTAACAACTGTGTGCCCTATGTCCAAGCCAGCAGCCCTGCTAATCAGGTACCCAGCATTGCTTATCAGTTCTGCTTCTGTAACCTTGCCCGCTCAGTTTCTTAGGGAGGAACACTGTCTGCTTGGGGATGGGGGAGGTCCGGGATGCTTACATGGGAAAATCAAGACCTTGTAGTGTATAAAAGCTACTGAGAACAAAGACCTGGTGCTCAGACTCTGGAGGTGACTCCTCTGAGCCCACACCAGTGCTGCATAAACCTTGCTTTTCCATATCTCCGAGTACTGTTTCTCTCCTTCCGTTGCCACGGTTTTTGCGGTTTCCGCAACATTTTGGTGCGTTGGCTGGGAAGCTGACAACCGAGCTGGCCTCTTGTGCCACCGTTGTTGGGGAACCAGGGGAGGCCATGGTCGCCGGCCCGGTGACAGGTGGATAGCACGCACCGGCCATTTTGCCGGATCCAGACCCTCACTTGGGCTGTGCTGGCCTTGGCCCACACCGCTTCCTGAACGGACTCAGAAGGAGAATGGAAACAGGTTCCTGGACAGGACGTCGGGGACATCTGCCCAAGTCAGAACCTGCCATACGGCGGAAGGAGAGACTGATCACCTCTCAGTGATCACTCAGGTCAGGGTTTGCTCCCTTGGGATCGGGAGGCTTGTCAATTCTGGTGTGTGTGTGTGTGTGTGTGTGTGTGTGAGAGAGAGAGTGAGCGACTGGAGAGAACGAGAGCCCGTGCTCCACCGTCTTTGGACTACGGAGCCAGAGTGAGTCCTAACCTGCAGTTCCGTGGCGACCCTCATACGGCTTATGGTGGCCCTCTTCGGGGGGATCCTGATATTGGGGTTTATACAGCCCCACCTATGCTAAGAGGTGCCTGAAATATCTCCTCTGGGGGAGCAGTCAGGTGGATGAAGTGATTGTTACCTGAGGCCTTGCCCTCACTGTTTGTCTTGCGTCACCGGCACAGGGTGCGACTTCACAATGGGTAAATCGGCTTCCAAGCCCACTGTCTTAGAGTATATGGTTAAGAATTTTAAGAAAGGATTTTCTAGAGATTATGGTGTTGAGTCCTGGAAAACCGTGTACCCTCTGTACCCTAGAGTGGCCCTCCTTTGGTGTTGGCTGGCCTCCGGGAGGGACCTTAGATGTGTTCACAGTTACAGCAGTATTTAATGTTATAACAGGAGACCCTGGACACCCAGACCCATTTCCGTATATTGATCAATGGTTGGAAATTGCCTATTTGAGGCCCCCATGGGTTCGGTTCTGCACCACTGACCGGGGACAGTGTAGGGTGCTAGTAGCCCAGTCCAAGAAGAAAACCTTGTCTCAAAAGAAGGTGCCACCTATTTATCAAGGGGAACCTGAGGACTCGCCCCCTATGCCACCACCTTATGTGCTGCCGGCCCCAGCTCCAGGAGCCGAAGGTCCCCAGATGCCAGATAGCCCACTGCCTTCTGTTTCTCCTCCTCCTTCTGCTTCTGAAGTTCCCGAGGCGATATCACCCCCGCAGCCAGATTCTCCAGAACCTATGAGCAGGCGTCTCCGGTCAGCTCAGGGAGCAGCTACTCCAACATTGCAAATGCCCTTAAGGGACCATGCAAGAGGGGGGACGTTTTTATTATTACCAGCCCTTTTCCACTGCCGATCTCCTCAACTGGAAACACCATACTCCCTCATATTCTGAAAAGCCTCAGGCACTGATTGATCTCTTAGAATTCGTTTTCCAGACACACTGTCCCACCTGGGTAGACTGCCGGCAACTCCTTTTCACTCTGTTTGACACTGAAGAGCGCTGGCGAATTGTAACAGAAGCCCAAAAATGGCTTCAGGCCAATGCGGGGGGTCGAGCAGACTTGGCAAACTGGGTGAGGGAAGTCTTCCCAGAAGAAAACCCCCACTGGGACTATGACACTGAAGAAGGGAAACGTAACTGAGAGAGGTACCGGCAGGTCTTCCTACAGGGGGCAAAAGCTGGGGCTAAAAGGCCCACTAATATAGCTAAGATCAGTGAGATACTACAAGAGCCGAATGAAAGCCCAGCCAAATTCTATGAGAGACTATGTGAGTCTTTCCGAATCTACACCCCTTTTGATCCCGAGTCCCCTGAGAACCAATGGATGATAAATGCTGCTTTTGTGGGACAAGCCCAATCAGATATCCATACAAAGCTACAGAAATTAGAAGGCTTTGCAGGAGAGAATGCCACTAAACTGTTGGAAATAGCCAACAAGTTTTTTTATTAACCGAGACCAGGTGGCCCACCATGATGCAGAAAAGAGAATGAAACAAAAAGTGACTCTTCTGGCAGCAGCCCTGTCAAAACTGGTGCCCCCAGTTGGACCACCCTGTAGGGGACAAGGCACAAGGCCAGGGAAAAGGAGTCCCCTGGAACATGACCAATGCGCTTACTGCAAAGAAAAGGGACATTGGAAAAATGAATGCCCCAACCGTCCTGAGAAAAAGACCAAGGCCCCACCTAGCCGGTACCGATCTGAGCTATTCAGCACCAACCTGATCGGCCTAGCTGAGTCTGATTAGGGGGGACCAGGCTCTCTCCAACTGGGCCCCCGAGAGCCTATGGTCGGAATTCAAGTAGGGGGCCACCCCATAGACTTTATGGTTGACACAGGTGCTGAACTTTCTGTGGTTACACAACCTGTGGCTCCCCTCTCGGGGAAAGAAACCACCATTGTTGGGGCCACAGGTAACCAAACCCACAGGCCCTTCTGCGGTCCTCGATGATGTCGGTAAGGAGGCCATGAAGTAATACATGAATTTCTTTACCTGACTGCCCAGTCCCCCTGATGTGAAGAGACCTGCTGGCTAAAATGGGGGCACAAATTTCCTTTTCTACTGATGGATCAGCCCAACTTAAATTGACAGAACCCCCCTCTCCTTTAATCATGGCTCTTGCTGTAAAAAGAGAAGAGGAATGGCGCTTGTACTCTTCCCCTTCAGAAATGGGGACCATTCCCCCAGAACTAGAGACTAAATACCCATTGGTTTGGGCTGAAGGAAACCCACCAGGACTGGCAAAATGCCACGCTCCTGTCTTGATTGATCTAAAACCCAGAGCTCAACCGGTAAAGCTACGGGAATACTCAATTCCCACAGAAGCTCGACTGGGAATCCAGGTTCCCCTGGATAGGCTGCTTCAGCACAGACTGTTAATAAAATGTCAGTCCCCTTGGAACACCCCTTTACTGCCCGTGAAAAAACCGGGAACGCAGGACTATTGCCTAGTACAGGACTTGAGAGCCATAAATGAAGCAACAGTCACATTACACCCGTCCATCCCTAACCTGTATACCCTGCTAGGGCTGATCTCCTCCACTGCTAAGTGGTTTAATTGCCTGGACTTAAAAAACACCTTTTTCTGCCTCCGGGTGGCACCTGCCAGTCAGCCCTTGTTTGCTTTTGAATGGGAGAATCCACATACAGGGACAAAGGAACAGCTCACCTGGACTAGACTCCCACAAGTGTTCAAAAACTCTCCCACTCTTTTTAGCGGTGCTTTAGCTGCTGACCTGGCTAAATTTCCTGGACAAAAACTGGGCTGTGTTTTGCTACAGTATGTTGACGACCTCTTACTAGCTGGCACCACGGAGGCTCAGTGCTTAGAGGGAACACGAACTCTCCTTTCCCTACTGATGGAGACAGGGTATTGGGTATCAAAGAAAAAGGCACAAATCTGCAAAAAACAAGTCAAGTATCTGGGCTTCAACATCATGCAGGGCCAACGAATGCTGGGGACGGAAAGAAAGCAGGCAGTTTGTGCCATTCCTGTCCCTACTACCTGCCGGAAGGTTCGTGAGTTCCTAGGGGCAGCAGGATTCTGCTGGATATGGATCCCTGGGTTTTCAGACCTGTCCAGGCCTCTGTATGAGGCTCTAAAAGGGGAAGAAAAGGCTCCCCTTGAATGGGGACCAAGCCAGGAGACAGCGTTTCAGACAACCAAAACCAAACTCACTGAGGCTCCAGCCTTGGGACTTTCTGATGTAACCAGAGAATTTAACCTTTTTGTTCATGAAAAAAAATGGGATGGCTTTGGGAGTCTTAACTCAAGAGTTTGGGCCTTGGCAGAGGCCAGTGACATACCTGTCTAAACAAATTGACTCAGTTGCTGCTGGATGGCCTCCCTGCCTCTGAGTGCTGGCAGCTACCACCTTGTTGGTAAGAGAGGCTGACAAGTTGACCCTGGGACAAAATCTCAATGTTAAAGTCCCACACTCAGTTGTAACCCTAATGGATACCAGGGGCCACCCTTGGCTCACACATACACAAATAACTCAATATCAAGGGTTACTATGTGAAAATCCATGGGTAAGACTGGAGGTTGTATGAACTCTGAACCCAGCCACCTTTCTGCCAAATGAAGAGGGGCTCCCAGACCACAACTGCCTAGGGGATGGGTAGAGGCCTTCCCTACCCAAACTGAAAAGACAAGAGAAGTAACCAAGGCACTCCTGAGAGACATTATTCCCAGACATGGAATGCCTCTGACAATTGGGTTAGATACTAGACTGGCATTTGTGGCGGAAACAGTACAACAGGTGGCAAAAGCTTTACAGATCCGATGGAAACTACATTCTGCTTATTGCCCTCAAAGTTCAGGGAAAGTAGAATGCATGAACCGGACCCTTAAACAGACCCTGGCAAAGTTATGTCAGGAAACTGACTTGCCCTGGATAGACATGTTGCTGGTGGCCCTCTTAAAAGTGAGATGCTCACCCCAAGCGGGAATAGGATTCTTGCCATTTAAAATCTTATATGGAAGGCCACCTCCACTAATCAGTTTTAAAGGAAACACCAGGGAGTTGGGAGACTTGGAATTACATAAACAATTACAAGGACGGGGGCTCACTATTTCTCGGATACATAAATGGGTCACAGACAGCATACCTGTGTCCTTAGGTATAACAGTACACTCCCACAAGCCGGGGGACCAGGTGTGGATAAAGGACTGGAAAAAGGAGACTTTGAGGCCGATATGGAAGGGCCCCTAATACTGTAATTCTAACCACCCCCACTGCTCTTTTTTTTTTTTTGTCTTTTTTTTGCCATTTCTTGGGCCGCTCCCACGGCATATGGAGGTTCCCAGGCTAGGGGTCGAATTGGAGCTGGAGCCACCGGCCTACGCCAGAGCCACAGCAACAGAGGATCCGAGCCGCATCTGCGACCTACACCACAGCTCATGGCACCGCCGGAACGTTAACCCACTGAGCAAGGGCAGGGATCGAACCCGCAACCTCATGGTTCCTAGTCGGATTCGTTAACCACTGTGCCACGACGGGAACTCCCCCACTGCTCTTAAAGTAACAGGAATAGATGCTTGGATCCATCATTCTAGGGTTAAACAGGCTGGCCCAGCTGACGACCATGGAGAGTGGGATACTGCCCTCCATCCGGAGAGACCTCTTCGCCTGACAATACAGAGACGGGAGGATGATCTCAAAGCCCTGGTCTGACCACACCGGAAGCTGGTCAGTCAAAGCACGGCTGAAGCTTGAGGAATCGGCAGCCTGTGAGCCCAAATGAAAGGAGGGTTTCAAAATAAACATTCGCATTAACGAAAGAGGCCTTGACCTTGGAGCTGTGCTACATTTTTAGAGAATCACGTTTGTGCTCCAAGCTGCCTCTTACAGCGTCTTTCATTCCTTTTATGAAGAGATAAGAAACACCCCACCTCCCATTCCGGCCACAACTAAGAACTTGTTCTTAGCCCTAGCAGAAACTATTGCACAAACTCTCAAGGTCTCCTCTTGTTATGTATG
Source organism: Phacochoerus africanus (assembly GCF_016906955.1). NCBI lineage: Eukaryota > Metazoa > Chordata > Mammalia > Artiodactyla > Suidae > Phacochoerus > Phacochoerus africanus. The sequence continues at coordinate 76,351,578 of NC_062552.1, forward strand.
CGGGGGAACGAACACAGGAGACCACTGGCCTTGGCAAGCCAGAAAACTGAACCCATTAGAGCCTCATAATGAGACTGCATACCCCCAACTCACCGATGGGATATGGCTCCTCAAAACTGCTATTATTGGGAGAAATTGTCTTGCGAGGCAGGGAGGATGGTTTAATGTTTCAGTTGGAAACCTAACATGTTTAGGCCTAAGGTATTATAATCTGACTGCCCAAAAGACTCAATGGTGGTCATCCTCCAATCGCTCAGAGCCCAAGCCTAATCCCTTGTCTAACTTTTCCCACCTTCGACAAGCATGGGAAGATATCAGTACTAATATCCAGTGGCGGGCACCAAAGGGATTATACTGGATTTGTGAAAAAATGGCCTATTCCATACTCCCCCCAAATTGGGCTGGGGCATGTGTACTGGGAACAATCAGACCTTCCTTCTTCCTGCTCCCGCTGTCACTAGGGGAGCAACTGGGCGTTCCTATATATAGGGCACAGGGTGCCCAGAGAGACTGGAGGGCTCTCCAAATTGGAGACTGGAAAGATGATGAATGGCCCCCAGAATGGATAATTCAATATTATGGGCCTGCCACCTGGGCAGAGGATGGCTCTTGGGGATATCGCACCCCTGTCTATATGCTGAACCGCATCATCAAACTACAGGCGGTTTTGGAACTTATAACAAATGACACTGCAAGGGCCTTGACTATATTGGCCCAACAACAAACTAAAATGCACAGTGCAATCTACCAAAATCACTTGGCCTTGGATTACTTACTTGCTTCTGAAGGAGGGGTTTGTAAAAAATTTAACTTAAGTAATTGCTGTCTACAAATAGATGACACTGAAAAGGTGGTAGAAGAAATTGCTGACTGCATGACTAAACTTGCCCATGTGCCTGTACAAACTTGGAAAGGATGGGATGCAGACAGTCTCTTTGGTAAATGGTTCTCTTGGTTGGGAGGAATTAAGACAATAGTCGGAATAATCATGGTTATACTCGCAGGGTGCCTACTTGTTCCCTGCCTTGTAACCTCTCCTGATAAGTATTATAAAAGGTTTTATAAGAACCATGGTTGAAAGAAAAACAGCCTCCCACCTGCTACTTATTAGAGGCTACCAAAGGGTTATGACTGATGATGATCTGTAAAGGGTGCAGATGCACCCTGAACATCAAGAGGGGGGAATGAAATGGAGTTTTAACTAAAGAACAACCCCCCTTGGCTAAGAAGGCAGCTGCAAGCCTTTCCAGCTGTGCTAATCACTATGCCACCCTTCTTGTAATAATGTAACAACTGTGTGCTCTCTGTCCAAGCCAGCAGCCCTGCTAATTAGGTACCTAGCATTGCTTATCAGTTCTGCTTCTGTAACCTTGCTTGCTTAATTTCTTAGGGAGGAACACTGTCTGCTTGGGGATGGGGGAGGTCTGGGATGCTTACATGGGAAAATCAAGACCTTGTAGTGTATAAAAGTTACTGAGAACAAAGACCTGGTGCTCAGACTCTGGAGGTGACTCCTCTGAGCCCACACGAGTGCTGCATAAACCTTGCTTTTCCATATCTCCGAGTGCTGTTTCTCTCCTTCCATTGCCACGGTTTTTGCAGTTTCCGCAACAACAACCACTCGGGATCCGAGCCACATCTGTGACCTACACCATAGCTCATGGCAACACCAGATCCTTAACCCACGGAGGAAGGCCAGGGATCGAACCTGCATCCTCATAGATGCTAGTCAGGTTCGTTAACCGCTGAGCCATGATGGGAACTCCAGGTTCAATTCTTCAATCATCTGTTAACATTGAACAGATTTGCTTAGTTGAATGGGTTAGAGGGAAGATAAAATACCATTAGGAGACCCAGGTGTGGACTTCTTGGGGGCTCCTCTGGCTGTTTTGCCAGGCTCTCTCACTATGTTTTTTACCCATATTCTCAAAATAAACACCCCCCGCCCCCTGCAACTTGCGCTAGTGCTTATGGGTGGAATCATTCATAATGATCCTTTGAAGGAGACATGTTCAAGAGAGTGACAAAAGCATTACTGGAACCAGCTCCTGCTAGTGGGCCAGCCTTTCTTGATGAGGTTCCAAGCCATGTCTGCGACCTACACCACAGCTCACAACAACCCACTGAGTGAGGCCAGGGATTGAACCCACATCCTCATGGATCCTAGTCATTTTCGTTAACTACTGAGTCATGAAGGGAACTCCCCATAATGACTTCTTGAGTCCTGAGTTTTGATTGTGAGGAATAACTGGAGTTGGAAGGAGAGGCTGGAGCCTGTGGGTGGTAGTAGGTGGAGTTATAATGTTTTTAGACCTGCTACGTTCTAGTATTGACCTCAAGTGGGCAGTGAGCTGGGAGGGAGGAGCAGACCCCCAAACTCCACGCTCTCTCCTTCTGCACTGAGGAGCTCCTAAAAGGCAGGGTGTCTCAGAATGCCTGTGCATTTGAGCAATGACTTTCCCTATAGTATAGAATAGGAAACCCCCCATTTAAAAACTGCATTGTAGGAGTTCCCATAGTGGCTCAGCAATAATGAACCGGAGTAGTATCCATGAGGACCCCTGGTCTTGCTCAGTGGGTTAAGGATCTGGCATTGCCATGAGCTGTGGTGTAGGTTTGCCGACACAGCTCAGATCCTGCATCGCTGTGGCTGCAGTGTAGGCCAGCAACTACAGCTTCAATTAGCTGCATAACCTGGGAACTTCCACATGCCGTGGGTGCAGCCCTAAAAAGACAAACAGAAAACTATGCTTTATTTTTTTACTTTTAAAAATTAATTAATGAATTATCTGGCCACACCCACAGCATGACGAAGTCCCCCAGGCCAGAGATTGAACCCATGCCACAGCTGTGACAATGCCGGAAACTCAACCCACTGAGCCACAATGGGAACTCCTAAAAACACACACGTTAGATCTGGTAAACAGTGATTTAAGGGGCAGATCTGGTAAACAGTGATTTAAGGGGCAAAAGTGAAGAGAGTATGCTTATTCCATGTGATATATAAATCCAGAGTTTTATGATTTGGCAAGAGGAATCAAGCTGTTGAGTAAATCTGGACTTCTTCAGGATGGAGGGTAGATGGAGGGGATAAGGGCACCCTGAGCTCATCAAGACATGAGCAGAAACCTGTTGGGTCAAAAGAGCCAGCAGCTGACTGGCCTGCCTGGCCCCATTCCCCACCACGTGGTGTTGGTGAGGGGGGAAATACTGGACTGTTGGAGCTTAAATCTCTGGGAAGGGATTTTCTCTGAGTCAGGCTTGGCCTGGACATTTGACTCGGGTTTTGATGGTTGCCAGGGGGACGATACATTCTTCCAAGATTCTGGTTTCTCCCCTGCCTGAACCAGGTAAAGCCTAATTTTCTTGGACTCCTGCAGGCTGCCAGAATAACTTCTCTGCTCCTCTGCCACTTCTGTGAACTGAATTCTGCTTGAAACCCCTAACTTCCCTCTTTGGCTAAGGACCCTTCCTTTCTTCCCTGCCAGATCCAGGAAGGTAGCCTTAAAACCTGCTGTGATGCAACTACAGCTGGTGGAATTATGTTTGCATAAAGACACATTGACTTGTGGTCTCTAGTGTCACCCATGGAACTCTAAAATTCATTCTTATTCTAGATTATGTCTCTCTGCTTCATGTTCTCATAGACTTCTCTTTTCAGGTACTCATCACGCTACTGATTGTTTATGTAGCATTTGTTTTCTCTGATAGATTCCGAGCTCCATGACACTGGAAATGAGCCTTTCTTACTCATTGCCACATGCTTCTTACCAAGCACAACACAATCATCCTGGGCATTTCAGAGAGGGAATTTAAAACAGGGAATGAGGAGTTCCCACCATGGCTCAGCAGAAACAAATCTGACTAGTATCCACGAGGATGCAGATTTGATCCCTGGCCTTGATCAGGGAATTAAGGATCCAGCGTTGCCGTCAGCTCTGACGTAGGTCACAGAGGTGGCTCTGATCCTACATGGCTGTGGCTGTGGTGTGGGCTGGCTGCTATCACTCCAATTCGACCCCTAGCCTGGGAACTTCCATATGCAGTATGTGTGGCCCTAAAAAGCAAGCAAGCAAACAACCACCCCCCCCCCAAAAAAAAACCCCAGAGAATGGAATACACAGGAAACCACAGGGGTGAGAATCAGAAGGCTACTACCACGAGGGTGAAGGACACAGGAGAGGGTTGGTGTCACCAGAGTCAGAGGCTGAGGCTGTCCTGTGGATGGAACTGCCAAGGACCCTGGAGGGAAGGGCTGTCTGATGGGAAGCTGAATCACTGTAGGAAAATGGTGCTCAAAACAGAGAGGTGGGTTCCCACTGTGGTGCAGTGGATTAAGAATCTAGCTGCAGGAGTTCCTGTGGTGGCTCAGCGGAAAGGAATCTGATTAATGTCCATGAGGATGCAGGTTTGATCCCTAGCCTCACTCAGTAGGTTAAGGATCCAGCATTGCCGCAGCTGTGGCTTAGGTCACAACTATGGCTATGATCTGATCCCTGGACTGGGAACTTCATATGCTGCAGAGTGGCCTAAATAAATAAATAAATAAATAAATAAAACCCTACCTGGAACAGTGGCTCAAATTCAATCCCTGGCCCAGGAACTCTGTATGCCACAGGTATGGCCATAAAATTAAAAATGAACAAATGAACAACAAAAAAAGCAAAAAGAGGGCCAGGAAAAAGAATCTGTCTTCTCCTTACTTCTCAACCTCTGGTCTCCTGCTTGTGTCTGCCATTGGCCATTCTTGCTGGAAGATCATTGGGCAAGATATTTCCAATGTCTTGCATCATCTTCAGCATCAACAGTCTAAAGTCTTTTTCCTGGAGGCTGAGAGTCTTCTGATCACTTGACTGTTTTTCTGGGGTTCTTTCTTTCTCCTTCATCTGAGTTATAATTCTCTGTCTTTTCATTTTTATAGGTTTTTGGTGTGGTGACCTTTTTATAGATAATAAAGTTGTAGCCTCTCTTACTTCTGGTGTCTGCCCCCCTTGTGGCTGAAGTCAGTATGGGGGCTTGCTGTAGGCTTCCTGATGGGAGGGGCTGATGCCTGCCCACTGGTAGGTGGAGCCGATTCTAATCCCTCTGGTGGGTGGGGCTTATTTAGTCTCTGGATGGGATTAGAGGCAGCTGTGTGCCTGAGGGGTCTTTGGGTAGCCTGTTTACTGAGGGGCGGGGCTGTGATCCCACCTGGATTGTTGTTTGCACTGGGACTTCTCAGTGCTGATGGGTGGGGCCAGATTTTCCCAAAATGTCCCCCTCCAGAGAAAGTCAGGCTGCTGAATATTCCCAAGAGCTTTGCTTCCAATGTTTTTTCCCCACAACAAGCCACATTCACCCCTGTTTTCTCAGGAGGTCCTCCAAGAATTGCAGTCAGTTTTGACCCAGTTTTGACTTTGCTTTGCCCTGGGACCCAGTGCATGTGAAAGTTTGTGTGTGCCTTTTAAGAATGGGGTCTCCATTTCCCCCAGTCCTGTGGAGCTCCTGTGCACAAGCCCCACTGGCTTTCAATGCCAGATGCTCGGGGGCTCTTACTCCCAGTGCCAGATCCCCACACGTGAGAGTTTGATGTGGGGCTCAGAACTCTCACTCCTGTAGGTGAGTCTCTGTGAACTAGTTACTTTCCAGTCTGTGGGGCTTCCCACCCGGGAGTATGGGGTTGCTTATATCGCGTAATCACCCCCCATACCTCTTGATGTGGCCTCCTCTTTGTCTTCTGGAGTAGGATATCTTTTCGAAAGTTTCTGGTCCATTTGGTTGAAAATTGCTGAGTATTTGGTTGTTAATTTGTTGTTTTAAGAGAGAAGTTGAGCTCCAGTCCTTCTATTCTGCCATTTTTTTTTGTCTTTTTGCCTTTTCTAGGGCTGTTCCCACCACATATGGAGGTTCCCGGGCTAGGGGTCTAATTGGAGCTGCAGCCGCTGGCCTACGCCAGAGCCACAGCAACTCAGGATCAGACCTGCATCTGCAACCTACACCACAGCTCACGGCAATGCCAGATCCTTAACCCACTGAGCAAGGCCAGGGATTGAACCCACAACCTCATGGTTCCTAGTCGGATTTGTTAACCACTGCACCACGACGGGAACTCCTATTCTGCCATCTTAATCCCGATCGTTGGCCAAGATAAACAGGAGCAGTTTTCAGGAGAAGGATGAGAAGAGATGTGAGAGCAAACAGGCAATGTCTGGTACAATATAAACTTGTAAATATTTGTTGCTTACATCAGTGAAAAGGCCTATGGGCATGCATTAAATTTTGGCTGAACCAGGAATCCCCATTGTGGCTCAGTGGTAACAAGCCTGACTAGTATCCATGCAGATGTGGGTTTCATCCTTGGCCTCACTCAGTGGGTTAAGGATCCGGCGTTGCTGTGGCTGTGGTGTAGGCTGGCAGCTACAGCGCAAAAAAAAAAAAAAAAAAGGCTGATCATTAAAAATTGTCTTAACCTTCTCATTCACATCCTGTCAAAGCAATTCCATCTCTCACTGTTCTGCTATAAGTTTCCACAGGTATTTTCTTGAGACATGAATTTGGATAATGTAAATGAAGTGTAATTGAAATTCAAAGGAGAGACAAGAGCCCTGGGGCCAGCAACTTCATTCTGATTAATTTTATTTTGAAACACACTTGAACTGAAAAATTTTCTTCTGCTGGGAGTACCCAAAATACTAGTAAAGATATAGGCCATTTATGATTACCCAGTTCGAAATCCATCCTATTTTTCTGGAGCCTCAGATATAACAAATTCATAGATAGTGTGCCTCAAAATGACATAAGGTACAATTTTTTTGTGGCAAAGACCCCGGCCTGTCCCTCAGGTAGGCCCTTGGTTAGTGTTTCAGGTCACTGGTGCCTTTCTGGATGCAGAGAAGGCTGCAGTTCCAGAATGCGTCCACCAGAGGGCCGTAGGGCTCCCCCTCACAGAGTCCAGACTGGGTTGAGACTTGGCGCTTCACCCTGGCCTTTGCTGCCTTTAGGGTCTACTCTTAGGCAGACATGTTAGAGTAGATCTTGGGGAGCAGAGGCTGCCCTGACTCTAGAGGGATGACTTTTCTATTCAGTTCCTTTATTTGCCCTTTCACTGGTTTATTTTGTTTAATAACAGTTGATTTGAAAAATTTACAAGTGGGGAAACCAAAGTAGGCATATGTGTGTGTGTGTGTGTGTGTGTGTGTGTGTGTGTGTGTGTGTGTGTGTGTGTGTGTGTGTGCGTGTGCACACATGCACACAGACCTGTATGTGTACATTTTGAAGGTGGGATAGCAGGAAGTGGGGGTAATTCTGGTCACATCAACTCATGGTTGAACCTATAGCTTAAATATTCTTTAATCTAGAAATTCAGAGCTGGAAATAAAAACCTTGGCAATAATTTAACACCCCCCTTGTTTATAGCTAAGGAAACCAATGCAGCCTTCGCTGCTTGCAAGATGCCTGGAAAGTTCAGAGATTTTTAGGAATGGGGTTAATAAGTAGAGTTATTAATGGGTTTGTGGTAAGATTTTCTAAATTGTAATTGTTTTTATTTTATTTTTATGACTTTTATTTTTTCCATTATAGTTGATTCATGTGGTAAGATTTTATTTCAGTGTCCCATCCTTGAGTCCCCTTTCTTGGCCCAGTCTCAGCCTTAACAGCATTAGCAAAGCACAAAAAGACATTTTCTATGGAAAATATTTGGCTCTCTGGTTTTAATCCTACCTTTGGTCTTTGGAGTCTTTCTAGACTGTATTGAACCAGAGAGTAGAAAGATCTGACACGGTAAGAAAATTATCCAGGAAGATGGTGGAGTGAGTAGAAATCCAATCAAAATCCTAATCACAAAGTCTATCAAAATCAATCAGAAATTCTACTAAAGAATTTTCATCAGTATAGCAGGGATCAGTCACTAAGGTAACTTAAGGGAAAATGCATTAAACTGGAAAAATTAATGTGGGCTCCCTAAAAAAGTTTTATCACTCCAAAAAGACCAAAGAGTATACAGAAAACTTTAATCCATCTGGAAAAAGAGCAACCACAGGGACCCTCCTACAGAATTCAGAAAATGGTTGGAGCCTCTTTTCAAAGAAATAAAATGGACTCTACATCCTCTCGAGTGAGCGAAGGTCAGAATGAAAAAAAATGAAGGTAATGATCTTTGCAAGAGACAGACTGAAAATGTTGTTTCAGCTGCATGGAGCAGAAATGGCATTTAAATAAGTAAAAAGAAAACTTGAGCGATATAGCCAGAATTTTAAGAAACTGAGTAAAGAAATGAAACATTTCAGAAGGGCAGATCTGGGGAATAGAGCTCAGCATTGCAATTTCTGAATAGTTGGTCTTCCTGAATAAGCAACCAAAAATAGAAGACATGAAATCAATAATTAAAGAAGCAATAATACATTTTCCCAGAACCGATAAGAGATTAGATTTTAGATACAGAAGAGTCATATGGTCTAAGAGAACGCATCTGAACATTTGAGGAATGACATGTCTTTACAAAATAGTTCTCCTGTTGCAATGATCATATGCGGTTTTTATCCTTCACTTTGTTAATCAGACTCATACATCTTTTCTTTTGATCTTCACCACAACTATGTGAGGTGGACAGATACTATTTTTCTCTCAAATTACTAATAGAAAATAACCTCTGAAAGGCTGAATGATTTGCCCCAGGAATATAACTAGAAAATGAAGAGGCTGAGGTCTTGCTCTCCAAAGTGGGAGGGTCTTATACACACTTTAAATAATAAGGAAAATACAGCTGCAATAACAAGCAAAACGAGAAGAGCATTTTTACAATTTTTATCAAAAAAATTATTTTGACTTCGCAAGTGGCATATGGAAATTCCTGGGCCAGGGATGGAACCCAAGCCACAGCAGTGACCCAAGTCGCTGCAGTGACAATGCTGGATCCTTGACCCACTGAGAAGAACATTCTTAAAACGAGGTAAATTAGAAAGACTATTGCCTTTTCTAGTAACATAAAAGAGCTTGGAGGATATGGAACCCTAGTAACAAGAATCTGAAAAAGAGAGAGAGAAAGTGAGGAAGGGAGAGGGAGCCTGTTCTTTCTTGACCTTGACAAAGTGCCCTTCTTGCGGGATGAACAAAGACTCATTAAGCCAGCTCTTCAAGGTCTTAAAAAGACAAGCGGTCACTCACCTTATTCCAGCTGGCTCTGGGGACTGCTTCTGACTGCGGTCTGCTTGAAACACTGAAACCTAAGTAGATACGGTTGCAATTGATGAAACTACATGGACCCATCATCATCATCTGGAACCTAAAACTGCTCTTAAAAATAAAATCTATTCATTACCGCCTCCCCCCAACTGTAGATTCGTGTATGTTGTGTATACATTTGTGTGCAACTGTATATGCTGTGTGTTGTGGAGGCAGGCAGCTCGGTTTGGTGTGTGACTCTGACCTTGGGGCCCCCCCTCTCTAAGTTGCGTGGCAATGAGCCAGCTCTCAGACTCAATGGCCCGTGGGACTGAGGGCTCTCGAAGTCTCCAAGGTCTGGTAACCAGAGCATCCCAGAGAATCCCCCCGGACAGTGGCACCTAAGAGGAGAACTGTTTGGTGTACATCTCAAGTGTCTAATCTCCCAGGTGAGGCCACTTTTGTACACATCTCATAAAACAGGGGTGGTACAAGTGCTCCATGACTCTGTGAAACATGCCTCTTTTTTTTTTCTTTCTTTTTCTTTTCTTTTTTTGCTTTTTAGGGCCACACCTGAGGCATATGGAAGTTCCCAGGCTAGGGGTTGAATCACAGCCACAGCCACAGCAACAGCCTGGGATCCGAGCCTAGTCTGTGACCGACACCAAAGCTCACAGCAACTGGATCCTTAGCCCACTTAGCAAGGCCAGGGATTGAACCCCCATCCTCATGGATCCCTAGTCGGGTTCGTTAACTGATGAGCCACGAAGGGAACTCCGTGACACATGCCTTTTTTTCCACAGGAAACAGAAATGGTAGGGACCCGGCCCTGCTGACCCTGTTCCCCTGAGTCCCGCTCGCATCAAGGGACCCAGGTTGGCGTCTGCCCTGAGCCCTTTACAGAACAGCTGTGCTCTCTTGGTTCAAATCCTGAGAAATGAATAATTTATGTAGCTAAGAGGACCAGCTCTGTCCTGTGACTTGCAGTGTGGAAGTCCATTTTTGCTAGCAGAGGGGAATTTATTGTTTCGTCTCATAACTCTTGTTTTAATTATTCCCAGACTGAACAAAACTTTAGAATTAAATAGCACAAGGATTTTTCTAAAGACCCTGTATAATAAGTGAAGTGAAATATTAAGTGAAGTAAGCCAAAGAAGGACAAATATCAAAGATATCACGTATATGTGGAATCTTAAAAAAGGATATAAGTGAACTTATTTACAAAACAGAGATAGATTCATAGACATAGAAAAGAGACTTATGTTTACCAAGGGGGTTGTTGGGAGGAGATAAATTAAGAGTTTGGGATTAACACATACACACCATTAGATAGAAAATAGATAACCAGCAAGGTGCTATTGCATAGCAAAGGGAACTATTTTCAATATCTTGTAACAAACCATAATGGAAAAGTACCTGAAAAAGACTATACATAGTCAGTTATACATATATGTGTGTATATATATATATAAAACCGAATTACCTTGTTGTACACCTGAAACTAACACAACATTGTAAATTAACTATACTTCAATTTAAAAAAATGGTTAAACAGGAGTTCCCGTTGTGGCTCAGTGGAAGCAAATCTGACTAGTATTCATGAAGGCGCAGGTCTGATCCCTGACCTCGTTCAGTGGGTTAAGGATCCGGCATTGCTGTGAGCTGTGGTGTAGGTCGCAGATGTGGCTTGGGTAAGGCGATTCCATATGCAAGGGGTATGGCCCTAAAAAGACCAAAAAAAAAAAAAAAAGGTTAAACAAATAAAGCAGCACAATCTTTTTTTTTTCCCTTTTAGGACCATGCCTGTGACATATGGAAGTTCCCAGGCTAGGGGTGGAATCAGAGCTTCAGCTGCTGGCCATAGTCACAGCCACAGCCATACCGGATCTGAGTTTCATCTGTTGTGGCAACTCTGGATCCTTAACCCAATGAGGGAGACCAGGGATGAAACCCGTCTCCTTATGGATCCTAGCTGGGGTCTTAACCACGACCGGAACCACAATGGAAACTTTAGCACAAGAATTTCCTGAAGACCCTTATAACAAGTTCCAGCCGTATCACCCCACTCACAGAACATAAAAGACGGCTCTTTACTTTCCTTACTATTTTCAAGGGGAAAATTTTTTAGATCTCTTCCTCCCCAGGTCTCCCAAATAATGGGGGTGTATCTTCTCTGTAATGGCACAGAGAGGACCCCTCTTCTGCTGACTTTATTGATCGGGTTTGGGAGTGGTTTGTTTGAATTTTGTCTGTGTGTGTTTGGGCAAAACTCATGCCAAGAGACAGGGGGACTAGTCTTCTGGGTTCTTGCTGTGACCAAGCAGATTTTATCTTTTTTTATTCCCTTTCTTTTCTGTAGGAATAAAAATAACACTTAAAAACCTTACTTGGCTTTGTAGTTGGTCCAATTATTGGAGAGCAAAAAAAAAAATCTCATCAACGACATTACCAGGTTTAATATGACCATATTTATATAATCATAAGGACTCATTGTACTTAAAAGCATTCATTTTGATGAAACCCATAATTCTTATTAAAGCCCTTTGACTTTCTTTTTTTTCCTGGTAACTACTACCTGAAAATATCTCTGAATACCGTCCATAAGGGAAAATATTTTTTAAAACGGGAAAAGTTATATGAGAAGGTATGGAAATCACATAGAAAAAAAAAGGGGCCAAATATATAAACAGTATGTGCATGTGTATGTGTGCATCTGTATAGAAATATACACACATAACTCTACACATATATATATATTATATACCATACACTTTCTTCCTTCTACTCTGCAATAGAGGATATCATTCTTGTCTTGTATTCCCAGGAACACAATTAGTAATGACGTATTTCTGGTTATTCCCTGGAAATCTTGATAAGGTTGACTATAGGTAAGAACCTGCAGTTAAGCTTCCTTTTAGTGGCATGAAATAAAGAAGGTAGCAAGGAAGCTTAGGGCAGGATCTACTAGCTCTTTTTATTTTTTTCCACAAATTTTTTTTCCTTGGTTCCTAGGCTAGTGGTTGAATCAGAGCTGCAGCTGAGGCCTACACCACAGCCACAGCAACAAAGGGCCAGAGCTACCTCTGTGACCTACATCCTATGCTGCATCTTGCAGGAACGCCTGATACTTAACCCACTGAGTGAGGCCAGGGATCAAACCCACATCCTCACAGAGACAATGTTGGGTTCATAACCCCCTGAGCCATAATAGGAACTCCAGTTTTCTTTAAATTTATTTTTATTTTATTGCTTTTTAGGGCTTACCTGTGGCATATGGAAGTTCCCAGGTGAGGGGTCAAATCAGAGCTACAGCTACTGGCCTACACCATAGCCACAGCAATGCCAGATCTGAGCGGCATCTGTGACCTACATCACAGCTCACTGCAACGCTGGATCCTCAACCCATTGATTGAGGCCAGACATTGAACCTGCATCCCCATGGATACTAGTTAGATTCTTAACCAGCAGAGCCACAGTGGGAATTCCTTTCTTAAACTTTTGTATTATATTCAAACTGAGGACATAATAAAATTTTTTTTTGTATTGTAGAGTTGATTTGCAATGTTGTGTTAGTTTCCAGTGTATAGCAAAGTTGTTCAGTTATGCATATACATATGTCTATTCTTTTTCAGATTCTTTTCTCGTATGGGTTATTACAGAATATTGAGTAGAGTTCCCTGTGCCATACAGTAGGCCCTTGTTAAGGAAGAGAGATATTCTTGAGAACAGCTTAAGAAGTAATGGGATTTTACTTGTAGTTGTGAAAAATTTGATAACCAAATTCGTAATACAAATGATTAAAAAGGCCTAAAATTTTTTTGTGGGGGGGTACCTGAAGCATGAGGAAGTTCCTGGGCCAGGGACTCAGTAGCGACCTGAACCTCTGCAATGCCAATGCCAGATCCTTAACCCACTGAGCCACAGGAGAACTTCAAAAAAGGGCTAAAAAGTTTTAATGGTAGAATTTTTTAAATGATATATTAATCATAAAGACCAGTATCTTTCTGATTCATGCGCCTCGCTTGGATTGAAATGGGCCATGTAAGATAGTCTGGAAGAGATTTTTTACTTCTGTCCACTACTAACCTGAAGTCTTACTATAAATATTTCTAGAAGGTATTTGACACGATTTCCTAGATGAATTGACTGCAAAGTATAATTCAACATTTATTAATTTGTCAGCAGGGAAACTAAGGAGTGTGCTGGTCTAAATAGGGTATGAAGATGGAAAGATTTTAGAGCTGGCAAACAATGCTTATGTAAGCAGCTGGTTTTAAAGAACTATGAAACTTTGCAGTTTCATTTCAAAGATCACCAAAACATTTAGTCTGTATTGTTTGCTGAGAAGAAAGTCATGGCCTGAGATGACAGGCATGCAGCTCCCCAGGACCAGTGAAATTAACACGTCTCAGAAGCACATGACAAGTGGCTACAGTATGGCCATTAATGGAATAGCAAGATTTCACCCCCCAGTTACAATAGAGCTAATTACCTGACCAGGTCTGTCATTTAAAAAAAATTTTTTTTTTTTTTGTCTTTTTGCTACGTCTTTGGGCCGCTTCCGTGGCATATGGAGGTTCCCAGGCTAGGGGTCAAATCGGAGCTGTAGCCACCGGCCTATGCCAGAGCCACAGCAACGCAGGACCCGAGCCATGTCTGCGACCTACACCACAGCTCATGGCAACGCCGGATCGTTTACCCACTGAGCAAGGGCAGGGACCGAACCCACAACCTCATGGTTCCTAGTCGGATTCGTTAACCACTGTGCCACGACGGGAACTCCTAAAAAAAATTTTGTGTCTGCACCCATGGCATGTAGAAATCCCCCGGGCCAAGGATGAAACCAAGCTGCAGCTACAACAACGCTGGATCCTTTAACCCACTGTGCTGGGCTGCAGATCAAACCTACTCCTCCACAATGACCTGAGATGCTGCAGTGGATTCTTAACCCACTGTGACATAGAGGGAACACGTAGGTGACTGGGTCTGAATTTTGAGCATGCAAAACCAATTTTTCTCAAAGGCAGATAAGTTTGCCCATTTCTTAATTTTCAGACAAGTTTTTTTTTTTTTTTAATACTTTCGACAAAACGTTCTTTTGATTTGAAATTAAGAATGATTAAGGGAGTTCCCGTCGTGGCGCAATGGTTAACGAATCCGACTAGGAACCATGAGGTTGAGGGTTCGGTCCCTGCCCTTCCTCAGTGGGTAAACGATCCGGCGTTGCCGTGAGCTGTGGTGTAGGTCGCAGACATGGCTCGGATCCTGCGCTGCTGTGGCTCTGGCGTAGGCCGGTGGCTACAGCTCCCATTCGACCCCTAGCCTGGGAACCTCCATATGCCACGGGAGCGGCCCAAGAAAAGGCAAAAAGACAAAAAAAAAAAGAATGATTAAGAAACCAAAATAGCCTGGATTCTGTGTCAGTCTGCACTGGTCTAACACCACCTGGCGTACTGCAGTCCCGTTCTGGCGCTAACCCTCTGGAGTTGGTGCAGACTCCACTGGTGGGACTCAGTCCTCCAGAAAACTACTCCCACCTCAGATGCTGGACATACTTCACTGGTCCCCAGGTCACACACATTTTTGACCAAATAGCTATGAATCCAGGAGCGTCCCTTAGTTTTGATAATTCTCTTTCTCTCTCTCTCTATTTATTTATTTATTTGGTCTTTTTAGGGGCATACCCAAGGCATACAGAAGTTCCCAGGCTAGGGGTCAAATTGGAGCTGTAGGTGCTGGCCTACACCACAGCCACAGCCACAGCAACGCAGGATCTGAGCCACGTCTGCGACCTACATCACAGCTCAGGGCAACCCCAGATGCTTAACTCACTGAGCGAGGCCAGGGATTGAACCCATGTCTGCATGGATGCTAGTCAGAGCCACAGTGGGAACTCCTATAATGAACTTTAAATGCTAGGTGGGGGTTCTGTTACGTCTCCCCAAATGGAGCCATGATCTTTTCAAAGCCAATATCCAGCCATGTCAACCCCTGCTTGAAACCCTTCAGGGGCCTCTTAATGATCTTAGAATAAAGAGTAAAATCCTTGGAGTTCCTGTCATGGCACAGTGGTTAACGAATCCGACTAGGAACCACGACGTTGAAGGTTCGATCCCAGGCCTTGATCAGTGGGTTAAGGATCCAGTGTTGCTATGAGCTGTGGTGTAGGTTGGAGACGCAGGTCTGATTCCGTGTTGCTGTGGCTGTGGTGTAGGCCAGCAGCTGTAGTTCTGATTAGACTCTTAGCCTTCAAACCTCCATATGCCACGGGTATGGCCCTAAAAAGCAAAAAAAAAAAAAAAAAAAAAAGAGTAAAATCCTTAACCAGGTCTCTGAGGTCCTGTGGTCCAGTCCCTGTCCTCATGGCCAGCATCATCTACCACATCCCTCTCCCTTTTTCTTAAGACCTGGCATTTTAGTTTCTTAAATGTAGATTAAGTATAAAGTTATAGAAAACACATGCAGAATTAAGGGAATTTTACCCGAGCATACACAGCTCATTAGTAAAACAGTGGAATTAGAACACCAAACCCCTGACCTCACATTTAATGATCCTTTCTACTGTACCCTGGAACTGGCTCATACTTGTGAGCAAATGAATGGAAACTTTGGTTGACTATCTTTCCACCTATCAGAGCGTGTGGAACCACAGCAAATGCTGTGCTATTAGTGTCACCTCATTAGACTCTTGGACTGCAGGAACTAGAAGAAGCAATTAATAGCAATAAACTCAACTTTTCTTAACTTTCCCCTTCAGAGGTTCTGAGCAAAGAGACGAAACTCCAGCTCCCCTGAACGCTCCAATTAAAGGGAATCTGACTGCATATCCAGGTGTTACAATTGCTGCCAATCAACCAAAGCTTCCCCTTCAGTGTCCACTTTGTGAGAAGTGGTTGGTGAATTCATCCAGATCAGGCGCTGATACCTTCAGTTTTTATTAAAATCGGTGACAAAAAGATCTCGGTTTTCCCACTTGAGATAAGCCCACTCGAGATAAGAAAAGGTTTTAAACATATCTTATTTTGAATGACTTGTTTATGAACACCCAAGAGAGTCCATACAATGTGAAAGAAATGTCGATATAATTTAAGGAAGATGGGAGATGAAGTTTAGGGTTTTATGAGATTAAAAAAAAAAAAAAAAAAAAGGGCAGAGAAAAGTTCCAGCTCTTTTAGTAGATCAGATGGATGACTGAATTCTTGCCTCAATTATCTTGTTCTTTTACCAGCAGCCTTCATGTTGAAATGAATAAAATGGAGATGATTAACCCCCAAACAGGCAGGTCATCTGACCAAGAAGAAGAAAACCATCTGCCAGCAGAAATTGTCCTACTAAATCTTCTGCCTCTCCTCTAAGCTTTACAGACACTTCTCTCTCTCTCTCTTTTTTTTTTGTTTTTGTTTTTTTGTCTTTTGGGACTGCACCCGAGGTATATGGAGGTTCCCTGGCTAGGGGTTGAATCAGAGCTACAGCTGCCAGCCTGCACCACAGCGACAGCAATGCTGGACCTGAGCCGCGTCTGCGACCTACACCACAGCTCATGGCAAGGCTGGATCCTGAACCCACTGAGCAAGGCCAGGGATCTAACCCATGTCCTCGTGGATGCTAGTCAGGTTTGCCAAGCGCTGAGCCACGACAGGAACTCCAGACCCTTCTCTTTCCCACTAAGCTTCTCCGGTGTCCTTGCTCAAGCCTTCTTGCCATAGACACCTGCTTCCTTGTTCCACACTCACACTAATCTACCGGCACCGTGTTTCATGACTTAACAAAGTTTTTCCCTTTTTAATGAGGATACACTCAGGATAAGATCTGCAACAGTAGCAGTTTTAGAATTAATCATTCTGCTTGTTCGTTTTTAAAGCCCAAGTTAATAACTCCTTCCAAATAAATCTCAAAACTGAATGGACCAATTGTAATCAAGATTCTGGTGCACAGCCCTGCACATCACAAGGCACTGCTTTCCCTGGGCGTGCTTCTAACGCGTGATGTATTGTTTTCCCAATCTGTGCTTGTCATGAATAGAGGCAGATGGAAAAGCAGTTTAGCTCTTTGTTCTTTCCTCTGTTGGCTCCTGCATTGGGTGTCTTCTCTTTGCCCCTCCAGACCTACTCTCCACCCCTCCACTCCCACCCGGGGAGGCTGCCATATGGACATCATCAACATACGCCGATGCCTCCTGGCCTCTGGTTGGGTTTGGCTGGCAGAAACAATCAGCGGGACAAGGAGATGGAGTGGGGCAGAGGGAGCTGGAGGTGCTTGTTACAGAGGCTCACTCCCTTTCCAGTTCAAGAAGGATGCCTGCATCTCATTTTCTGTGGATGGCCCTTTCCTGTAGCTACAGTCTGGGTGCCCCAACTCTCCCTTTCTGAGACCCTTCAAGCCAGAGGTGGCGACCATGGCACTTCCAGTATTCACTGCTGGAAATTGCAAAATTCAAAAATTCCTAATTCAGTTCCAAAAATTCCTCCAAGCTGGGAGTTCTCCAATGTATGATCGCCTCCAAAAGGGAGAGTGTCACACCCATAAGACAAATGCAAGACTTGAACCTAGACTAGGGCTAGCTAGGTTGAAACTTGGGTGCCCTAACAACGATTCTTCATCTGTAAAGTGAGTGGGATAGGCATATTTACAAAGTACGTTCCTCTGGAGGAGAAGAGGAGAAGGTCCTATTCCTGCCTCCTGCCCTAACAGGCCCGGTTTCCTCCTTGTGGGACTGGGCCTGGCGGCTCTGGCTGCCTCTTATGCAAAGGGTCAGGTAAGTGCGATGTGGGGTAGGGGTGGGGGTTGGAGAGAGGGGTGTGGTGTGCTGGTGTGGACTCGGCTGAAGTTCCTTCCCTACCCTGAAGGGGTCAGCAAAGACCCAGGAAGGGCGGAGGCATCTTGGCTCCCAGGAGAGAGAAAATTCCTAACAGGCCGTCAGGTCCCAGGGGACAGCCCCTACCTGGCCGCCTGTCTCTGTTTGGAGACAGTGGGGCTGGCCCTGGATGTTGAAGAATGAGAGTCCACATGGGATGCAGGAAAGGGAGTGGCCCAAGGGCCTGGGGGGCGGGGTGCAAGGGTGCAGAATCCCCCAGCTAAGCCCTCTTGGACACTTTCCCTGGATGTCTGTGCCCCATCCAAAGCCTGTAATCAAGCCATCAAAACTAATAGGATGATTTCCGCATTAAATGAAATTGTGGATGAAGAATGGGGATGGAGGAAACTGACTAATGGTTCTAATGCTTTTTCCCGACCTTTCACGTTTCAATAAAGTGCCATCATCTGACTCCTTGTTTGTGTGCTAGGAAAATGATGACTCCTCTGAGAAGCTCTTAGCAATAATCATTTTGTTCCTTGTTCCCTCGTGTCTACTGGGTGGGGGCAGGCAGGAGAAACCATGACAGAAGTGGGCAGTAAGCCCTGGCTGCCCCTTAGGTGAGCTTCTGGTTTCCTACCAGTTCCACTGCTGGCCACATTTGCAATAGCTGATAACACTTTTTTTTTTTTTTTTTTAATTAGAGGAGTACAACAGAATACACTCATTTAAAGAGACAAAACAAAAAAACTTTTTACTTGACTCCTGCTAGATACTTCTCCTTTCCTTAGAAGTATCTAGCATTGTTGATTTGGGAAATATCCTTCTCTACCTATGTGTGGTTTGAAAATATGTTCACCATTATTTGATACTACTTCCTTCAAAAGGTGAAGCCTAATTCGCCTCACCTTAAGTGTAGGAGTTATTTAGTGTCTTGCTTTCAAAGCATAGAATGTGGCGGAAGTGGTGGTTTGTGATGTGTGAGATTAGGACTGGGATGCTATTGGTCTTTCTCCTTTCTCTTGCTCTCTGGGACCACCTGCTCTGGGGGAAGCCAGATACCATGTTGTGAGGACACTCAGGTAGCCCTAAGGAGAGGCCCCTGTGGTGGGAAATTGAGGCCTCCCGCCAAAAGCCAGGAGCCATAAAGAAACTATTGTGAGGGAGTTCCCCCTGTGGCACAGTGGGTAACGAAACCAATTGCAGCAGCTTGTGGCTGCAGAGGCCTGTGTTGGATCCCCAGCCCAGTGCAGTGGGTTAAAGGATCTGGCATTGCCACAACTGCCATGTAGGTCACAGCTGCAGATCAGATTCAACCCCCTGGCCTGGGAACTTCCATATGTTGCAGGCCATTAAAAAAAAAACCATTGTGATAGATTCTGCCACTGGCAAGTCCACAGGTTCTTTGATATCAAGGTTCCCTGTTCCTGGTGATAAGTAGAGGATGGCACGGGTAATCCCAAGATACATTTTTCTGTTGTCAAAGAGTACCTAAGGGTTTATATCACGGTGTGCCGTGTTCCAGATGTTGGGTTATGTGGTAGTTGCTTATATTTGCTGTCCAAGTTACCCTTTAGGATTAGATTTATCTTCTCAGCCGCTGGGAGTGCTGCTGCGCAAAGCCCTCAACAGTCAACCCCCTGAGGGGTTTCTTTACCTGAAGAGAGCCCTCTTGCCCAAGGTCCTGTCCCTTCCCAGCAGCTCACATCCAATGATTGATGAATGTGTGGTATGAAGTCCAGCCCTCTCACCCCAACTCAGGAGAGCTCAGAAGAGTCATCCCATTGTAGGCCTGACTGAAGTGTTCTGCTGGGACTACATTCAGCTAGACTTCATCCTCTGCCCTGACCTGCCTCCATCCCTTCCCTTGCACAGGTGGTTTTTTTTTTTTTATTTTCTCTCTCTCTCTCTCTCTTTTGTTGTTCTTTTTAGGGCTGCACGCATGGCATATGGAAGTTCCCAGGTTAGGGGTCAAATCGGAGCTGTAGCCACCAGCCTACACCACAGCCACAGCAACACAGGATCCAAGCCGCATCTGCGACCCACACCACAGCTCATGGCTACACCGGATCCTTAACCCACTGAGGGAGGCCAGGGATCGAACACGCAACCTCATGTTTATTAGTCAGATTCATGTCCGCTGGGCCACCACGGGAACTCCCTACACAGATGTTAACATCAAAAGCTCTCCTTAATACACCTCCTGCCTGTTAATCTCCATCTCCGAGTCCGCATCTGGGGAAATCCAAGCAAAGACGGTGTGTACCAGGAGTGTTCTAAGAAAGCCGATGATGAGATAGGATTTTAGAGCTGGATTATTGGCCACCCGGCTGGCCTCCCTGGGAGGGGTGGTTGACTTTTGGGAATGACATTGGAAGGTTGTTTTTTGTCTTTTTCTTTCTTCTTTTTTTTTTTCAGTCTTTTTGTCTTTTTCTAGGGCCACATCTGCAGCATATGGAGGCTAGGGGTCTAATCAGAGCTACAGCCTCAGGTCTACCCCAGAGCCACAGCAACTTGGGATCTGAGCCGTGTTTGCGACCTACACCACAGCTAATGGTAACGCCGGATATTCAACCCACTGGGCGAGGCCAGGGATCAAGCCTGCAACCTCATGGTTCCTACCCAGTTGGATTCATTAACCACTGAGCCACAACAGGAACTCCTGATACCTTTTTCTGATATTTGACTTATCACATCCACATAATACGTTGCTTTCATTTGTAAATGGTTCATAGCAAATGTCTGAGATGTGGGATTACAAGCCATTTAAATTTTATTCTTTACATTTTTTTGTTTTAAAAAATGATCAAATGCTATTTAAGAATATCCAGAAATGAGGAAAAGAAGTGGGAGTGGGGTTAATATTTTGTTCCTGCCTTTTGGGCTTCAAATCATTTGTTGGTTAAATTCCAAAAGTTCAGATGAAGCAGCGTGGTGAAGAATCTGTTTGCGTGTCATCTCCTGGCAACTTCACTTCCCACCCACCACCTCAGGCTTACCAGTAAGTGAAGCTGTCTCTTACTGGGTTATGTGTGGTTACAAAATGTGTGTGTGTGTATGTGTGTGTGTGTGTGTGTGAATCATACCACATAATGATTGATAGAGCCTCCCTCTGTAACCACTCAGAGCAGCCCTGAGCCCTTCTGTCTTGGGGCTGGCAGGCTTAGGGCAGGTTCTGGCATCAGCAGAGCCCTCTTTCCACAGTGACTGCCTCCTTCTCTCCGTCCGTGATTTTCTCTCATGTCAGTTGTCCTGTCAGCTGGTCTTGACAGGGAGACTCCAGCTCCTCAGTAACCTTGGCTGTCAGAGGGACTCAAGAATTGTGTGTCCACGTAAATGCATAGGAGCAAAGAGAGACATGTCTCGATGGCTGGTAGCATCCAGGAACCACACATCATATTCCAGTGGGTACTTCAGGGGAGGCTGAGGTGACTCCGTTTGCCTACAGAGTGTGAATCCAGGCCTTCCTTCAGTTTAATATCCTTTGACTCCTATAACAACAAGGTACAATGGAGTGAAAGTCTCCATTGTTAAATTCTGTTACATTCCCCCTGACCAGGGTTAGATTCGCCACAAAATTACTGGGTTTGGTCAGTAGCCCCCAGTTCCGTCTCTCTTTGTCTCCCTGGGAAAGTCATGCCCTTCCCGGGGAGTGTCAGTTCCTCAGATTAATGATTCTGCGACTCCAGCATCCTGGCTCAGACACAGGAAACACAATTGGACCATGTGCGGGACTGGGGAAGGGAAGAATTCTTCCTTCTTACGCCAGAACTTCATGAGTCTGCACTTGACTATGGAACCCTTGATCCTGCTGTGGGATCAGCTGTTCTCTCTCTGCCTGGGGATGAGTCTGGCCACTGGCTCCTCCTCACATCTGATTTGGAGGTGTGGCTACCAGAAATGTAAGAGGGTGTGCCTCCAATCCAAGCTCTCTCAGTCCTCCCTAAAAATTCAGCAGAAATTTATCGAGGGGCTGCTATGTGACGGCCGAATGATCCCAGGCTGCCTTAGGCTGGGGAAGCATACATGCCATTGGTAAACAGTACCACTGCAGTGAAAAAAGCGAGGCAGGTGTCCAGGGTGGGAGAGGGCATCTGGGCATCTGAGAAGTTTATAGCTTCGAGGCCAAAAGGGCATGAAGCTACAGGTTAGCTAGGATGGAGCTGGGAAGGATCAGGGAATGTTCTGAACAGGAGGAATGAAGAAACCTACTTCACTCATATCTTGGGTGACTTCTAGAAACAGGCTCCCAGCTCTGGCGCCCTGGTGGATAGGTGTCCATTGCAGCATCACACATCTGAATCTCTGCGTTTGCTTCTCTTTTAAGCTGTTCTTCCTCTGAAAGTGGTGGCAAGTGGTACCACCATCTACCTGGAAGGCCAACTGGGAAGGCTGTAGCCCTGTGAGTAGGAGGTATTTCGCCAGAAGGGGAAGCCATGGCCATCCCAGTGACAATCACCAGGGAGGCTGGAGGCCATTAGGAGACCCCTGTCCCTGCCTTAGACCTGCCTAGTGAATCCAGTTCCTTCTCTTTTCTAGGCTTCAAGGAGCCTATGCTGGAGGTCATCACCAGTTGCGGAGAAAAGTGGTTGCATGACCCTCCCCATCTACATTCGCTTATGGTAGTAGGACAAACTATTGGATACATAGCAATCCCCAAATCTTTTTGGCTTAAACTCAATAAGAATTTGTTGCTCGTGTCACTGCCCAGTGTGGGGTCTGTGATGCTCCTGGGCAGGTTTTCTTCAAGTAGAAATCCAGGGAGTCTGGCTGCTTCTATCTTGCAACTCCATCATTTCAGAATTCTTGATTCCCGAACCTGCAGGCAGAGGTGGAGAAAGTACGACAATCAGCCTAGGGGTGAGCCCTTCTTTTCTTGCTGCATTTCTAGCCCTAAGGGCCCAAGTGAATTTCCTATTACCCCAGAGCAGCGAACCCCGTGCTCTGCTTATGGGTGGTCAGAGGACCAGAAGAGCATCAAGAGGGAACACTTTGGTTCAGGAGTGTTTGGACCTCCCTGCCTGGGCATATCAGATCTTGGCTTCACCTCCTGCTCAAACTACTACTGTGAAAACAGGTTCTCAATATCTCAAGGCTTTGGTTTGTTTTGCAGCTGCACCTTCAGAGCTTGTTGCCTCAGGCCTGTGAGACCACTGAGCACCTACAACCTCACAACATGGAGGTGTGGGGGCGCTAATTAAATAAGGCCAACTGCTTTTAGGAGGAGGGGGGAGGAGGGAGGGAGGGAGGGAGGGGAGGGAGGGAGGGAGGGAGGGAGGGGAGGGAGGGAGGAGGAGGGAAGGAGGAAGAAGGAAGGAAGGAAGGCAGGAAGGAAGGAGAGGGAAGGGAAGGAAGGAAAGGAAGGAAGGAAGGAGGGAAGGAAGGAAGCCTTACTTAATTCCTTCTCCTATATGGACTTTCCTGTCCTTCACTTCCCTTCCTTCCTTCCTTCCTTCCTTCCTTCTTTCCTTTCCTTCCTTCCCTTCCCTTCCTTCCTTCCTGCCAGAGTCCAGCTCCAGCAGCCAGGGTGTCCCTCCGGGGATGGACAGTGTCGGCGAAGCACACGGAGACAGCCTCTTTGTCCCTTCTTTCAGGGCGCTGGACTGCTCAAATTTTATTAGCATAGGGAGTTCCCGTCGTGGCACAGTGGTTAACAAATCCGACTAGGAACCATGCGGTTGAGGGTTCGGTCCCTGCCCTTGCTCAGTGGGTTAACGATCCGGCGTTGCCGTGAGCTGTGGTGTAGGTTGCAGACGCAGCTCGGATCCCGCGTTGCTGTGGCTCTGGCGTAGGCCGGTGGCTACAGCTCCGATTCAACCCCTAGCCTGGGAACCTCCATATGCCGCGGGAGCGGCCCAAGAAATAGCAACAACAACAACAACAAAAAGACAAAAGACAAAAGACAAAAAAAAATTTTTATTAGTGTAGGTAACAGTTTATATAGACAGCTTAATTGTAACTTACATCACAGTGCTTAGGTTATATTTTCAAAGGTTAGATTTTAGACTACATGGTACAGTAGATATACATTGTTTTCTTTTTTTTTTGTCTTTTTGCTATTTTTTGGGCTGCTCCCATGGCATATGGAGGTCCCCAGGCTAGGGGTCGAATCAGAGCTTTAGCCACTGGCCTACGCCAGAGCCACAGCAACGCAGGATCCAAGCCGCATCTGCAACCTACACTACAGCTCACGGCAATGCCGGATCCTTAACCCACTGAGCAAGGGCAGGGACCGAACCTGCAACCTCATGGTTCCTAGTTGGATTTGTTAACCACTGTGCCACGACGGGAACTCCTACATTGTTTTCTAAGAATTCTAATTAAAACTGACAGATATAATGCATCATGTAAAATTATAATGGGTACAAAACATTATGTGGAAAAAACATTATATGAAAATAAGGCAATTCGGTATAAAACATCTCATGGTTACTCTTAGCAAGTGCCACCCATTATTGTTTTAAGCTAATCTTTAACAACTAGAAAGGTCACAAGCACAAGGATTTAACATTTACAAAAACTCATTTTTTAGATTACAGCTTGGGGTACTAACTTCAAAGCGTTATGGTCAGGGGACAGTATGAGAAAATATTTTTTATATCAAAGCAACTTAATTTCATAAAACTTAAAAGCCCCCTACAAAATTTATTAAAAGCAAGATTATTATTTTTTCCATCAAGAATAATGTATGTTTAACCTGTTCTAACCTATTGTACACTCCACAATTACCTAACTCTAAAACCTATTCTTACTTGTAACAAACCAATGAACACTTAGTTTTTGCTTACATTAGATCTGAATAGGGGGAATTTCACCAAGGTGAAACTCTTATTATTTTATTACTGTTCCAATGTTTGTTGTTCCAATTTTATTGAATCACAAAACAATATAGAAAAACAACAAAAATTAACAAACAAATAACAGGAAAGATTGAATAATAAGTAAATGACAAGAAAGACTGATTTTTTCCGAGAAGCGATTTTATTCTTGCACTGTTGTGCAAAGCCTTCATTTTGTTATTGTAGCCATTGTTGTCAGGTTAGCAGGTGAGCCTCATTATTTTTAGAACTTGCCCTCGGAACTGTGCCACCGGGTAAGCCCTTTCCCCTATTTCTAAACCTGCCCTTGGAACTGTGCCGGCAGGTAGGCTTTTTTTTCCTCGGTTAGGAACCCTGCCTTCGGAACTGTGCCGTCAGGCTAGTTCCCTTCCTTGGCCTCCTGCATCTCCTTGGCTCCCCGCACCTACCTACCTTCCTTCTTTTTTTGGTCTTTTTAGGGCCGCATCCTTGGCATATGGAGGTTCCCAGGCTGGGGTCGAATTGGAGCTACAGCTGCTAGCCTATGCCACAGGCACAGCGATGCCAGAGCCAAGCCTTATCTGCAACCTACACCAGAGCTCATAGCAACGCTGGATCCTTAACCCACTGAGCGAGGTCAGGGATGGAACCCACATCCTCAGGGATGCTAGCTGGGTTCGTTAACCACTGAGCCACAAATCTTGGACAGGGCAAATCTTGACCAAAGGAGAAAAGGGAGCAAATAGATGAAACGTACCCCCCCTGTCTTTTCCTAGCGGTTGCTTGGAGATGCATTTCCTGTGTCACGGAGGACCTGTGGAATCCAACACGCAGTGATCTGTAGTGGTGGCCATCTCCATGCATGGCCTGCACTGGCTTTCTCTCCTTTCCAGCCTCCCTCCCCTGTTCCTTCCTGTTTCTCCTGAAGATCACATTCCCAGATAAACTATGATCACTTCAGCCTGGAAGGCTCTGCTTTGTGGGGATGAGGCAAAGACCATGAGGTCAACAGAGCCCAGAGCTACCCACACTTCCCAGAGCTCCCCTCCTCCCACCAGTGTTCTCTAACCCCTTTGAGGATCCTGTGACCACGGTGATTTTGTTGGCTAGTTTGGCTCCATCACTGGCTCTGCTGCTCATGCTCCTCATGGTGAGTAGGGCTGCAGGGGGTAGGAGGGCCCTCCAAGCTCTGGTCAGGGGCCAAACCATTGTGGTTTTCTCTTTGGCCTTCTTCTTGGTGATCTTGGTCCAGAGAGGCCTCCAGACAGATAATCATAATTCCAATCAGTAGTTGCTCTGTGTAAGGAGCTGAGGTAGCATTTCCCTGGTTGGGCTAGAACTGGGGTGTTTGGAGAATTGCCTGGGAAGCTTAGCCTAGAGCCTGCTCCTCTAGGCCTTTCAGTGGTTTTTCTGAACACAGATTTACCCATATGAAATCGTTTGTTTAAATTCACTGGAGTGGTTTCTGCTGTCTAGAATCAAATTCTGACCTATACACACATACACATAGATTCAAAAATCATTTATTCACTGAGAACCCCTAAGAGAATGAACATCTATTCACAGGCCTGCTGTGTGAGGATCAAGCAAGTTAAGATGTGAAAAGGCTTTGTAAACTGTAAAGTGCCGAACATGCAAGCAGTTCCATGGCTTCTTATAAGGGTTGATGTGTGTTCCATCGTTTCCTCCCTTGAGAGACCTCTGGCCTCCAGCTTTTGGATGCATCTTATTGCTGCTTGCAATGCCTTGTCTAGGCTGCTTTTTAATTCCCCAGCCTATTCTTCCAGACTTCTCTGTGTTTGGTGCATTAAGGGAATCCTTTCTGATGCCCCAAAGCTGATTTATTGTCTCCTCCATGGGACCTAGTGGCCCTTGTGCTTATTCCTTCTCTGGCAATTATCTCATTAAGGCTAAGTGACTGGGTTGCATTTATCACTTTTAACAGGGTGCCCACTGCCTAGTCATTGCTCAATAGATATTTGTTAAAGGAATGAAAAAAAAAATGAGTGAATTTTTGAGATTTGGCTGCAGTGAAATAGTCATGTCGTAGGGGCCCCATTAGACCCATGAGTTCAGTTCCTTAGTTGCATTCTTTCCCCTATGTTGTCCAGTTGTGTTAATTCAACTCTGGCCTGGAAACATTTACTTTAAAGTAGCTGTTCTTGACTTTTTAAGCGCTCAGACTTTGAATGGCATCAGGCCTTGCGTGCACTGTGAACTTCTGTTTTCCTGACATTTAGGTTTCTGACCCTCTGCTCAAATCCCCACAAATCTATAGCAATGAGCTGATTTACATAAAACCAATTCCCTTATTTAAGCATTTAAACTTGAGTAAATTTTAGGGAAATATCAAAGCAGATAATGCTTTCAAGGCAAACCATATACACAAATTCATAATCTTTTTTTCTCAGAAACTTAGCTCCTAAATTCCTATTCATTCATCATGATTCCTTACCTCCCCGGTAGCCAAGGAGTCAAAATAGAAGAAAGGGTTTCTGGAGTTCCTGTTGTGGCTCAGTGGTTAACAATCTGACTAGCATCCATGAGGACACAGGTTCGATCCCTGACCTTGTTCAGTGGGTTAGGGTCCGGCCTTGTCCTGATTGTGGTGTAGGCTGCAGACACGGCTCAGATCCTGTGTTGCTGTGGCTGTGGTGTAGGCCGGCAGCTATAGCTCAGATTTGACCCCCAGCCTGGGAACATCCATATGTTGTGGGTGCAGCCCTTAAAAGCAAAAAAAAAGAAGAAGAAAAGAAAAATAAAAAAAAGGTTTCCTTCTTCTCCTATTTAACTTTTTTGTCAGTGTCACTCCAGGCAGCTTATTCTTAAATCTCTAGGGTTTCATCTTGTCCAAGGACAGAATCACTCTCTCTCCTTTCCCCAAAGCATCTCTCAGTCTTTTTGACAAGGAAGAATCTGTTTGGGGAACCAAAAGGCTAAGCATTTCTTTTTTCCTCTCTCTCTACTTCTCTGCTCCCACCACATCTTTATTTTGAAAAAAAGATACAGAATCTAAGAGGGTACTAGTTTCTTCATTCTTTCAAAAGACATTTAATGGGAAATTACTATGTGCTGGGCACACAGAATACAAAGATTACTCTATTTTAAATTTGAGTACTCAAAGCTCTCACACTCCACCAAATTGGCCTTGCAGACAAAAAATCGTTTAAAATCCTTTGCGTTAGGAGAAAAATATGATTAATGCAGTTTAAAATTTTTTAAATTAATTAATTAATTAATTTTGGCCATGGCATGCAGCAGCTTGATGTGGGATCTCAGTTCCCAGACCAGGGATTGCACTGGGGCCACAGCAGCGAAAGTGCCAAGTCCTAACCACTAGACCACCAGGGAACTCCCCCCAGCCCAATTTTTAAAAATTGAAGTATAGTTGATTTACAGTATTGTATTAGTTTCAAGTATACAGTACAATGATTCAGTTATATATATATATATATATATATATATACACACACATACACACACACGTATATTTGTACGTATTTATGTATATATATTCTTTTCTAGACTCTTTTCCCTTATAGGTTGTTACATAATATTGAGTATAGTTCTCTGTGCTAGACAATAGGTCCTTGTTGGTAATTTACTTTATACATAATAGTGTGTGTGTGTTAATCCCAAACTCCTAATTTATCCCCTCCTCTTTCCCCTTTGGTAACCATGAATTTGTTTTCTGTGTCTGTGAGTCTGTTTCTGTTGAAAGACTTCAAAGTAGATCCAACTTTGCAACTGGATTGGGTGTCTTCAATGGTTAACCACGTCTCGTGGGGCACACTCTTCCAGGTGATCTGATCCTATGAGGTCATGCCCCTTTCATTGTCTTTGAGCTATTTAAAACTCCAGGAGTTATAGATTAACTGATAGCAATGCAAATGATGTCTCTCCATAGAGGCAAATAAATATTGTCTGGAGGAGATTCAATTAGTTTCCCTCCCAACTGTAGAAGAAATCAGCTTTGCATATATTGAGCAAATTTATTTTAGCCTTCCTTATGGTCTTCTCTATATGTGCAGTTCTTTCAATTCACTTTTTAATCACTTATAATATCTTAGTGGTTCCCTTTATTAATTACTGAGTTAAATAAAAATCTTGGTACTTGTTCATTTTACATTTGTATGACAGTCATGACTTTATCTTTTATTTATTTATTATTATTGGCCACACCATGGCATGTGGAAGTTCTCAGGCCAGGGATCAAACCTGCACCACAGCAGCAGCCCAAGTCGCTGTAGTAACAATGCTGGATCCTTAACCTGCTGCACCACAAGGGAACTTCCAATGAATTTATCTTTTAAAAAAATGATTCTTCAACAGAAGAAAATAAAAATTTGATGTCAAGTTAACTTTTGCTGTCTTTTTCTTAAAACAATTCTCCTAGTTACCTCACTACATATCCATTTTCATATAATACCCATGTATTCAATTTTGCATAAAGGGATCACAGTACACATGATTTTTCTTTCTTCATTTCTCCCTTCCTTCCTCTTTCTCCCCCCCCCTTCCTTTCCTCCCTCCCTCTTCCTTTCTTTCCCTTTTTCTTTCTTAAAATTTCCTCAACTGATTCTTAAAGGAGGAATGAAATAAGGAGTTTGGAATATGGGAGGCACTCTGAGCAAGAAAGGTAGCGTGAGTAGAAGCAAGGAGAGACAAGCACAGTGGGGGAAACTACAAAGAGTTTGGCGTTCCTGGGACATCCAGTGGAGGTGGGGATGGGCTGGAGCTGAGCCTGGAGAATTAGTCAAAGGCCAGATGGTTATTGAAAGCTAAGACAGAGAGCCTGTGCTTATCTAGAGGGCAGAGGAGAGGCACTGAAATTTAATGAGAAAGGTGAAAAGGTCAGATATTGACATGGTTAGATTTTCGCCTTATAGAGACAACGTGTGTGTGTGAGCGTGTGCGCATATGCTTATGCGCAATTTGATTTGGCAACTCAGAGATTACTGTAGCAGGAGACACTAAGATGCTAAATCAATTGCATACTCTCAGGAAATAGATGACATAGTCAAACTGGATAAATTAAAGAGAGCTGGAGTTCCCGTCGTGGCGCAGTGGTTAACGAATCCAACTAGGAACCATGAGGTTGAGGGTTCAATTCCCTGGCCTTGCTCAGTGGGTTAAGGATCTGGCTTTGCTGTGAGCTGTGATGTAGGTTGCAGACATGGCTTGGATCCTGCGTTGCTGTGGCTCTGGTGTAGGCCAGCGGCTACAGCTCCAATTAGACCCCTAACCTGGGAACCTCCATATGCCCTGGGAAGTGGCCCTAGAAAAGACAAAAAAAAAAAAAAAGTTTCATGAAGGGACTATTTTCAGAGGGAAAGTATAGGGGAGGTGCAAGGTTTGTGTAGCACCTCAGAGTCAGCAACAGTGGAGTTAGCAGGTTACCATCCAGGCCTGAAGGGACGAGGAAAGAAAGTGGCTTACTCTAAAAAAGAGAGATTTAGAGGGCTGCCCACCAGGAGCCATGACCTCTGGTCCAGTGTCTTGGCAAGCCCCAGGCACTCCTGTAGGAGAGAGAGCCAAGGAATGGAATGCCACAACCTCATTCCTTTCCCTTCTCTGATCCACTACTATTGATGTTCTCTATTGGCAAAACCCTTTGAGAAGCTAGGTGTCATCTGTACAGGTGAGATGCAGGCAGCCTCAGAGAGCACGGAATGGAGTGGAGCCCTGGAGGGCGTGGTTCTGGGAGGACAACAGCAAGACAGTGTTGGAGAGGAAAAACTTTCCCCCTACCCTTGTGGGTTCCTTTGGCTGGTCTCTACATGAAATTATAATTTTTATTTTTATTTTTATTTTTTGTCTTTTTACGGCCGCACCCACAGCATATGGAGGTTCCCAGGCTAGGGGTCAAATCGGAGCTGTAGCCACTGGCCTACGCCACAGACACAGCAATGCCAGATCCGAGCCATGTCTGTGACCTACACCACAGCTCTCGGCAATGCCAGATCCTTGACCCACTGAGGGAGGCCAGGGATTGAACCCGCAACCTCATGGTTCCCAGTCGGATTCGTTAACCACTGAGCCACGACGGGAACTCCTCTACATGAAATTGACATAAGACAGATTAACAAGAGAAAAGCAAATGGAACTTCATATTTACAGAAGCCTCACAGAGATGTGAGAGGGTTGAAATAGGCAACTGAGTTTTATCTGCCATCCTCAGCTAAGGAAAAGAGGGCAGGGGTCTGGTCTTCAAAGGGAAGGAAGACAATTCATGGGAAGATGGGAAGAGCAAATGTTTGGTAAGTAAATGTTTGCCCTGCCTTGCAGAGACAACAGGGCCCCAAGAGGACTTTGCTCCAAGCCTCAATCTTCCCACCAGCTTACCACACCTGGCCCATATTCCTTGTGAAAAGCAGCTGCCGGTACCTGATAGAGACTGAGCATCTGATCAAGGAACATCAAATAAATGTGTGACTAGAGCTGCTCATCACAATCTGGGTAGGTCACAAGGTCAGGGGGGCCCAGCAGGATGTGGCACTACAGGCATCAGGCCCAAGCAGGTCCAGAGTAAGTGACACAGCAGGCAGCCAGGGCTCCCATGTCACCGACCCTACTGCTTGGAAGTCTCTGGCTCAGCTTACACCTGGGGCTTCAGGGCAGTGTCCTCTATGACCAGATGGCAGAGGAGGGAGGAAGGGGGTCCTGGTTAGTGAACAAACTAACGTAGACATGATAACGTTGCTGTGACACAGAAAGGCTGCTGCTGTGTCCCAGCCCACTTGGGAGTGGCCCTGAAAGGCAATGGTGAGGGCATTTCTTCAGACGGGCAGAGATTTGAAGTACGCCTGGTCAACCACTTTGTAGATAGAAAAATGGCTTCTGTTAAGGATAGTGTATGGATTTTTTCCACACCAACCCAGCCAGTCTTCCAATTCTTTGACATCATCTGGACATCCCATAATTCAATTCAGTTTTGACACGACTACTCAGAGTTAGAGCAGACCTCACAAATTAAGGGCTCTGTGCCGTAAAACTGCCTCTACTTGGGACAACAGTCATAGGCCCCAGGACCACTCATTTCTAACCAACTAGCTATAAATTGGGGGTTCCCAGGACCTCTTTCTCAGGTCCAGTGGTTTGCTGAAATGACTCATATAACTCAGGAAAACATTTTACTTACATTTGCCAGTTTATTAGAAAGGCTACAACTCGGGAACAGCCGCGTGGAAAAGATGCAGAAGGCAAGGTGTATGGGTAGGGATGGCGCAGGGCACGCCTGCCCCGTCTGGGTGTGCCATGCTTCCAGCACTTCAGCGGATTCACCAACCCAGAAGCTCTCCAAACCCACTTGTGTAGCAATTTTTATGGTGGTTTCATTATGTGGGTGTGATGGATTAAATCACTGGCCATTGGTGATTGAATTCAATTCACTGCAGCTCCCCTTCCCAGAGATTGAGGGGTGGGGCAACTTATCATCCCTGCTTGTTCACCCCTCCAATTATGGCTTGGTCATTCTGGTGGCCAGTCCCCACCCCAAAGCTATGTAGGGTCCCCCACACCAAAGACCAGTAACTGGGGACAGAGACAAACAGATATTTTTAAATTTTACCACAGATCACCATGGACTTCTGGGCAGTCACAGATGGCTTCGCTGGTTGTCCCTAGGCCTGGAAGGAGTGTGATATTGGGGACTCAGGGATAAGAATGTTTGGAGAACAGACATATGAATGGACCTACGGGAGAGAGCATAAAATACATGGATCATTACATCTTGCATTACTACCCACAGAGAGCATCTGCTGCAGAGATGACCCTAATTAACTGAGTGGACAAGGTGTCTTGGCCAGTAGATAGCAGCTAGCCTCTGCTCTAGGCCTCATCAGTATTTACACAGTGGGCCCATGAATACAGTAGTCTTGGTGGTAAGTACAGAGGTGATGCATGGACTCTACAGGATTGATTCCTTTAAAGGCGTCTATATCTACAGCTGCTGCTAAAGGTCCAATGCTGGGTTGTGACCCATGCTGGGCCATCAGTAGGATACCATTCCTGGATGGGACCTCATGAGAAGGTAGGGCACCTGATACCGAATGGGGCAGAGAGGAATTGTCTGGAATTCAGGGGACCCACTGGGGCATCTTTTGGTGTCCAAGCAAGATTAAAAAAATTTTTTTATTATAGCTGATTTACATTTTTCTGTCAATTTCTGCTGTACAGCAAACTGACAGTCATACATCTATACACACTCTCTTTCTCATTTTATCTTTCATCATGTTCCATCACAAGTGATTGGACATAGTTCTCTGTGCTATAAAGCAGGACCTCTTTGCCTATTCAGTCTAAATGTAATAGTTTGTATCTATTTACCCCAAACTTGTGATGCTTTATCAGACATCCGAATGGAGATGTAAAGTAGGTAATTGGATACACAAGTCTGGAGGTGGGAAGCGGTCCAGATTAGAGGCATATAGGTAGGAATCATCACATAGCCTGGATGAGTCTACTATGGGCAGAGGGACTAGACTCTGTGCCATACCAGTGTTTAAAGGATATGAACTTTCATCTTTTTTTTTTTTTTTTTTTGGTCTTTTTAGGGCAGCACCTGTGGCATATGGAAGTTCCCAGGTTAGGGGTTGAATCGGAGCTGTAGCTGTCTGTCAGTCTACACCACAGCTCATGGCAACATCAGAGCCCAATCCACTGAGGGAGGCCAGGGATCGAAGCCATGTCCTCATGGCTAGTAATTGGGTTCATAACTACTGAGCCACAATGGGAACTCCCTGAACTTTCATCTTTTTTTGCAGAAGTGAGAGGTGGGAGGAAAACCAGGCATTTGGCATCTTCAAAGCCAAGTGGAGGTAGCGTCTATGGAGAGGAGAGCTGTCAGACAATGTCAAATGCTGCCGATAGTTGAAGTAAAAGGAAGCCTGAGTATTGACCACTGGATTTTGCAATGTGGCATTTTAGTGACCTTGACAAGAGAGGTATCAAAACACGATTGAAGTGGGCTTAAGAGAGAACAGGAGGAGAAAAATAAGAGAGTAGAGACAAACTTTTGAAGGAATTTTGTTGTTTAAAAAGCAGAGAAGCGGGGCAATTGCCATGTGGGGAAGATGATCAAGAGGAGTGAAAATGCCTGCAAGCTGATATGGACGAGCTCAGTGAACCAGGATAGCGGGTAAGGTCATCAATACCGGAGAGAGAGTAAGTAGATCATGGGGGGAATATCCTTGAACAGGGAGGGGGATGGGACCTAGGACACAAGGAGAGGGTTGATTTTTAGCTGGAGCACCTATAATTCATCCAGAGTAAGAGGAGAGGAGGGAGGAGTTCCCGTCGTGGCTCAGTGGTTAACGAATCCGACTAGGAACCATGAGGTTGCGGGTTCAATCCCTGGTCTTGCTCAGTAGGTTAAGGATCTGGCGTTGCCGTGAACTGTGGTGTAGGCTGAAGACAAGGCTTGGATCCTGCGTTGCTATGGCTCTGGCGTAGGCTGGAGGCTACAGCTCCAATTCGACCCCTAGCCTGGGAACCTCCATATGCTGCGGGAGTGGCCCAGGAAATGGAAAAAAAAAAAAAAAAAAAAGGAGAGGAGGGAGAGTAAATAGGAAGAAGTGTGCTGGGGGCTGGTGGAAGGTCTCTCCTATTGCCTAATTTTCTCACAGAAAAAGGAAATGAAATCATCAGCTGAGAGGGAGGTACTGGAGGTTTGAGAAGAGGAAGAATGAACCAGTTATCCAGAGAGGAGGGGTGTAAATGGAACTAGAGAGTGATGGTGGGCAACATCAAGGGCATGCTTAAGATTAGTTAGAGATCATGGCACTGGATTGTGTATTTTATTTTAACTTTAATTTTCAAACATTTTTTAGTGTTATTTATTTTTTTATACGTTCTTTAAAAATTTAAAAAATTTTTTCCATCATAGCTGGTTTACAGTGTTCTGTCAATTTTCTACTGTACAACAAAGTGACCCAGTCACACATACACACATACATTCTTTTTCTCACATTATCCTCCACCGTGCTCCATCATAAGTGACTAGATATAGTTCCCAGTGCTAGACAGCAGGATCTCATGGCTTATCCATTCCAAAGGCAATCATTTGCATCTATTAACCCCAGATTTGGATTATGTATTTTATGATGCAAGTTGGTAAAAATAAGATTTAGGTCCTTTTCTGACAAATTCATATGGACTCTGAAATAGTCAAGTGAAGTTTTTATTCATGGCTTTTGTTCAATATATCTTGAAATTTTGGTAGTATTGGAAAACAATCTAATGAGACCAGTGTCACTAACAGTTCAACTTCATCCGTTCAAAGGTGATTTTTTTTTTTTTCCTGGCCAGTGACACAACCTAGGGATTGAGTGTTGAGAAGAGCTGAAAAGAATACTTACATTTAAATACTTGGAAATGCTAGTTTCAGCACTCTTTTCTATTGATGCTATCTTTGCTTTGTTCCTGTAGAATTTCTTCCCATATGTGTTTCTTGATAAGAATTGAGGTGTGGAAAGATGAGGTGCTTAAATGTAAATTGTCCACACATCCACTGCCCCATTCCACAATATATCTGAATTTAGAACATCCCAAGACAGGCTAAAACAATTTTTTTATGGCCACGCCCATGCCATATTGAATTTTCCACACCAGGGGTCGATCCCATAGCTCCACAGCAACCCAAGCCACTGCAGATGAAATTTTAACCCACGGTACCACAGTGGGAACTCTTAACACACTTAATTCCTAATACCATGCTATACGCTTAACAAAATTAAGTGTAAGGTAGAGAAGGATAAGAAGCCCTAAGGCATTTAATTATTAAATGAGGCATCCCAGAAACCAAGATTTAGAATTCTTAGAGCCAGATTAAATCAGCTCAAATCGCCAACCCCCTTTTCTTGCCAAGAACCAACCATTCAGGAAGACAACTACCCTGATTACATTTCGACTTCATTAATCTTCAACACACACCCTATCTGGGAACTTTCTCAACCTCTCCTCCTACCCTTCCCACATAGCCTGCTG
The DNA here is from genome assembly GCF_016906955.1 of Phacochoerus africanus. Lineage (NCBI taxonomy): Eukaryota > Metazoa > Chordata > Mammalia > Artiodactyla > Suidae > Phacochoerus > Phacochoerus africanus. The sequence continues at coordinate 76,387,296 of NC_062552.1, forward strand.
CTAACCCTGACACAGGTTACTCCAGTCACAAGCATCTATGAAACCGACTAACCCCTAATGCTGGGGAGCCTGACCCTTTCTCAGTGTTCCTGGCCATCTTCTGGTCAATAAACCTACTTGAAGCCTCAATGCTCTGGGCTCTGTGCTTTGTTTGCTTCTGCTCCCAAACCCCCACAGCCCTTTCCTGCTCTGACAAGAATAACAGTCTTTTTGTTGACAACTTGGAGGATTTTTCACTCTAAGCCAATACACCATAGTAGAAATAATATGATATTCTTCCTTTTTTGAGCTTGGCTCATGGCAAGGGGAGCTGGAAAGGAAATTTTATATAACCTTGAATACAGGTGCTTTCTCAGGCAGATCATTTTTAGAAAAGACCACATCTGGATGCTGAAGATCTGGAAATTGATTTCTTTTAAAAAGAGCAAATTTATTGAAGTATATTTGACATATAAAAATTAAGTACACGAGTGAATAATTCTCAGTAACTTTGTTAGAATATTTCATGACTCCAGTAGATCCTGAAAGCCCTTTACAGTTAATCTCATTCTTACCTCCAGCCCTAGGCAACCACTGATCTACTTTCTGCCTCTATAAATTGCATACATTTGCCTTTTCTGTAGCTTTCATATAAATGAGGAAATTGATTGCTTAAAAATATGTATGCCTACTTGGAAAGTCTTTGCATATATATTGTTCTACAGCATTCTCTTACCAAAGGGTTGGGACACTTGTCTCAGCCACATGGATTTTGTGGAAGAATATATATTTATATAATATATTCTAGGAGTTCCCTCTGTGGTGCAGTGGGTTAAGAATCTGGCTGCAGTGGCTTGGGTTGTTGTGGAGGTGTGGGTTCAATCTCCAGCCTGGTAGAGTGGGTTAAGGATCTGGTGTTGCCACAGCTGTGGTATAGGTCATAACTGTGGCTCAGATTTGATCTCTAGCCCAGGAAATTTTATATGCCCCAGGTACATCCATTAAAAAAAAAAAAAATTCTATGTATATTCTTCTTACCTTGGTGGTGAGTCCCAGGTACTTTGCTTGGTGCCTAGAGAGAATCCCAGTGGCAGTAATAGCTCTCAAGGTCGTGCAGGTTCTTGAGTGCCTGGGCAGCTGCCACTCTTCTGCTTTTCAAGTCAGGCCTTCCTTTTCTCCTCCTCTCAGGAACCTGCATCCTCATGGATGCTAGTTGGGTTTGTTACTGCTGAGCTACGACAGGAACACCTCTTTTTTTTTTTTTTAAGGGCTTACTATGTATTAAATTCAGGTTCATTAGGAATTTTCATTGTTATAAAGACCTGTTAAGGTAGGTGATACTATCCCCATTTACACATAAAGAAACTGGGTCTGAGAGAAGTTAAATAACTTGACCAACCACATATCATCAGTGTTCATCAGCAGCGGAATTTGTCTCCAAGCCCCATGCTCTTAACTTCTAAGATCTATATCTATATCTGGATCTTTATCCATATCCATATCTATAGTGTGTATGTGTGCGTTTTATGGGTTTAATAGTGAAATGGATCAAATGTGAACTTAAATTTACATCCTGACCCAATACATCTGTGGACGTAGGAGAATGTCTAAATGGCAGGCTGAAAGTGAAACCAAGATAACTAGGGAGACTCTTTGCCAGTCTTGCTTTCAGGTTGGCCCCCCACTAAGCTCAGGCTGGGCTGCCCCTAAGGGCTGCTTGTCTATTTTTTGCCTGCTGTCCAACCTCCTAATTCCTTGATACAGGAGATGTCTTTTTTTTTTTTCTTTTTTTCTTTTTAGGGCCACATCTGTGACATATGGAGATTCCCAGGCTAGGGGTCCAATCAGAGCTGTTCCTGCCGGCCTACGCCAGAGCCACAGCAATGCCAGATCCAGGCCATGTCTGCAGCCTATACCACAGCTCACGACAACGCTGGATCCTTAACCCACTGAGAGAGGACAGGGATCGAACTGGAAACCTCATGGTTCCTAGTCAGATTCATTTCCCCTACACAACGACAGGAACTCCAATATATCTGTTCTTTTTCTAATACTGCATATCTAAGTCTTGTTAGTGAGATACAGGCTTCCATAGCCAGTTTTGAGTTAGGCTGTAATATACAGAAACAATCCTTCTATATTAGGCAGTTTCTTGCTATTGTAAGCCTAGTATAGTTTGGCTTTCCTGATTGTGATCCACATATGCTTTTGAGAGGAAAAGTGATTTGCATCCTTGATGAGGTAACTGGCATTAGAACCTAGTCTTGCAAGGTTTATCTTTATTTTTTGGAAATTTTTTTCAGAAAAAATAGTAGCATGTCTCAGGTCATAAAGTGTTCCTGCCCTGAGAAAGAACCAGTTTGTCCTGTATTTAGGCAGAAGACTCCTGGGAATACCATACAAAACTGTATAAAATATATATGCATATACATAATATACTAATATATACACATATATGCACACATAATATATTGTAATTTTTTTATTTAACATTTTTATTTTTCTTATAGTTGCTTTCTTTTCCATGATTCTTTTTTTTTTTTTTTTTGTCTTTTGTCTTTTTAGGGCCCCACTCAGCATATCCCAGGCTAGGGGTCTAATCGGAGCCTACTCCAGAGCCACAGCAACCCCAGATCCAAGCTTCATCTGCATCTACACCACAGCTCATGGCAACGCTGGATCCTTAACCCATGAGCAAGGGCAGGGATCGAACCCACAATCTCAAGGTTCCTAGTCGGACTCGTTTCTGCTGTGCCACGACAGGCACTCCTTTTCCATGATTCTTGATGAGGCAATTTTTTTCCTTCTATTCTTCTCTGCCCACAAATTTACCTTCAGCTTCACCTCTATGTCTCTGCACATATAATCAGCCAGAAACACATGTAACTATATACCTTTGTATGTTTATATAAATGTATTTACATGGTATATACCACTTTGCAACTTGGCTTTTTTCATGTTATAAGGTGTCCCAGAAATCTTTTTATATCAGCATTTAGTATGTTTACCTCATTTAATAGCAATTCTGCACTTTTTTGGCTCAAGGAGCTCATGAGAATATACCGAGACCAGCAGCTATGTTTCATTCCTGCAGGAAAGCTGATGTCCAAGGGGGCATTGGTGCTCAAGTTGAACAAAAACCATCCTGTAATGGGGCCTAGGCTTGGCCAGCAGTGAAACTTTGGTCTTCAGAGCCCTCAGTGATTAGAAAAGTAAGCAAACAAGAGGGCACAGAACCCGTCACACTAACCCAGTGGCAGTAGGGTCTTAGGGAGGCCATTTTCAATCTTTCTACCTTGAAAGAATACTTGAAGTAATTTTCAAGGGAAGGTTTCAGGGAATTCAAGCATGAATACTGTTATATCTGAAGTGATGGTTCATTACTATGATAGTAATTTATAGGTATAATAATCCAATATTAATAGTCAGTGTTCCTTTGAGTGGAAAATAGTTTTTGTGGATCTGTTTACTGTGGCCAACTTATTAGTCTCCTCTTTTTGTCTGGGTTTCCCCTTCCCACAAAGGATGTCCACCCTACTGCAAGTCAGTTGTTCAGGTATGGAGACTAGTTTTTTTCTTTTTTTCTTTTTAGGGCCACACCTATGGCATATGGAAGTTCCTGGGCTAGGGACCGAATAGGAGCTGTAGCTGTAGGCCTACATCACAGCCACAGCAACACCAGAACCGAGCCACATCTATGATCTATGCCAACATCGGATCCTTAACCCACTGAGTAAGGCAAGGGATCGAACCCACATCCTCATGTATACCAGTTGCGTTCTTAACCCACTGAGCCACGGGAACTCCTTCAGTTTTCCCTTAAAAAATCCTGTTGGATTTTTTTTTTGTCTTTTGTTGTTGTTGTTGTTGTTGTTGCTACTTCTTGGGCTGCTCCCATGGCATATGGAGGTTCCCAGGCTAGGGGTTGAATCGGAGCTGTAGCCACCGGCCTACGCCAGAGCCACAGCAACGCGGGATCCGAGCCACGTCTGCAACCTACACCACAGCTCACGGCAACGCCGGATCGTTAACTCACTGAGCAAGGGCAGGGACCGAACCCGCAACCTCATGGTTCCTAGTTGGATTCGTTAACCACTGCGCCACGACGGGAACACCCAAATCCTGTTGGATTTTAAAATAATCTTAGCTAAGTGGTTCTAAAAGTTTTATCACACAAACATACTATGAGAAATACTAATGAGATTTGGGACATGGTACCTAACAGATGACAAGAGTAATTATTTTTATTTAAAGCTAAAAGATTTTTTGGGCAAATTTGTCTTAAATAGACTCAGGTAGTCAAAGATTAGGCAACCTTCCTTGAACTTAATCTCTTTCTTTCCTTTTCATAAATTTAAAAAACTCTTAAGTCAAACATAATACATTTCTGTTAAATAACTGGCTTAAGCCAAAGTGGGGATTCAATTTTTGAAAGGTCAGCTTGATAGATTTTACTTAAACGAGGGCTATAAATTTATTTATTTATTTATTTATTTAATTTATTTATGTCTTTTTAGGGCCACATCCCAGGCATATGGAGGTTCCCAGGCTAGGGATTGAATCGGAGCCGTAGCTGCTGGCCTACACCACAGCCACAGCAATGCCAGATCCAAGCCACATCTGCAGCCTACACCACCGGATCCTTAACCCACTGATCGAGGCCAGGGATTGAACCTGCAGTCTCATGGATACCAGTCAGATTCGTTTCTTCTGAGCCACGACGGAACTTCTATTTAATTAACGTTATTTATAACATGAAAACATTTGACAATTTTGAATAGTAAAGCCATTAATCACAAACCAAAGGAGCTTTTTTTTTGAATAGTAAAGTTTTTTTTTTTTTTTTTGGTCTTTCTGCTATTTCTTTGGGCCGCTTCCGTGGCATATGGAGGTTCCCAGGCTAGGGGTCTAATCGGAGCTGTAGCCACCGGCCTACGCCAGAGCCACAGCAACGCAGGATCCGAGCCGTGTCTGCAACCTACGCCACAGCTCACGGCATCGACGGATCGTTAACCCACTGAGCAAGGGCAGGGATGGAACCCTCAACCTCATGGTTCCTAGTCGGATTCGTTAACCGCTGTGCCACGACGGGAACTCCGTAAAGTTTTTTTTAATAGAAAGTTTTTTTGAATAGTAAAACCATTAATCACAAACCAAAGTACACAAGGATTTCATTTTCACCTGAAATGAGATGTTATCTGTCCTTGTTCTAATGCTTGTTAAACAAGAGAGAGCTTGGTCACATATTAAGGAGTTGAAAATTCAGCAGAATGTTCATTGCTTTCCACTGAGTGGTAGGATACTCTTCTTCTACAGAAATCCAAAACTTTCTAGGGGGTAGAATCTCATACAATTTACTTTAGTTCACAAAGTTCTTCTTTTCTCAAAGTCAAGTTGTCAGAATGAACAGAAAGTCCAGAGTCAGAGACAAGCTCCTTCAACCAGCCATATGCTCGTGTGGAAAGTAAGGAAATAACTGTAAATTTTGCAACTTCTTCATCCTGGTAGTTTTCAATAAGATTTGAGACTTGTTGTATAGTTAAGAATTTAATCATGTCTAAAAAGAGGTCTAGTCTTTGTTCTTAGCTTCTGGGAGGTAATTTCTAAGCCATTGGAATGTCATGTTTGATAGTAGGGTCTTCATTTGCCTGAGGGCTTTGGGCCAGTGGGATGGTGACAACGTAACTTTCTAAATGGCTGGAAACCGAGATCAGTCATATGGGCAGTCAACCATGCTTACGTGATGGGGTCCCTGTAAAGACTCTAGATACCAAGGCTTAGTTGAGTTTTCCTGGTTGGCAATACTCTGAGTGTATTATCATCCATCTATGCCGGAGAAGTTCTATCCCCACTCCATGGGTACAGGACAACAGGAAGCATGTGGCACTTTTCCTGGACTCTGCCCTACGTGTCTCTCCCCATAGCTGATTTGAATCTATATCCTTTGCCTGTAAAATGGTGAGTAGAACAGCTTCCAGTGAGTCCCATGAGTTCATCTAGTGAATTATTGAAATTTGAGGGTGGTCTTGAGGATCTCCAAACTTGCAATTGGTGTCAAAAGTGAGGGTGACATTGTAAATCAATGACAATAGAAAAAAAATAAGAGGAATGCTAAGTGAACAACAATAAACAGTTGATTCTGAAAGGAAAAAAGTGTCAGTGGTTTTATGAACTATTCCCCAACTTCACAGTAGGCTAACATTTACAGATGGCATCTGGATTGGGATTTGTTAGCTCAATCCTGACTCACTAAAACACATGGTTTCGCAAGAGGAAGGATTGTGAGGGCAGGGACTGACAAACCTTTAATTCCTGGATGGCTATCTGGTCATCCATTGTGTGGAACTATGTTGGCACTGTGATCAATAGAGGTAAAAGTTACCAATGGAATTTGGAAATGGTAGACTCAGATCCCAAGGGGGTGGATCATTGGATACATAAAGAAATGAAATATAATAAGAAATAAGCTACTAATACAATCCTATGATTATTAATATCTGTAATAGCTAAAATAGAAGTAAAAGAGAGTAGTGGAGTAAAATCTGATGATGGGTCAAGTTCAGATTTCAGCCAGTCTGAGTTATGGTCTCTAGTCTCAGGGCTACTTCCAAAGGGAAAACTATGCTGGGATATCTACAGCCTCTGGTCACCAAGAAGTTGGTCTGGGTTGGAAGGGGCAAAATCAGGTTAGAAACTACTGAAATCATAGGGTATAGTAGGAAGGAGTTATCTCATTTTGTGGATCAATGTCATCAGCATCCTCAAAAATCTTTGCTAAAACGATTGTGAGTCACTAATTTAGGGGCAATGTCCTTGGTTTTGAATATTGCGGAAGGAAGAACACATTTAGGTTGAAGTAGGACCCCCAGATCACTATTAAACAATTACAGGTATCTATGCATGATCCAAACACACAAGAGGTTATTCCTAAGGGGTAGCTAGTCTGGTGGTTAGGATAAAAGCTGCTATAACACTTGTTTGCTCTGAAGAAGTGCAATTATTCTCTATCTATAAGTGCCTAGTGGAACTCCCTCTATGAAAGGGCTGATATACTTTATGGATTAATGTTATGATGCAAATCATGATGGATTGGTTTTATGATGATCAGACTATTTATCTCAGTTGACAAGATACTGCACCAATTTGGACCACTGAGTGACACTTCTTCAGATCAAGGAATACACTCACCCTCAGAGTAATGGTTTGACAGAGCATTGTAATTGGCAACTGAACATTTGCTGTCTAAAATGGAAGGGAGGTAAGGGCATGAAAGGTGGGATTATATACTCTCATGAATGTGTGCTCAGACTGAATATGGGGTTGGGTGGGAGGGTACCCACTGGACAGATGCTTCTACTGTTCTGGGGATCTGAGGGGGCATGTTGGTGTGACTGTACAATGCTTCCCAAGGGAGGAGGAGGCTGGTGTGAACATATGACTTTTCCCTGCATCGTCTCGACTTTTTTCCTTTTTCCACACATCAACTTTTCTTTTTTTCCTACTTGATGCAGTGATTCCAGCAAGCTAACTCTCAAACTTACCTACTCTCTTTTACCCTCAAGTCCAAGCAGCACCAGAAACATTTTAAGAGTTTCTTTTACAACATGATTTTCCCAATGAGTCTGTATCCTTTTATATCTTGTCAGTTGAAGCCAAACTATTTTCCCAAGCTCTTTCATTGGCTTATTCAACTGGCTTCTGTGATAAAAAGGGTTTGCTAAGTAGACAGGTCTCTGAAGCCTTTTTTTTTTTTTTTTTTTTTTAATCTTTAAAGCACTCAGCAAAATCTGGCCTATGACTTTCTCGAACATTCTCCAGCAATTCACTTTGGAGCTCAAACACCCTGTTAGAAGTCTTCCTCTGCTGATCCTGGAGGTTTCACTGATGTGGCAGAAAATTTTACATATTCTTCGTCCAGGTTTTGTAACTAAGCAGGGCCCTGTGGGGCTCCTGTGTCCCCCATTTCTTGTTTTTAGGAAATGGGCCTCATTTAGCCTTCATTTCCTTCCCTGAGTTCCAAGGGGGAGGTTGAGACAGTTGCTGATCAAGGAAGGAAGGGGATGCAGAGACAAGGGAGAAAGAGTCAAGCAACAAAAGCACAGCCTTGGGGCAGGGTCCCAGTTCCCTCTCAAGGGATAAGCACAATGACGTAGGCATCTTATACACCTAAGAGAAAAGTTATATTCCTTATGTTTCTTTTAGAAATGAAACTGGGAGTTCCCAATGGTTAGCTCAATGGTTAACGAATCTGACTAGGAACCATGAGGTTGCAGGTTCGATCCCTGGCCTTGCTCAGTGGGTTAAGGATCCAGCGTTGCCATGAGCTGTGGTGTGGGTCGAAGATGTGGCTCGGATCCCGCGTTGCTGTGGCTTGGATCCCGAATTGCTGTGGCTCTGGTGTAGGCTGGTATCTACAGCTCTGATTAGACCCCTAGCCTGGGAACTTCCATAGGCCGTGGGAGCAGCCCCAGAAAAGGCAAAAAGACAAAAAAAAAAAAAAAAAAGAAATGAAACTCAACAGCTTAGAGTCCTTCTTTGTGCTTCTTCCTAGCTTAATTTCACCCTAAACACAATCACCTGAATGGCGCTCCAGCGATGTAACTGGTTAGCGCAAAAGTGCTTAGCATGCTGTTCTCATATAACAATCACCTGTAAGCTCAAGATTAGATACCCTGAGCACAGTTATTTGTGGGTTAAAGATTATTAGCACGTGATATATTTCAGGAACTTTTCTAGTTTGTTCTAACATCTGATCAATATGCCCTTTTCACAAGTAAAATTTATTACCTGTTATTCTAGGTAATTTATCAGAAAACCATGATCTTTCTGAGATCTCCTGACACCGGCTTTGATGACTAAGATTCCTCCAAAGAAAGGAGAATGCATGTTTGCTCCAATCCTGATTCCCATCTGAAATCCTGTTTTTCTCCTTTTTTGCTATAAAACTCCCCCAAGTTCTTCCTAATAGAGGGCACAGTCTTTAAGGCATTAGCCTGCATGTCCCCCTTTGCCTGGCAAAGCAATAAAAGAGTTTTTTTCTCCTTCACGCAAAACCTAGTCTCCGCCAGTAGGCAGAGTCTGCGTTTTGGCAGCAGTTCTCACACAACTTTAAAAACACCCTTAAGTGACCTGTTTTTTCTTAATAAAGTTAATCTTTTTTTTTTCTTCTTCTTTTTTCCCTTTTTTGGTCTCCCTGAGGCATATGGAGTTCCCAGGGTAGGGCTCTGATCCAAGCCACAGTTGCAACCTACACTGAAGCTGCAGCAGTGCCAGATCCTTTAACCCACTGGGCTGGGCCAGGGGTCAAACCTGTAACCTGGCGCTGTAGAAATGCCACCAATCCAACTGTGCCACAGCAACAACTCCTAAAGTTAATGAATTATTTTTTTCTTTTTAGGGCCGAACCAGCAGCATATGGATATTCCCAGGCTAGGGGTTAAGTCAGTGCTGCAACTGGCAGCCTATGACACAACCACAGCAATGCCAGACCTGAGATCCGTCTGTGACCTACACCACAGCTCACAGCAACCCTGGATCCTTAACCCACTGATCGAGGCCAGGGATCGAATCTGAATCCTCATGGACACTAGTCTGGTTCATAACCCACCGAGCCACAATGGGAACTCCAAGTTAATCTTTTGTAGCATCATACAGAACAGTTTCCCATTTAATATCCTAGAGATTTTGACACAATCACCTGTGAAGAAAGCACTATGTTGTGATGTCAGGATTGTCTTTTTTTTTTTTAGCGTAGAGGCAAAGCCTTGCATTTAGCCAACTGTCTACAAGACACCATCAATACAATGCCAATATCCTCCAAGATAGACCTTTTGTTTCTAGATGTTAAAGAAATCATGAAATGTATCTTGGCCTTGTTTCAAGTACCACTTTGCAGTAGAATTTTTTTTTTGAATTTTACCATTATTAACAAATATTGCAGCATGACATTCATGGGTGAAATTTGTTGGTTTACTAACCTGAATATAGAAGAGGTTGTTTCCGGTTTATTACATTAAAAAATCTTTGAGCATCACATGGCAAGTCATAAATGCATCATCATATCCAACTACAGAACTTTTTCAGTGTCTTGAACTGCATCTTTCAAAGCATTTTACTCACTATAATTTTATTTAGTGTAATTAGGAAGTTTTCATCAACTCTGTAACTTTTCCTTTTTAGGCAGTAAGTTTACTACTCCATTGCTTGCTTCCTGAACTTTTTCATTGACTTTTTTTGGTAAACAAAATTTTTCTCTCTTTGCTTTAAGATTTCACTAGCCATTAGAAATATTAAGCGCAGTTTTGGGTCAAACGACTGCTTTATAGTTAAGTGGCTTTTCCATTTTGCTGCAGCCATTGCTGTAATTGTAAGTCGTTTGTCTCTGGTGAAGTACAGTGCACTAGCACAACTTGGATCACCAGCACACGTAAAACTCCATTGAGGGATAGTTTTCATTGTAAAGAGGATTTTTTTTCAGGCCACTTTTTGCAATGGTGCAGTGGAATGGCTCAGAAGATTGTAATTCTTCATCATTAATCTTAGAATTGTCCATAGTGTTAGAGGGACCATTGACTGAAACTGACAACCTCGGCCCTGCATGGTAATAACTGCTTGCTTGAGTTGTCTCACAGTAGGAAGACCTGATAAGGAACAAGGTGCTGCCCTGAAGACTAACTGGGAGGACTTAGGAGGGGCTGATAAGAGGGAGGAGACAGCCAACTTCCCAGGATCTTTGGTGCTGGACTCCATCTTGGCTAAGAGGTGCACATGCCACCAAGAAGGACCCTGAGCCAGAAGTACAGGCCACACAAGGTGACTGGCCAGAGACAACCCAGAAACTAACTCCATTCCCATAAAACCTGAGACCACAAGCTATATGGCAGAGCAGTTCTCCTGCTGCTCTCCACCTGGGTGCCCTTCCTAATAAAGTCTTTTGCTTTGTCAGCACGTGTGTCTCCTTAGACAATTCATTTCCAAGTGTTATCCATTTTGGGGCCTTGGAAGGGGTCCACCTTCCAGCACAATAGGGCTAAGCCTAGAATCCTCCTCTTCCATCTCACACCTCATCTTTGAAAATTGTCACATTGGACTTTGTGAGATGCAAGTGCTAATAAAACATAAAACAGAAGGGCGTAATAACTTAATGAGAGAACTGCAAGAAACAGGAAAAAAAATCACTGTACAATTCACTAGTAGCCTTGATAATCCAAGTTTTGTGACATTTACAACAGCAAAATTCTTGGGGGGGGGCAGCTGTGTGGCATGAAAATTTCCTTCTGGAGTAGAAAGACTGGCGCTTACCTTCTCTCATGAAAATAAATGAACTGATGAAGAACCACACACATGAAAAAATAGAATGGAAACTACAAAAAAAAAAATCCTACACCAAAAGACAAAGAAGAAGCCATATCAAGATGGTAGGAGGGTGCCTACACAATACAAGCAATCCCATACCTGACAGTGGGCAATCCACAGACTGGAAAGGCTCACTCACAGGAGTGAGAGTTCCAAGTCCCATGTCAGGTTCCCATGCCTGCAGTTCTGGCATTGGGAGGAGGAGCCCCTGGAGCATTTGGTTCTGAAGGCCAGAAGGGCTTGTGCACAGGAGCTCCACAGGACTGGGGGAAACAGGGACTCTACTCTTAGAGGGCACACACAGATTTTCATGTGCACTGGTCCCAGGGTAAAGCAGAGATTCCATAAGAATCTGGGTCAGACCTACCCACAGATCTTGGAGCATCTCCTGGGAAAACAGGGGATGACTGTGGCTCATTGTAGGGGAAGGACATTGGAGGCAGAGGTCTTGGGAATAATTGTCAGCATGAACTCCCCTGGAGATGGCCATTTTGGAAAAATCTGGCCCCACCCATCATGTCTGAGAAGCCCCAGACCAAACAAACAAACAGGTGGGAAAGGCTGCCTAAAGATTCCTAGGCACACTGCCACCTCTAATCACACCAAGAAACAAAGCCCTACTCACCAGATGAATAAGAATCAGCTCCACCTACAAGTGGGCAGACACCACTCTCCCCTCAGGAAGTCTGTAGCAAGCCCTTGTACCAACTTTAGCCACAAGGGGGTAGAGATTAGAAGCAAGAGAGGCTACAACCCATATGCCTGCAATAAGGAGACCACACAAAAAAATCTAGACAAAATGAAAAGGCAGAGAATTATGACTCAGATAAAGGAACAAGAAAAAAATCCAGAAAAACAGCCAAATGATTCGGAGATTACCAACTTGCAATTAAGAGACCAACAATTTAAACCAATCTTGTATACATATAGACTCTTATATCAAAACTTCATGGCAACTGCAAACCAAAAATCTATGAGATACACACACATATAAGAAAAAGCAATCCAAACACAGCACTAAAAATAGTCATCAAACCACAAGAAAGCAAAGAAGAAGGAAAGAAAAAAGGCCCCAAAAAACCAAATCCAAAACAATTAACAAAATGGCAATAAGGGTATACATATCAATAATTACCTTAAATGTAAATGGACCAAATGCCCCAATCAAAAGACACAGACTGGCTGAATGGATACAAAAATGAGACCCATATTTATGCTGTCTTCAAGAGATGCACTTCAGTTCTAGGGACACATATAAACTGAAAGTGAAAGGATGGAAGAAAATATTCCTTGCAAATGGAAATCAAAAGACAGCTGGAGTAGCAATACTCATATCAGACAAAATAGACCTTAAAATGAAGAAAGTTGTAAGAGAAAAAGAAGGACATTACATAATGATCAAAGGATCAATCCAAAAAGAAGGTATAACAATTATAATATATATGCACCCAACATAGGATCACTTCACTATAAAAGGCAACTGCTAACAGCATTAATGGGAGAAATCGACAATAATGCAACAATAGTGGGGGACTTTAACACCCCACTTACAACACTGGACAGATCATCCAGACAGAAAATCAACAAGGAAACACAGGCCTTAAAGGAGGCATTAGACTAGATAGACTTAATAGATATTTATAGAATATTCCATCCAAACGCAGCAGAATGCACATTTTCTCAAGTGCACACAGAACATTCTCTAGGATAGATCACATTCTGGGCCACAAATCAAGCCTCAGTAATTTTAAGAAAATTGAAATCATATCAAGCATCTTTCCTGACAACAATAAGAAAAAATGGCAAAAAATACCGACATGTGGAGACTAAACAACACACTACTACACAACCAATGGATCACTGAAGAAATCAAAGAGGAAATTAAAAAATACCTATAAGCAAATGACAACAAAGACACAAAATCCAAAACCTATGAAATGCAGCAAAAGCAGTTCTAAGAGGGAAGTTTATACCTCAGAAACAAGAAAAATCTCAAATAAACAACCTAACATTATACCTAAAACAATTAGAGAAAGAAAACAAACCCCAAAGTTAGTAGAAGGAAAGAAATCATAAAGATCAAAGCAGAAATAAATGAAATAGAAATGAAGAAAATCATAGAAAAGATAAATGAAACTACAAAGCTGGTTCTTTGAAAAGATCAATGAAATTAATAAACCATTAACCAGACTCATCAAGAAAAAAAGAGAGAGGACTCAAATCAATAAAATTAGAAATGAAAAAGGAGAAGTTACAATGGACATCACAGAAATACAAAGGATCACAAGAGAGTACTACAAGCAACTATATGCCAATAAAATAGACAACCTGGAAGAAATGGACAAATTCTTAGAAAAGTACAATCTTCCAGGATTAAAGCAAGATGAAATAGAAAAGATGAATGGACCAATCACAAGTATTGAAATTGAAATTGTGATTAAAAAATTCCGGGAGTTCCCGTGGTGGCGCAGTGGTTAACGAATCTGACTAGGAACCATGAGGTTGCGGGTTCGGTCCCTGCCCTTGCTCAGTGGGTTAATGATCCGGCGTTGCTGTGAGCTGTGGTGTAGGTCACAGACGCGGCTCGGATCCTGCGTTGCTGTGGCTCTGGCGTAGGCTGGTGGCTACAGCTCCGATTCAACCCCTAGCCTGGGAACCTCCATATGCCGCGGGAGCGGCCCAATAAATAGCAAAAAGACAAAAAAAAAAAATTCCAACAAACACAAAAGTCCAGGACTAGATGGCTTCACAGTTGAATTCTATCAAAAATTTAGAGAAGAGTTAACACCCATCTTTCTAAAACTATTCCAAAAAATTGCAGAGGAAGGAACACTCCCAAACTCATTCTATGAGGGCCCATCACCCTGATACCAAAACCAGACAAAGATACCACAAAAAAGATAAAACTACAGGCCAATATCACTGATGAACATAGATGCAAAAACCCTGAACAAAATACTAGCAAACTGATCCAGCAATACATTAAAAGGATCATACACCATGATCAAGTGGGATTTATCCCCAGGATGCAAACATTTTTCAATATCCACAAATCAATCAGTGTGATACACCACATTAAAAAAACTGAAGAACAAAAACCATATGATCCTTTCAATAGTTGCAAAAAAACCTTTTGACAAAATCCAACATCCATTTCTGATTTATAAAACAAAAACAAACAAACAAACTCCAGAAAGTGGGCCTAGAGGGAACCTAACTCAACATAATAAAGGCCATATATGACAAACCCACAGCTAACCTCATCCTCAATGGTGAAAATCTGGGAGAATTCCCACTAAGATCAGGAACAAGAAATGGGTCTGCTCTCACCACTTCTATTCAACATAGTTTTGGAAGTCCTAGCCATGGCAATCAAAGAAGAAAAAGAAATAAAAGGAATCCAAATTGGAAAGGAAGAAAAAAATTATCACTGTTTGCAGATGACATGATACTATACCTAGAAAAACCTAAAGATGCTCCCAGAAAACTGTTAGGGCTCAGTAATGAATTTGGTAAAGTTGCAGGATACAAAATTAATATAGAAATCAACTGTATTTCTATATACTAACAATGAAAGACCAGAAAGAGAAATTAGGGAATCAATCCCATTTACCATTGCATCAATAAAATAAAATAGGGGGTTTGGGATGGAAATGCTATAAAATAGGGTTGTGATAATCATTGTATAACTATAAATGTAATGAAATTCATTGAGTAAAAAAAATAAGATAAAATAAAATACCTAGGAATAAATCTAACTAAAGAGTCAAAAGACCTGTACTCTGAAAACTATAAGATGCTGATGAAAGAAATCAAAGATGACATAAACAGATGAAAAAATATACAATGCTCTTGGATTGGAATAATCAATATTATCAAAATGACTAAACTATGCAAGGCATCTACAGATTCAATGCAATCTCTATCAAATTACCCACAGAATTTTTCACAGAAGTAGAATAAAATATTTTAAAGTTTGGAAGTGCAAAAGACTCAGAATAGCCACAGCAATCCTGAGAAAGAAAAATGGAGCTGGAGGAATCAGGCTCCCTAACTTCAGACTACACTACAAGGCTACACTTATCAAAACAGTATGTTACTGGCACAAAAATAGAAATATAGATGAGTGGAACAAGATAGAAAGCCCAGAATTAAACTTGTGCACCTATGGTCAACTAATCTATGACAAAGGAGGCAAGAATATACAATGGAGAAGAGACAGTCCCTTCGATAAGTGGTTCTGGGAAAACTGGAAAGCTACACATAAAAGAATGAAATTAGAACACTATCACACCAAAAAAAATTGTGTTGGGGAAATAACAATAAAAAATAAATTAAAAAAAAGAACACTCTAACACCATACACAAAAATAAACTCAAAATGCATTAAAGACCTAAATACCATAAAACATTTAGAGCAGAACGTAGGCCAAATGCTCTCTGATATAGACCACAGCAATATCTTCTCAGATCCACCTCCTAGAGCAATGACAATAGAAACAAAAATAAACAAAAGGGACCTAATTAAACTTAAAGGTTTTTGCACAGCAAAGGAAACCCTAAACAAAACAAAAAACAACCCACAGAAGGGAGAAAATATTTGCAAATGAAGTGATTGACAAGGGATTAATCTCCAAAAAATATAAATACCTACTGCAGGTCAATATCAAAAAACAAAGCAAAACAAAGAAACCAATCAAAAAATGGGCAGAAAATCTAAACAGACAATTTTCCAAAGAAGACATACAGATGGCCAAAAGACACATGAAAAGATACTCAACATAACTAATTTTTAGAGAGATGCAAATCAAAACTGCTATGAGGTACCACCTTACACCAGCCAGGATGGCCATCATCAAAAAGTCTCCAAACAATAGAGGCTGGAGAGGGTGTGAAGAAAAGGGAACCCTCTTACACTGTTGGTGGAAATGTAAATTGGTACAACCACTATGGCAACAGTATGGAGATTCTTCAAAAAACTAAAAATAGAATTACCATATGATCCAGCAATCCCACTCCTGGACATCTATCTATTTGAAGAAAACCATGATTCAAAAAGATACATGTACTCCAATGTTCAGTGCAGCACTATATACAATTGCTAAGACATGGAAGCAATCTAAATGTCCATCAACAGAGAAGTGGATAAAGAAGATGTGGTACATATACACAATGGAATATTACTCAGCCATTAAAAGGAATGAAATAATGGCATTTGCAGCAACATGGATGGACCTAGAAATTATCATGGTAAGTGAAGTTAGTCAGACAGTGAGACACAAACATCATATGCTATCACTTATATGTGGAATCTAAAAAAAAGGATACAATGAACAGAACAGAAACAAACTCACAGACTTTGAAAAACTTATGGTCACCAAAGGAATCAAGTTGAGGGGGAAGGGACAGACTGGGCGTTTGGGATAGGAAAGTTCTAAAATTAAAGTTGAGATGATGGTTTTACAACTGTAAATATAATAAAATCCATTGAACTAAATTTAAGAAATAAAATTCATAGATAAATAACAATTAAAAAAAGAGAAAATTTCCTTCTGATTTTTTGTTAACCCTGTAGAGCCCTTTCACTTCTGCCCAGTGGTCAGCGGCATGTCAAGGAAGTTTGAATTGTCACAAGGGAGAGGCTGATATTATCAGTTACTTCCCTGCCTCTCTACAATACAATGCTTACCAATTATCAATGTTCTCTCATTACCAAAGGCAAGTTCCTGTGCCCAGCACAGTGAAGCCAAACAAACAAAATGTCAGGGTTTGGAGCAGAGAAATGTTTATTGTAGGGACAAGCAAGGAGAACCGGTGGTTCATGCTCAAAAACCTCTGAACTCTCCCCAGGGTTTCAGCAAAGCATTTTTAAAGGCCAGGTGAGGGGAGGTGTCCCAGGGTATATGATCAGCTGTGCACCATTCTCTGATTGGTTGATGTTGGGGTAATTGGGTGGTGTCACAAGGGTTAACATTATTAATCCTTAGATGGCAGCAGGTCTGGGTTCTATGTGCTCATGGTCATCAGGGAGTTAATTTCTTCCATTTGGTGGTCATTTTTAGCATCTGAAAAACTTAGGAAATATGCATGAGATACTATTATCTGGGTCCTTTAGGAAGGAGTTACAGCAGAGGACATGGGGAAGGGGTCTGTCTTGGAAAGGCCCCACAGGGTTCTGCTAGGTTACATTCCCTTCTCTCAAATAAAAAACTGAGGATGGGCTCAACCAAGTGCCCCCTATTCCACCCTCACTGGCATAGGGGGCTTTGAAAGATTATTGGCATATGCACACTGAGGTATATGGAATGATCAGCAATGGGGACCTGCTGTACAGCACAAAGAACTCTATCCAATTATTCTGTGATAATCTATGTGGGAAAAGAATCAGAGAGAATGGATATGTGTATATGTATGACTGGGTCACTTTGTTGAACAGCAGAAATTATCACAGCCTTGTACATTAACTATACTTCAATAAAATTTAGAAAACAAAGCAAAACAGAAAAACCCAAATTGCTGACAGAGCTATGCCCTCACTGACCTTGTCACTGAGCAGGAGCCTGCGGGGTTCCTGGGCACAAAAGACTTTGTGTCCCCCATTTCTTGTTCTTAGGAAATGGGCCTCATTCAGCCACCATAACCTTCCGTAAGTTCCTAGGGGAAGGTTCAGACAGTTGCTGATCGGGGAAGGAAGCAAGAGTCAAGCAACAATAGTACAGCCTTGGGTCAGGTCCCTGGTTCCCTCTCAAGGGATACACATAATAATACAGGCATCTTACACACCTAAGAGAAAAGTTATATTCCTTATGCTTCTTCTAGAAATGAATACTTTAAAACTGAACAGCTTAGAGTCCTTCCTTGTCCTTCTCCCTGACTTAATTGCACCCTAAACACAATCACCTGGAAGCTAAAGATTAGGCACCCTGAGCCTGTGGGTTAAAGATTATTAGCACATGATGTTTTTCAGGAAGTTTGCTAGTTTGTTCTAATCTCTGATCAATAAACCCTTTTCACAAGTACTGTTATTCTAGGCAATAACCCAGAAGACCACCATCCTGATTGTATGGAGATCTCCTGACTCCAGCTCTGATGATTTAGATTCCCCCAAGAAAGATGAATGCAGGTTTGCCCCAAGCCTGATTCCTATCTGAAAACCTGTTTTTTGTTGTTCCCCCCCCCCCCATAAAACGCCTTGTAATTCTTTCCAATGGAGACAAGTCTTTAAGGCATTTGCCTGGCAAAGCAATAAAGCTAATTTTTTCTCCTTTACCCCAGACTCTCTTTACATTTCAATTTGGCACCAGCAGACAGAGGCAGAATTTTGGCAATGACTTGACCTGGCAAACTTCAGCATCACCCATTTGCAAAGTTCAAAACTTGTTTATTATCCTAATCTCTCTTGGAGCCTTAGTTGAGAAACTCAGACTGAGAGGTTTATATGTACGTATAAACGTATGTCCAGTTTGATCAGCCTAATAAACAACGACCCCCAATTTGAAATGTCTCCAAAGGCCTAGACAATTATGAATTTCAGTTACCTGGTAGGTCCCTTCCTTGATGCACCCAGGAAGCACTGGGTGTTTTCTCAAGTCTTACAACTAGTCTGGGATGCTCACCTGTGTAGCCAAGAGTTCCCAGTAAGTGCAAGGATCCAGCAGGCTTTGCCGGGATGTTGCTGCCCCAGAACTGCCCCAGCTGGGCTGTTATCCCTGCTGCCTCCAGCACCCCTACCACCTCTTTGTATAAATTATTTGTTCTGCCTGAAAGTTGCAAATGTCTCAATTATTCCCCTCCTCCCTCTTCACCTCAGACACTTAAATCAATCTTCTTTGAAAAAGAGGTTAAACTTGCAAGTGACAAAATAAAAATTAAAATATCTGTTCCCCAGAAGCTATAAAGGAACAGATTGATAAATTTGTGTAAAAAATTTAAACTTCTGTTTGGCAAAAGACAAGACAGACTGTGAAAATGTAATTGCAGAACATATGATAAAATGGCTAATTGCCTTAATCTGCAAAATAACCCTCATGCAAATGAATGAGAGAAAGTAAAACAACTCAAGAAAATAGGCGAGTTATAAGAACAGACAGTTCACAGGAAAAATACAAATGGTCTATAAAATTATGGAAACATACTCATCTCACTATTTAAAAACATGGAGATCAAAACATCAACAAAATGTAATTTTTCAACTTTTAAGTTGGCAAAAAAGAAAAGCTTTATAATGTCCAGAGATTTTATTTTGTTGCAACCTTTGGGAAAGCAATTTGGCAATACCTATCAATACCAATATTTATTCAAGTGTAGTTTTTTTTTTTTTTTCTTTGCGTGTCGAAGTTCCCAGGCTAGGGGCCTAATAGTAGCTGCAGCTGCCAGCCTACACCACAGCTCACAGCAACGCCAGATCCTTAACCCACTGAGGGAGGCCAGGGATCGAACCCACATCCTCATGGATACTAGTTGGGTTCATTACATGCTGAGCCACAATGGGAATTTCTAAGTAAGTGTATATTTTGATTGAGGAATTTCACTACTTGGGGTTTACATTGTGAATATGTTTGCTAAAATTTCCCCTAAATTTATGTGCAAGAATGTTTGCAAGACATTGTTTAATAATAAACAACTTGAAAAGAAAATTTATTTAATAGCAAACAACTTAAAAAGCAAACTTAAATATCTACTGGTAAGACAATTAAATTGGAGTATATCAATATAATACAGCTGTTAATAGATTTGTAGATAGGTTTGTAAGTGTTTAAATGGAAAGGTGTCCAAAGTACATTCTGAAGGAAAGAGAACAAGGCAGAGATAGAAATGTGACGGAAATACAAACTGGTGCTTAGTAAATGCATTCAGCATTTTTCTTTAAAAATGTACAACACACACACACACAGATGGAAGATCCCATGGAGAGAGAAACTACAGAGGAAGAAAGGTTTTATTTTTTCATTTCAAACCTTGTTCTCCTTGAGATTTTACTCTTTTGAAGGAACGTTGGAGCTAGATGATTGAGTTCAATATAGTCTTATAGTCTTTGGTTCATGGCACTCAATGGTTTGGGCAGGACCCATAATCCCAATCAGACTTTCTTTCTTTTCTTTTTTTTTTTTTTTTTTGCTTTTTAGGGCTGTACCCATGGCACATGGAGGTTCCCAGTCTAGAGGTCCAATCGGAGCTACAGCTGCTGGCCTACACCACAGCCACAGAAATGCCAGATCTGAGCTGTGTCTGTGACTTACACCACAGCTCACAGCAATGCTGGATCCTTAACCCACTGAGAAAGTTCAGGATTCGAACCCTCAACCTCATGGTTCCTAGTCGGATTCGTTTCTACTGGGCTATGACGGGAACTCCCCCAATTAGACTTTCATTTGCCTCTTTCCCCTTATAGAAAAACATCCTGTTCAATGTATGTGCTTTCAGTTGTATGCATTCTTGTAAGAAGTGTATTGTCTGTTTGGTATGATGTATTAATTTATATAAGCGATATATGCTCTAGGTCTCATTATATCCTTCCTGTTTTCACTCGGCATGCTGCATGCTGCTCTGCTACAAGTAATTGTTGCTTCTGACTGCTGCTTGGTACTCCTTATTTTCCCATTTACTCCTGGGATAGACTCTGGATTACCTCCAGCTCTTCCCCACCACAAACAGTGGAATAAACATCCTTATAGATGTCCTCATGTGAATTCGATTGGGAATGTTTTGGAGAAATATATCCAGATGTGGCGCTTGCTGGTTATGAAATACAACAATAGTTACTAAGAACTGTCTGAATTATTCCAGAGTGGCTGCCCCAGTCCCACCAACAACATAAGAGGTCCTACTATCCCCACATTCTGCCAACACTTGGTATTCTCAGCTTTATTGCTTTTTCCAGCTTAATAAAGTAGTATCTCATTATTTTAAAACCTTAAAATAAAATTTAAAATTTTTTAAAATTTAAAAATTCTGAAAATTGTCTTTTCATTTCCTTTGTCCATTTATCTTTTGGGGTTCTTGTTTTTTAATCTTTTAAGAGTTCCTTGAATATGTTATCTATTGTTTTTTAAATAAATATGTTTTAGGCATAACAATTAACACTCAATTTGTCATCTTTGATCATGATGTTCCTCACTGAACAAATTTTCTTTCTTTTTTTTTGGAGGATCTTTTGTCTCTTTAGGGCTGCACCTGCGGCATATGGAGGTTCCCAGGCTAGGGGTCTAATCGATGCTGTTGCTGCCAGCCAATGCCACAGCCACAGCAACACCAGATCTGAGCCACGTCTTCGACTTACACCATAGCTCATGGCAACGCCAGATCACCAACCCACTGAGGCCAGGGATCGAACCCTCAACCTCATGGTTCCTAGATGGATTTGTTTTTGCTGCGCCAAGACAGGAACTCCTGAACAAAGTTTCTTAATTTAATGCAATTAACTTAATTAGCTTTGGCCTTATGATTTCTTCTTTTGCTATTTTTTTTATATTACTCAATGAATTTATTACATTTATAGTTGTACAATGATCATCACAACCCAATTGTATAACATTTCCATCCCAAACCCCCAGTGCATCCCCCCACCCCCCAACCTATCTCCTTTGGAAACCATAAGTTTTTCAAAATCTGTGAGTCAGTATCTGTTCTGCAAAGTTCATTGTGTCCTTTTTTCGGATTCCACATGTAAGTGATAGCATTTGACCTTGGTGTCTCATTGACTGACTTCACTTAGCATGATAATTTAGAAGTCCTTCCCTGCCTCAAGTGGCAGGAAGGCATTAATCCACAATAGTTACCATTAACTTAAAGTCTTTTGCCTTGAAGTCTTTAATCTTTCTGGAGCTTTCTTTGTATACTCTAGAAGGTAGGGATTCAGTTTTTTCTCTCCACAGGGAGCCAGTTTTTCCAGCCCCTTCTTCTAAACAATGTATCCTTTGTCATTAAATTGTGATTCAACGTTTGTCGTATATCAAATTCTCAGCTATGGGTATGAATTATTTCTCAGTTCTTCACTCAGTTTCACTGTCCAATTTTTTGTTTTTATGCCAATATCATACAATGTTTAGTTTATGGTTGTTTTGTCTTTTTTTTAGGGCTGCACTTGCGGAATATGGAGGTTCCCAGGCTAGGGCTTGAAACGGAGCTGTAACTGCTGACCTACACCACAGCTCACAGCAATGCTGGATCCTTAGCCCACTGAATGAGGCTAGGGATCTAATCTGAAACCTCATTGTTCCTAGTCAGATTCATTTCTGCTGCACCACAACAGGAACTCCCTACCACTTAATGACTTTAAATGTCACCTAGGTAATTACCATTCCAGTTAAGAAATGGACCACTGCCAAAAACCCAGAAGCTCCTGTGGTTGCTTGCTTTTTTTTTTTTTTTTTTTTTTAATGGCCACATCTGTGTCATATGGAAGTTCCTTGGCCAGGGACTGAATATGAGCCACAACTGCAGCTGTAGCAAAGCCAGATGCCTTTTTTTTTTTTTAATTAATGATTTTAATTTTTTTCCATTACAGCTGGTTTACAGTGTTCTGTCAATTTTCTACTACACAGCAAGGTGACCCAGTCACACATACACATATACATTCTTTTTTCTCACATTATATGCTCCACCGTAAGTGATTAGATATAGTCCCCAGTGCTATACAGCAGGATCTCATTACTTATCCATTCCAAAGGCAATAGTTTGCATCTATTAACCCCAAATTCCCAGCCCATCCCACTCCCTCCCCCTCCCCCATTGGCAACCACAATTCTGTTCTCTATGTCCATGATTTTCTTTTCTGTGGAAAGGTTCATTGTGCCATATTTTATATTCGTGATAAGTGATATTATATGGTATTTGTCTTTCTCTTTCTGACTTTCTTCACTCAGTATGAAAGTCTATTGCCATCCATGTTGCTGCAAATGGCATTATTTTGTTCTCTTTATGGCTGAGTAGTATTCCATTGTGTATATGTACATCTTCTTAATCCATTCATCTGTTGATGGACATTTAGGTTGTTTCCATGTCTCAGCTATTGAGAATAGTGCTGCAATGAACATGCAGGTGCATGTGTCTTTTTCAAGGAAAGTTTAGTCCAGATATATGCCTGAGTGGGATTGCTGGATCATATGGTAGTTCTATATATAGTTTCCTAAGATACCTCCATACTGTTTTCCATAGTGGTTTGCCAATTTACATTCCCACCAACAGTGCAGGAGGGTTGCCTTTTCTATACACCCTTTCCTGAATTTGTTATATGTGGACTTATTAATGATGGCCATTCTGACTGGTGTGAGGTTATACCTCATAGGAGTTTTGATTTGCATTTCTCAAATAATCAGTGATGTTGAGCGTTTTTTCATGTGCTTATTGGCCATCTGTATTTCTCTTTGGGAAAATGTCTATTCAGGTCTTTTGCCCATTTTTCAATTGGGTTGTTGGCTTTTTTGCCATTGAGTTGTATAAGTTGTTTATAGAATTTAGAGATTAAGCCCTTGTCAGTTGCATTGTTTCAACCTATTTTCTCCCATTCTCTAAGTTGTCTTTTTGTTTTTGTTTTTTTTATGGTTTCCTTTGCTGTGCAACTTGTCAGTTTGATTTTATTTTTGCTTTTTGCGGCCACACCTGAGGCATATGGAAGTTCCTAGGCTAGAGGTCTAATCAGAGCTATAGCTGCTGGCCTACACCATAGCCACAGCAACGTAGGATCTGAGCCATGTCTGCGACCTACACCACAGCTCACAGCAATGCTGGATCCCTAACCCACTGAGCAAGGTCAGGAATTGAACCTGCAACCTCATGGTTCATAGTCGGATTCATTTCCACTGTGCCATGACGGGAACTCCCTCATTGGTTTATTTTTGCTTTTATTTCTGTTGCCTTGGGAGACTAACCTGAGAGAACATTTGTAAGGTTGATGTCAGAAAATGTTTTGCCTATGTTCTCTTCTGGGAGTTTGATAGTATCTTGTCTTATGTTTAAGTCTTTAGGCCATTTTGAGTTTATTTTTTGTGCATGATGTGAGGGTGTGTTCCAGTTTCATTGATTTACATGTGGCTGTCCAGTTTTCCTAGCATCACTTACTGAAAAGAATGTCTTTTTTCCCATTTTATATCCTTGCCTCCTTTGTCGAGAATTAATTGACCATAGGAGTCTGGGTTTATTTCTGGGTTCTCTATTCTGTTCCATTGGTCTGTATGTCTGTTTTGGTAACAATACCACACTGTTTTGATGACTGCGGCTTTGTGATATTGCCTGAAGTCTTGGATAGTTGTGCCTCCTGCTTGGTTTTTGTTCCTCAGGATTGCTTTGGCAATTCTGGGTCTTTTGTGGTTCCATATGAATTTTTGGATTGTTTGTTGTAGTTCTGTGGAAAATGTCATGGGTAATTTGATAGGGATTGCACTGAATCTGTAGATTTCTTTGGGTAGTATGGCCATTTTTACAATATTAATTTTTTACCCCAGGAGCAAGGAATATTTTTCCATTTCTTTGAATCCTCTTTGATTTCCTTGATGAATGTTTTATAATTCTCAGCATAAAAGTCTTTCACCTCCTTCCCAGGTATTTGATTCTTCTTTGGGGTGCAATTTCAAAAGGTATTGTATTTTTGTATTCCTTTTCTAACATTTCATTGTTAGTATACAGAAATGTGACTGATTTCTGAATGTTAATCATATCCTGCAACTTTGCTGAATTTGTTGATCAGTTTGAATAGTTTTTGGGGTGAGTCCTTAGGATTTTCTATATATAGGATCATATCAAGGGCATCCAGTGACAATTTTACCTCTTCTCTTCCAATTTGGATACCTTTTATTTCTTTTGTTTGTCTGATTGCTGTGGCTAGGACTTCTGACACTGTGTTGAATAAAAGTGGTGAGAATGGGCATCCTTGCCTTGTTTCAGATTTTAGTGGGAAGGCTTTCAGCTTTTCTCCATTAAGGATATTATATATATTGGCTGTGTGTTTGTCATAAATGGCTTTTATGATATTAAGGTATGTTCCCTCTATACCCACTTTGGTAAGAGTATTTATCATGAATGGATGTTAGACTTTGTCAGATGTTTTGCTGCATCTCTTGAGATGATCATGTGGTCTTCGACTTTTCTTTTGTTAATGTGGGTATGACACTGATTGATTTGCACATGTTGAACCATCCTTGTGAACCTGGAATGAATCCCACCTGGTCGTGGCATATGATCTTTTTTATATGTTGTTGGATTCAGTTGGCTAAAATTTTGTTGAGAATTTTTGGGTCTATATTTATCAAAGATATTGGCCTATAGTTTTCTTCTTTGGCAGTATCTTTGTCTGGTTTTGGTATTAGGATGATGCTGGCATCATAGAATGTCTTTGGGAGTGTTCCTTCTCTTTCAACCTTTTGGAAAATTTAAGGAGGATGGGTGTCATTTCCTCTTTGACTGTTTGGTGGAGTTTGGCTGTGAAGCCATCTGGCCCTGGACTTTTATTTGTAGGGAGTGTTTTTATGACATATTCAATTTCATTTCTAGTGATCAATCTGTTCAATTGATCTATTTCTTCTTGATTCAGTTTTGGCAGGTTGTAAGTGTCTAGAAAGTTGTCCATTTCTTCTAGGTTGTCAAATTTGTTGGCATATAATTGCTCATAGTATTCTCTTATTTTTTTTGTATTTCTGCAGTATCCACTGTGATTTCTCCTTTTTCACTTCTTATTTTGTTTATTTGGGTTTTTTCTCTCCTCTTCTTGGTGAGTCTGGCCAGAGGTTTGTCAGTTTTGTTTACCTTCTCAAAGAACCAGCTCTTGGTTTTGTTGATTTGTTCTATTGTTTTTTGAATCTCTATTTTATTGATTTCCTCTGTGATCTTTATGATTTCCTTCCTTCTGCTGACTTTAGGTTTTGTTTGTTCTTCCATTTCTAATTCATTCAGGTAGTGGGTTAAGTTGTTGATTTGAGATTTTTTTCTTCTTTTTTGAGGAAGGCCTGTATTGCTATGAATTTCCCTCTAAGCACTGCTTTTGTGGCATCCCATAGATTTTGAATGGTTGTGTTTTCATTATCATTTGTCTTGAGGTATTTTTAAATTTGCTTCTTGATTTCCTCATTGACCAAATGGTTTTTTAGAAGTATGCTGTTTAGTCTCCGTGTAGTTAGTTTTTTCTTATTTCTTTCCCTGTGGTTGATTGCTAGTTTCATGTCATAGTGATCAGAGAAGATGCTTGAAATAATTTCTATACTCTTAAATTTGTTGAGGTTAGCTTTGTGCCCCAGCATGTGATCAATCCTTGAAAATTTTCCATGTGCACTTGAGAAGAATGTATATTCTGATGTTTTTTGGATGTAGGGTCCTTAAAATGTCCATAAGTCTAAATTTTCTATTGTGTCATTTAGGATCTCTGTTGCCTTATTGATTTTATGTCTAGAGGATCTGTCCATTGATGGGAGTGGGGTAAGTCTCCTACCTTTATTGTATTCCCATAAATTTCTCCTTTTATGTCTGTTAGTATTTGTTGTAGGTATCTGGGTGCTCCTATATTAAGGACATATGTATTGAGGATGATTGTAATATCCTCTTCTTGAATGGATCCTTTTACCATTAAATAGTGTCCTTCTTCGTCTGTCTTTATGGCCTTTGTTTTAAAGACTATTTTATGTAATATGAGCACTGCAACTCCTGCTTTCCTGTCTTGTCCATTAGCATGAAATATATTTTCCCATCCCCTCACGTTCAATGTATATGTGTCCTTTGCCCTAAGGTGGGTCTCGTGTGCACAGCAGATAGTTGGTTTTTGCCTTTTTATCCAATCTGCCACTCTCTGTCTTGTGATTGGAACATTCAGTCCATTGACATTTAAGGTAATTCTTGATAAATATGTATTTATTGCCACTTTAAACTTTGTTTTCCAGTTGATTCTATGTTTCTCCTTTCTTCCTTTTTTTTTTAGTTGGATGATTTCCACTTATTTTATGCTTGTGTACTTTTCTTTTTAGTTTTTGTGAATGCAATGTTTGGCGTGGTTTTGATTTGTGGTTGCCTTGTTTTTTAAGTATGTTAACCCCTTTCTGTATCTGCTTGCTTTAGCCTGATAGTCATATAGGCTCAAACACGTTAAAAAAAAAAAAACAAAAAAAGGAATCATATATTTCTTACTTTCCTTCCCCACATTCTATGATTTTGAAGTTTTTTTTTTAACATCTTCATGTTTGTCCTTTTGCTGTTCCTTGTGTTTATCATTGCTTTTACAGTAGTTTTTTTTTTTTTTTTTCTTTCCCACTTTTAGGTCTGTAAGCTAGCTGGCTTATTTAAGTGATTGCTTTCTAATTGTGGTTTCCTCCATACTATTTCTTCTTCTTCTTCTTATTTTTTATTTAGAGAACCCTTTAAGTATTTCTTTTAGAATGGGTTTAGTATTGCTGTACTCTTTTAGCTTTTGTTTGTTGGAGAAATGCTTTATTCACCCTTCTCTTTTAAATGATATTCTTGCTGGATAGAGTATTCTAGGCTGCAATTTTTTTCTTTTCAGAACTTTGAATGCATCTTGCCACTCTCTTCTGGCCTGTAGTGTTTCTGTAGAGAAATCAGCTGATAGCCTTATGGGAGTTCCCTTATAATTAACTCTTTTTCTCTTGCTGCCTTTAGAATCCTCTCTTTATCTAACTTTTGCCATTTTTATTATAATATGTCTTGGTGTGGGCCTATTTGGGTTCAACTTGTTTGGGGCCCTCTGTACTTCCTGTATCTTGATATCAGTTCTCTTTAGATTTTGAATGTATTCAAACATAATTTCTTCAAATATATTTTCAATCCCCTTTTCTTTTTCTTCTCTTTCTGGAATTCCTCTTATGCATAGATTGCCTGCTTTATATTATCCCATAGATCTCTTATACTGCTTTCATGTTTTTTCATTTGGTTTTCTGTCCTGATTGGGTGATTTCCATTATTCTATCTT
The DNA here is from genome assembly GCF_016906955.1 of Phacochoerus africanus. Classification (NCBI taxonomy): domain Eukaryota; kingdom Metazoa; phylum Chordata; class Mammalia; order Artiodactyla; family Suidae; genus Phacochoerus; species Phacochoerus africanus. The sequence goes on from NC_062552.1 coordinate 76,415,535, forward strand.
CCAAGTCCCTAGTTCGTTCCTCTGCATTATTCATTTTGCTATTTAGTGCCTTTAGCTCTATTTCCATCTCTGCAAATGAATTTTCTAATTTCGCCATGTTTCTCCTTATATTTTCTAGTTCCTTTCTAAAGTAATCTGCATTATTGTTCATATCCGCTCTTAATTCCTTGATAGTCAGCCTTAATTCCTTCAGTATTTTGAACTCAGTGTCTGTCAGACTGCCAGGGTCCATTTCATTGTTTGCTGCTTCAGGTGAATTCTCCTGTTTTTTTAAATGGGAATGGTTCCTGAGCTTCTTCATCCTGCTTATGTTTTTCTTTCTTCTGTGAGTTTAGGGAAGCCAAACTGTAGTCTTGGAGGGCTACGTCTTTGCAAGAGCTCCCCTTTGTATTTTGTGGGGGGTTACTATTTATTTTTGGTGTGGGAGTTTGGATATTTGCTGTCTCTTTCTTTGGTGTGATCAGGCTGTTATCCCCAGGGTGCCAAGTATGTTTCCAGGAAGAAGGAGGCAGTGGGTAGGTCTAGTAGTCAGTGCCTGGTTGCTGGGCTCTTAACACAGCAAGGACCTTCAGGAAGGTGGTGCAGTCTACTCCTAGTTGCAGGGCTCTGGAAAGTGGTATTGAGACTTAGGCAAATTTATGAGGTACCCAGAGCATTTGGCAGTGGCAGTGTGTGTGAGTTCCCAGGGGAGTGAGAGCAACAAAAGATAGTGTTCAATCACGACACCTTCCTCTGAGGTGATTGGGGCCACAAGTGGTGCCTGTTCAGGAACCCCTAGTGGTATTGGGCCATGACCACCTCTGGAGTCAGTGATAACTGTGGTGGTTTGCCCCCACCACCTGTAGACCATGCAAGAAGAACCCCTCCTGCTTAGCCCATGTAGGAGGTGCTGCACAGGCTGCTCCTAATTGTAGGTTCCTGGGAAGGGACAGTGATCAAGCCTCTGGACGCTGCCCAGAGCATTTGGCAGTGGCAGCAGCAGGATGGGTGTGTTCTCACGGAGTGAGAGCAACAAGTGGTGTTCCATCACAATTTTCTCCTCTGTGGTGCCCTCTGAGGTGATTGGGGCTGCAAATGGTTTCTGTTCAGGGCCCCCCAGTGGTGATTGTCCATGCCCACCTATGGAGTCAGAGATAACTGCTGTGATTTGCCCCTGCCACCTGCAGACCACTCAAGATGCACCCCATCCCACATAGCCCACACAGAAGGTGCTGCACAAGCTGCTTCTAGTTGCAGGCTCTTGGGAAGTGACAGTGGTCAAGCATGTGGGCACTGCCCAGAGTGTCTGGCAGTGGCAACAGCAGGGCTGGTGTGCTCCTAAGGGTGCAAGAACAACAACAGATGGTATTTGGTTGCAATGCCCTCCTCTGTAGTGTCCTCTGAGGTGATTGGGGCCAAAGGTGGTGTCTGTTCAGGGCCCCCCAGTGGTGGTTGGCTACGCCCACCTCTGGAGTCAGAGATAACTGCTGTGCTTTGCCCCCACCACCTGCAGACCATGCAAGAAGCACACTGTCCTGCATAGCCCACAAAGGAGGTGCTGCACCAGCTGCTTCTCGTTGCAGGGTCTTGGGAAGGTACAGTGATCAAGTGTCTGGGCACTGCCCAGAGCGTTTGGCAGCGGCGTGGTGGCAGCAGGGTGGGTGTGTTCCCAGGGGAATTCGAGCAACAACAGGTGGTGCTCAGTTGCAGTGCCCTCTTTTTTTTTTTTTTTTCCGGACCTCTGAGGTGACTGGGCCCCTCTCACTGGCCCCCAGTGGTGGCAGGCTACCTCTGAGACTACCTCTGTGATTCATACCTGACGCTTGTAGATCACACAAGAGGCACCACATTGCACTTTTCCCCCCAATGCCCTAAACCCACACAAGATGTGCGGCCGCCCACAGCCAACTCAAGAAACGCCTGGTCTCCCGTAGCCCCAACTAGTGGCTTCTCACCACCCGAGGCCTGGGCCAGAGGCGCTCCGCCCTCTGAGAGCCCACGCATGCGCAGGGAGAGTCCTACAGTGGTCCGCCCTTCCTCCTCTCTCCCTCCCCAACCATGGCAGCTTGCTTCTCCTGTTGGCCCAGACCTCTTCCCGGGTTCCCTCTGCTGTGGTGTTCCACTCCCCAGCCCATAGCACACTGCTCCTTAGCCCCTCAGCCCCTCAGGCTGTCCCCACACAGCCAACCCTAGTCCTCTCCCCGGAACTGACCTTCAGAGCCTCAGTCTCAGTGCCCAGCCCCCACCCGAGCGTCTCAGGCTGTGGTGTCCGGGGCGGTGGTGCAGATGATCTGTGCGGCTCTCACTCTGCTTGGTCCTCAGTCCAGCTGCTGTGCTTTCCTCAGATGCTTCAAGGTCCCTCCATCACGGCTGATCTCCTGGTAGGTTAGATGGCTTCACCAGGATGCGGGTTCCTTTTCTCCTTCACAGCTCCCTCTCAGGAATGCTAGTCCCCTCCTGATTTCTTTTCTCTCTCTCTTTTTCTTTTGTTCTACCCAGTTATATCAAGGGTTTCTTGCCTTTTTGGAGGTTTAAGTTCTTTTGCCAGTGTTCAGTAGATGTTCTGTTTGAATTGTTTGTACTTGTAGATGTGGCTTTTTGATGTGTTTGTGGGAGAAGGTGAGAGCGACGTCTTACTCCGCCGTCTTGCTCCACCCCACAGATGCTTTTAACCCACTGTGCCAGGCCAGGGGTCAAGCCCGTGTCTCTGCAGAGACCCAAGCTGCTGTAGTCATATTCTTAATCCACTGTGCCACAGCAGGAACTCCTATTGCTTGTTAATCGTGATGCTTTTTCACTGTTCTTTTTTTTTTTTTTTCCTTTTCTTTTTTTCTTCGTAGGGCTGCACCGGCAACATAAGGAAGTTTCCTGGCTAGAGGTCAAATCAGAGCTACAGCTGCTGGCTTATACCACAGCCACAGCAACGTGGGATTGGAACTGTATCTGCGAACTACCCCACAGCTCAGAGCAATGCTGGATCCTTAACCCACTGAGTGAGCGAGCCCAGGGATGGAACCCACATCCTCATGGATACTAGTTGGGCTCCTTACTGCCGAGCCACAACGGGAACTTCCTGGGGAGACATTTTTCAGCTCAATTTAAGAACGTATTTTCAGACACTCAGAGCTATCCGTATATAAAATATACTGCCATAAGGAATAGTGAATTCCCTAACACTATAGTTATCCAGACAGAGGATGGATGATCATTTTGCAGGGGTATTATGGAGGGAATTCAAATATCAGCTAAAGATTAAAGTTAAATGATATTGCCAACACTGGAATATGATTCTTGTCTTTGACAAAAATCAAGGTAAACTTGAAGGAAAAAGCCAAAAGAACTTTCAACGGCCAGGTCAGAGCAAAATCCAGATGATTAAATACTTAATGATTGGATGAAACCAATCACTTCTTCTAAAGTCATGTTAGGAGAAAATGAGCTTCTATACTTATAATGTACTTTATTTATGATAAACTGTTTTGCTGAAACCAAACAGTTTGTGCTTCAATTGACTTTAAGTGCGGTGACAATTTACTTAATGAGTCTATAGGAACAAATTGTTCTTAGAATCAAATTGGCCAAAGTATAAAGGAAATTATTTACAATATTGAGATGTTCCCTTTATTTTTATTTTTTATTTTGTCTTTTTAGGGGCACACCACAGCATATGGAGGTTCCCAGGCTAGGGGTCAAATCAGCTATAGCTGCTGGCCTATACCACAACCACAGCAATGCCAGATCCGAGCCGCATCTGTGACCTACACCACAGTTCACGGCAATGCTGGATCCTTAATCCACTGAGAGAGGCCAGGAATTGAACCTGTGTCCTCATGAATGCTAGTCAGATGCATTTCCATTGAACCATGACGGAAACTCCCTGAGATGTTCCCTTTAAAGCTTGACAGGAGGCTCAGTGGGTTAAGAACCTGACTAGTATCCATGAAGGTGTGGGTTCAATCCCTGGCCTCATTCAGTGGGTTAAGGATCTGGTGTTGCTGCAGGCTGCATCATAGTTTACAGATGTAGCTCGGATCTGCCGTTGCTGTGGCTGTGGTATATGGGCTAGCAGCTGCAGCTCCAATTTGACCCCTAGTCTGGGAACTTCCATATGCCATAGGTGCAGCCCTTAAAAAAAAAAAAAAAGCCGCAGGATACAGTATAGTGTACCAAAACCCCCACATGTATGTGCTGTTGTGTAGGCCAGACATACCTGTGGGTATTTTCCATGTCTCTGAGTACAAATGAAGATAAAGATTTGGAAAATCTGTTAAGTCAGAAAAAGATACACTGCTTTAATCTACAGGGTCACATATGGTGTCCATTTAGAGAGTCAAGCCTTTGCTGTGAGTTCACTCCATACCTGTGTCCTCAAGAGTTTCTTGGATAATATTTCCAGGAGAAATGATTGGATTATAAGGTAGGTATATATTTAATTTTCTAATATTGAGGAACAGTATTACACTCTTGATTATTAGAGTTTAAAAATAGGTCTGGAAATTAGGTAACGTTTGTTCTCCAACTTTGTTCTTTTTCAAAGTTGTTTTGGCAGTTTTCTCATTTGCATTTCCATAGGTGTTTTAGGATCAGTTTGTCAGTTCCCAGAAAAAGACCAGCTGGGATTTTGATTGGTGTTGCACTGAATTTATAAATTAATCTGGAAAGAATTAACATCCTAACAATACTGAGCCTTCCAATCTACGAACAAGGTATATCTCTTACTTTACGTCTTTTAAAATTTCCTTCAACAAAGTTTTGTAGTTATCAATGGACAGGTCTTTCACATCTTTTGTAGAGGTGTTAGACTGCTGACTGTAATTGTGTCTACTTCTTGCAGTTCTATCAATTTTTGCTTCGTGTATTTGGAAACACTTTTTAGATGAATAAACATTTAGAGTTGTTACATGCTTATAAAAAATTGACCCCTTTATCATCATGAAATGACTTTATCCCTGGTAATATTCTTTACTTTGAAATCTACTCTGTTTGATATTTATATGGCTTCAGCTTTCCTTTGTTTAGCTAGCATGGTGTATCTTTCTTCATCCTTTTTCTTTTAACTTATTTGTGTTTTTATATTTAAAGTGTATTTCCTATAGGCAGTGCATATTTTGGTATTGCCTTTAAAAAATCCAGTCTAATTGTCAATTATTAATTGAACTGTTTAGATCACTTACATCTGAGTTTGTACTATAGGTACAATAATATTGAAATGAGTATTTCAAATACTCAAATGTAATTTGAATATGAACTGTGGATTTGACAATAATATTGGGCAGATTGTAACATTTTCTTCACATTCATAGACAATTTATTACCCATCTCAGCTAAGGAACATTTATTGTGGATCAGGTTTTCCTGTTGTCTTCCTCCTACAGATTACTCAATATAAAATGATGTGCCTTTTTACTTTAACATTCCTATATCTAGACTTGATAGAATGCACTTCTGTTGTCATTTTTTAAATTGCAGCGCCAGCCACGCCCACATCAAAAGAATTTCCTTGTACATTGTAGTTTCTCAAGCTTGTGCATAAGTCTTATGGATTACACTTAATTTGTCTGCTTCTTGGTGATGGAGAGAGTGTGTCCCCCTGTAACTCCTCAGTGAGGCATCTTCAAATCAGACTACAGGCACAAGTAGCCCTAAGAAGGGTTTTTCTGGAGAGCTAATTCCATCTCTGGTATAAGAGTTTAAGTCAACTGCAACCACCCAAGTGGCACTTCTCTGAAATGAGTGCATTGTCCTAGCCTTATCTTTAGGTTAGGACAAAGAGGTGGAGAAGATGATGGGGGAAGGGTGGAGCCAAATGGGAAATGAGGCGGTGTGGGGTAGAGAGAAGGCGTAAAGACCACTATGCACAGATCTGTGGAGTTGTGCCCAAGGCGTGTGTGGGGGTAGCTTAATGACCTCATCTAACTTGGAGTTCACTGAGCTGCTTGAATGTTTATACTCATATCTTTCACTAAATTTGGAAAAAATTTAACCATTATTTCTTTAAGTGTTCTCTCGACCCCTTTCTCTCACTCCTCCTCCTAGGACCCCCGATCCATAAACTGGTCCACATGATGATGCCCCACAGGGTCTGTTCCCTTTTCTTCAGTTTTTTTTTTTTCTCTCTGTTCCTCAGACTCAATAATTTTCTTTGTCCTATCTTCAAGTTTCCTGGGTTTGTTTTTTTTTCTGCCTGCTCAAATCTGCCTTTTAATCCCTCTAGTGAATTTTTCATTTCAGTTATTCTAATTTTCAGATCAGGGATTTTTTTTTTGGTTTATTTTTAGTTTTTTTCTCCTTATCAACATTTTTGTATCATTCATCAATCGTTTTCCTGCCTTTCTTCTCATTTTCCTCTAGTTGTTTGAGCATCTTTAAGATAATTATTTTAAGGTCTTTGTTAAGGAGACCTGCCATGTGGTCTTTTTCAGGAACAGTTTCTGTTGATTTTTTTTCCTTTGAATGGGCCATACTTTGCCTGTATGCCTTGTGATTTTGTTGCTGTTGAATGTAATAATATAATATTTGAATGTAATAATGTGGAAACTCTGGAAATCAGATTCCTCCCTTTCCCCGGGGTTTGCTGTTTTGTTTTTTTTTTAAATGTTGTAGGGGTGAGTGCAAACTTAAAATCTTCTTAGGTCTTTTCTGAGCCTTGGGCTTGCAAGTCACTTTCTAATTTTCCTTGGATACACAGTTGTTTTTGAATGTCCTAGTCTTTAATGTCTGGTTCCCAAAAGGGGGGGAAGAAGGCAAAAAATGAAGTGTAAGCGGAAAGTGCCTGCCTTTTAAATTCCCCCAGAAGTCCTTCTGCGAGAGGCTTGCAATGATGGGGGGAAGTGTGATAACAGTGACTCTCTGCCTCTTTGCACTTCTGTGATCAGAAGCATCAGTCATCAGTCAGAGCCTTTGGTTGATATTTGGAGAATGGGGTCCTTTTGGTTTACATTGGCTCCCGGGAGCTGTGTGAAAACTCCTCCAGGAAGGAACACATGCACAGCTCTCCTCTTACCAGGTGGTTAAGGGTGGGGGATGGGTAATTGCTACTGTCTAAAAAAAAAAAAAAAATGAAATTGGCTGAAATTAATGGCAATTTAATATCCAAGTCTTCCCCTGGAAGTTGCAAGCCTTCAACAGACTCCAGAGTTCCAAAATATTTACATCAGGTGGATTCTGCTGGTGCATTTGTCGTCAAGGTGGTTCTTCCTACTCTGCCATCTTCCCAGAATCCTCCCTGTGCACACAGTTTTATGGGCTGCAGATACCTCCAGGAGTCTTCTGTGAATCCAAGAACAAATGAGGAAGATAGAGGTTCAGAAACGTTGTGAAGACAGCATTGTTGACCGTCAGGGGTTTTGAGGTCCCGTTCTCTGTCCCTGCTCTGTATCACCTCTCTAGGGTTAACTCCTCCTTATCTTCTAGGTACTCAGTGTCATCTTGCTCACTATCCCCTTCCTAATAACCTTAGAAAGGGTCTGACGTTAGTCACTTGCAGAAATTCTTATTTTTCTTTGGTTCTTTCCAAACTTGATAATCATTCTCCTCAACTATCATGCTACAACTATCCTGATTTCTAACTCTCTGTGCCTATTGAAAGAAAGATAATCTGATTCCAACTATGTGTGCTTATTGTAAATAATAATTGACTTATTCTTTAGGGTGAATGATTTTCAGCCATACTGTTGTTTCAACTTGCATTTTTAGCCTTTTATTTATAAATGTGAGGTGAAAGGTTTTGTCTCCAGTTTAGTTAGGATTGCGCCAAAAGCACACTCGCAGACCAACATTTGGATGTAGGTAGTTTCCTTGGGAGGAACCAGGGGAGAATAATGAGGGAATGGGGAATGAGTCAGGGAAAGAAGAAGAGCCAGTAAAGTGTGTGTTTAAGAGCAAGTTATCACTGTGGGCTGGAGTCCACTGCTGGGCACCCTCTGAGATGTGTAGAACACGTTTCAGCAATTGTCCCACGTGGCAAGCAGCTGGGGTACTAATCCCTCAACTCCCTTCCTTTTTTGGGCCGGCTTCCGTGCAGGCACTAACTGCTCCCATGTGCAGAGCACAGTACTCTGACCACAGAGAGAAGTGAAGCATTCACTGTATATGGGAATCATCCACTGCAGATGCTTGTGAATTAGATGTGGGCCAAGGGGATATGTGCTGAATACACATAGGGTCTGCTACTGTCCCTGACTTTCAGGCACCAAGGTTCTAAATTTATTGTGTGAGAGATAACAGCTATGGCCCTGGCACATATCTGTGGAATGCTGGGTTGTATGGATATAGGTAGGCTAAATCTAGTCTCTTAGGATGGGGTTCTGGGGAAGAGTGAGGACCTAAGAGCTGATCTTTCCCCTTAGACACCTCCAGCTCCGTCATGGTCCTTTTCTCTTGTGCCAAAGCTGGGGTTCAGTTCCTGCTCGTGGACTAGCTGTGTGTTCTTAAAGCATTTTTCTTCAGTCTCTCTAAGTCTTGGCTTCCTCAACCATAGAATTAATTAGAGATGTAAACATCAACCTCACAGAAATATTTAGGAGATTATCTACTTGGAAGCATTTACAGTGTCCTCAAAATGTATTTTCCTCTTCCTTACGGCCCTCTCCCTTTCTATTTTTAGCTCCTTCCTTTCCCCTACGACTTTCAAGCACATATTTTATTTTCTAGCAAAGCTGACATTATTTTAGCTGGTTTTAATGATAGTTTCATACCATAAGCCCTCTTTTCTGATGCCCTTTATTATTTCTGGCATGGAAGGTTTTGAACTAGAGTGTGTATTTTAGAGTGTATCATTAATAGAGGTGTTGCAACACAATGGGGCCACATGGGGCGTTCACATCCAGAGGCAAACTTAAACCCTGAGTTCATCATATCAGTCACCATGATATTCTTGCCATTGATGTAGCTGGCATCTGGAGAGCACAGGAAGAACACCAGTCCCACACAGTCCTTGGGCCACCCCACTCTGCCTGGAAAGAGGAGGTGGGGCTGAGAGTGATGACATGTCCCCATGAGCCCTGGACTCCTGTGGGATGCTGTGAAGTTAAGATTCCCATGGGGATGAGTGAAGGGCTGCAGGTGGGGATATGTAGGCTCTGCAGAGACTTTTACTTACCCAGCGCTAGGTGGGTCATAAGACTCAGAAAGAGGAATAGGCGATAGCCTGCAGAGGGACGGTGTACTATCTTTTTATCCATCATGAAGTTTCTGGGGTCCCATTAATCCAGATCTACAAAGGACACTGCCTCACTCAAACCTGTGTCTTTATTTCATGGTCCCTTCATATGCACCCAAAAGGCTGAGTATTCAAACAGCTAAAGGAAAATCAAAAGTTTAGTGCTGCTCATATAGATGGAGTCACATGGTTCCACATCCTGCAGCCCAGTGTCTTTGTGGAAGGGCTGCTGGGGGCACTCTGGGCTGGTCTCTCACAGAGGACTGAAGTCCTGATTCTGCTGCTGATCCCAAAGGCTATGGATTGGAGCATCAGAATGAGAGTCCACAGGTTGAGGTCTGAAACTCCAGGTCCCTGTGGGGCATGGCCTGGCAGGGGAAGGCACCCTCCTGCTTAGTGGGGCAGGAGCAGGAGCTGTCCTTCGTCCGTATCATTTGGCTGAAGTCTGCATCGGTGACTCCTGGCAGTAGACAGTTCACCTAGATCTTTGATGCCAGTTCTGGGAGAGTCCTAGAATGGCTGTTTTACTGAGGTTGTAGGCCCTTAGTTTCTGTGAACAGAAAGGGAAGTAGCTGACAAGTATGGTAACTGGGGAGAATTTCAATTGGATTTCTAGGCCTGTGCCTAGAAATACATCCCTTCAGCAGCAAGTGCAAAAATCATTGATGGGGTAAAAGGCTGCCATGTGTGTCCCTTCTAGAGAAGGAAGATCTGAAACACTCACCGATCAAACTTTATGTAGGTGTGCCCCACCTAGCAATGGCTGGCCCTGGGATCTTCTTGGACATTTCCCCTTTTGTTGGCAAATAGGGTTGTGTGCTTTCTCTAGAGCCACAGAAGTTCATACTTATAGCTTCTGGGTGTACACCTCAATCAAGGAGACAAGAACCACAGAGCTTCCCTTGGGAAGAGAAAGAAGGGGTACACACAGATGGAGCCACGTATGAATGGGGCACATACAGACAGAAGTGGAGACTGAGGATTATGAAAGTGAGCAAGAGGAGGTTAGGTCAGGATTAGAGCCCTCTTCTGCCTTCATCCACTTGTCTCCTCTGTCTAGAAGCATTCTGAGGGCCAGGACCAATTTTTTGTTTTCATGCCACACTTGAATACTCAATATCCAATAAGGAATACTAGTATGGACACTTTTGTGAAATACAGCCAAATTTGCCTTTATTCTAGACTAATGATCTCTCTTTTGGCTTGAGAGTGTTCTATACCAGGCATGTGTAGGAGTAATACTAAAGATTCTTCCTAGTGGATCTTTTGGAATCTCTATCCCAGAAGTTCCGTGTTCTGCAGAGAGAAATGATAACCACTCTCCCTCACTGTGGCCACCAGCCGCTCCTGGTCCTTGACCTTCCCCAGGTGGCACACCCTGCTTGTCACGTTCAGCCCCTCCCCCTGCAGCACCGCCACTGCCTGGTCCACATTCTGCTGCTTCCTGGCTGCTGACCGCCATATGGGCTCCATCTTGGGCCAGACACTGGACAATGGTGAAGCAGATCCTGCAGACAGAGATAGAGAGGATATGGCAGTTCAGCTCTGGGCTGACCCCTTCTGTCCAGGCTGTGCTTCTTTCTCTGAGACCTTGTCCCCTGTCCCCCGTCATCTGGATTCTCTCCACTGCCCAGAGCTGATAAGCACTTCCTCTACCTATGGATGGTCAAAGGATTAGAGTAATGGGGTGAGTCAGGGCCTGAGGCAAACAACCCAGTGTCACTCATCACCCCGTGGACCCCTCCCCCTACCATGAGGCTGCCATGTGCATCCCTTCTAGAAGTATGTGCCATGAGGGGCACTTAATCACTGTGGACCCCATGATCACAGTAAGCTGGTTGACCGATGTGCTCCTGCTGTTGGCTCCACTGTTGGTGCTTCTCCAGGAGAGTGAGACTGCAAGGAGTAGGAGGCCTAGGCCACCATCTTAAACATGCTGGCCTCCGTCTGGGTCACCCTCTTGACGAACTTAGCCTGGGATGGAGGTCATGACAGATCCAATAGATAGCTTCTCATTTTCCCCTGCAAAGATCCCTCTCTGCGAGCCGAGTTCAATGACCTTTTACTGCATCTGCCCATGTTTGCTCACACCAGGCCTCTGCTAGAACACACTTGAAGAACACCCTGTTCTTCAAGACTCTTCCTTGACCCCCCAGCCCCTGGCGCTGGATTGGAACACAGCATACATCTGTGTTTTCTAAGTAACTAAAAATTGTTTGCCTTCTTAAATTGCCTATTCATATTGTTTGTGCTTTTAAAAAAGAGTCCTTAAAACATTCTCTGTCTCATGGTTTCCAATCTGTGTTTGGTCTGTGAAGATTTTTAAGAGCTAGGAAAGCAGAAGTGAGGGGAGTGCTGTGGCTGTTGTTTCTGTTCCTGTGCTTATTAATTTAGCAGGGCTGCAGAGTTGCTTGTTATTTGTCGTGGTGATTGTGCCTTGCCTTTGTCCACTATGTCTTTTTTTTGGCGGGGGGGAGGGGGGGGCGCTGTGCCCAGGACATGTGGAAGTTCCCAGGCCAGGGATCAAAATTGAGCCACAGCAGCAATCCAAGCCACTGCAGTAGCAACACTGGATCCTTAACTGCTACATCACAGGGAACTTGCTGTCCGCCAGGGTCAGGCAAGTCCAGGGGCTAGAATGTTGGGTGAACCAATCTATCTCACCCTGAGGTCCTAAGCTCAGAAGATGCCACAGAGAACGAGAGAGACCCAGGTCCTGCCCTCAAGGAGGTCACCTTCTAGTGGAGGCAGATGGTGAACAAAGAACTGTGCACAATGTTGCAGAGAGGTAAGTGCTGGGAAGCAAAGCCGTGTAGTTCTATGGCAGAAGGCATGAGCATGCTGCTTTACAAGTGGGCCAGAGAAGGCTTTGGAGGAAGTGACTTCTGAGTGTAGACCTGAATGTTGTGGGTAGGAGAGTGAGCCTTGTGAGCGCTGGAACTTGAACCTGGTTGGTAGAAGGTCTAGCATTCTCTTGTCCACACCACTGTCACACAGGCAAAGATAATGCAGTGCCAGAGCAAGCAGTGGTCCCCACACTCTTGCCCATGAATCCCTCAAAGGATCCTGAAAAACTGGTTCAGTCCTCATACATTGTTGGGTCAATATCTACATTTAAATCACTAGAGAGGAAGTAATTTCTGGCATATTTTAAATATTCATATTTCAAAATAAAACTGTTATATTACTCTCTTAAAGATGTCCAATGGGACTTAAATACCTTAATAATGTGATACTCATCATTACTGCTCTTAAAGAATGTATGAATATCCAGTTCCCAGCTTCATGGGTTAGCTACACCCATGGGTTGTGGCATGGGTTGTGATCTGAGTGTCTCCTTCTCTTAAAAAAAAGCATTTTGTAAAGTGTCAGTATCTTGTCCTACAATAAAACGTTTACCACAAGTTAAGTAAAAGTGATTTCTGGAACTGATGGACAACAAACTTGCTGGCATTCAGTCAACCTATAGAAGTGCCAGGTGTCCTGTCTTCCAGCTCCAGCTCTTCCACCCCAGGTTCATTAACACTCTCTTCAAGGTGCTCTCCCAAAGGATTCACAGTTAAAAGGGGAGACTGGTTCCACTGCTTTTCCAGGGCAGTGGTTGAAATCTCTGTTTAAGGGGCCCTCTGTTACTGCCTTGCCCACCTGTCCTCTGCTCAAGGCAGCCTAATGTGGTGGAAAGAAAAATGGATAGTGAGTCAAGAGGCCTGATGTATCCACTTGTCCCTGCCACTAATTAGATATCTTCTTTTGGCTCAATCACCTATTTCTCAGAGCTGTCATCTCCTAAATTATTAAGTAAAGAGTAGGGTGAAGTGTTTGATGAGCTTTAAAATTTGTGGTCTGCTCTTCCCTGTGTGGGCCTCTTTCCTCTCAATCTTGGAAAGATACCCCTTCCTTTTCTTCAGTACAGCCTTTCGCCATATTTAACCTCATTATTCACTCACTCCAAAAACCATGTCAACCTTGAAATATTTCAGTCTTGGAGGGATACCCTTCCTTTTCTTCAGTGTGGCCTTTCACCATATTTAACTTCATTATTGGCTCACTCCAAAATCCATGTCAACCTTGAAATATTAAAATCATAATGCTTACCTCCCAGGAAACACCATAGAACATATTTTCTTGATTTTTATAGTTGAGTTTAAACCCCTACTTAAAAAACAACAACTCAGCAATGGAGCCCCTGCTTTGGCGCAACAGGATCAGCAGCATCTCTGGAGTGCTGGGATAGGGGCTGGCACAGCGGGTTAAGGATCCACATTGTGTAGGTTGGATCTGATCCCTGGCCAAGGAAGGGCCCAAGAACTCCATAGGTCGCAAGATGGCCAAAAAAAGAAAAAGAAAAAAAAATTCAGTGGCTGAAAGTATGAAGAAGGATATTTTAAAATGCCAGGATGTTTTGATTTGTCAAAGGTAAAAGTTCAAATTCATATTTGGGGAGCAGAGGGCTTGCTTTTTGACATCGTGAACATATCTCAGTGGCTCTTTGGTTGTTCAGAGTCAAACAAAATATAATTCTGGAGTGGAAAGAAGGTAATGAAACACACTGTAATGCAAATAATGCAACTGTTTGTTTCCATTGTGGGTAGATTTGGCATCTCTGTAAATGGTTATGCTTGATGGAAAGCTGGCCTTAAAATTACTTAAAATTAAAAATTTAGCTTCTTAGCCACATTGGCCACAAAGCAAGTTCTCAGGAGTCACAATTGGCTAACATATTAGACAGTAGAGTTTTAGACAGAGACTTAACTTCTACCTGTTTGGAAGGGAGTTTGGAAATTCTATGTGAGAGTAAGTGTTCTTTATTTTGGGAGGCAAATTTTTACCAATAGAAGATTGTGATGCAATAATCATCCGAAAATATTGTATTAGTTTCCTAGGGTTACCATAATAAAATACCACAGACTGGGTGGCTTAAACATCAGAAATTATTTCCCCTTAGTTCTGGAATCTCAAAATCTAAGATCAAGGTGTGAGCAGTTTTGGTTTCATTCTGAGGCTTCTCTCCTTGGCTTGCAGAGGCCCACCTTCTCCTTCTGTCTTTCCTCTGTGCTTCTGTGTCCTAATCTCCTCTTCTTTGGTTGGTTGGTTGGTTGGTTGGTTGGTTGGTTTTTATGCTTTCGAAGGTTCCCAGGCTAGGGGTAGAATCAGAGCTACAACTGCCGGCCCACATCACAACCACAGCAATGCCAGATGTGAGCCATGTCTGTGACCTACACCACAGCTGATGGCAGCGCCAGATCCTTAACCCACTGAGCAGGGCCAGGGATTGAACTCTCAACCTCAGGGTTACTAGTCGGATTCATTTCTGCTGAGCTCCCTAATCTCCTTTTCTTATAAGGACACAAGTCACACTGGATTAGGGCCGGCCCTAATGACTTCTTTAATATATATATTAAATATATAAATTAGTATCAATTTTATTTTCCATAGTTGCTAGAAGTTTGAGGATCTTTTACTTTTTTTTTTTTTTGTCTTTTTGCATTTTCTAGGGCTGCACCCACAGCATATGGAGGTTCCAGGCTAGGGGTTTAATCGGAGCTGTAGCCACCGGTCTACACCACAGCCACAGCAACGTGGGATCCGAGCCATGTCTGTGACCTACACCACAGTTCACGGCAACACCAGATCCTGAACCCACTGAGGAAGGCCAGGGATCGAACTCGCAACCTCATGGTTCCTAGTCGGATTCATTAACCCCTGAGCCATGTCAGGAACTTCTCTTTTATATTTTTATTTACTGTTTGAGTGTCCTCATCTGTGAATTGTCTGCTCCTCATTTGGCAACATTTCCACATTGTCTTTATGTTGTAGGAGTTTTTTGTACATTTGGACACAAATCCTTCATTTGCTATGTATATTGCAAGTGTGTTCTGATAGTCTGCCACTTGTCTTTTATTTATTTATTTACTTTTTGCTTTTTAGGGCCACATCCGTGGCATATGGAAGTTCCCAGGCTAGTGGTCAAAGTCCGCCTATGCCACAGTCACAGCAACATGGGCCAAGTCTGCAACCTACACCAACCTACACCACAGCAACACCAGATACCTAAGCCACTGAGTGAGGCCAGGGATTGAACCCACATCCTCATGTATATTAGTGAGATTTCTTTCCACTGCACCACAACAGGAACTCTTGACACTTGTCTTTTAAATTTGTTTTTGGAGTTTCTGGCCAAAAGGAGGTTTTCAATTGTAATATAATCAAATTTATTGACTTTTTCTTTTATGGGTTGCGCTCTTTGTGTCTGGTTTAGGAGGTTGACCCATCCTCAAGTCACAGGGATAAACTTCTATATATTTATCTAATAGTTTTAAACTTTTGCTTTAATTGATCTAAAATTGATCTAAAATTTGGGTTTTCTTCCACTTCTAAGATTGTGATCTAATTTTGTTTTATTCCAAAATATGAGCCAGTTTTCTAGCTCTTTTTCTGAATAGTTTATCCTTCTTTGCTGGGTTTCGATGACTTCTCTACTGCTCACCAAGTCCCACATGTGCATAGAGCTGTGCCTGGGTTCTCTATTCTATCTCACTGATTTATTTCTCTTCTCCTATGATGATACTACATTATTATTATTATTATTATTATTATTATTATTGCTTTTTAGGGCCACACCTGCTGCATATGGAAGTTCCCAGGCTAGGTGTCAATTTGAAGCTGGAGCTGCCAGCCTATACCACTGCCACAGCCACATCAACGCAGGATCCGAGCTGTGTCTGTGACCTACCCCACAGCTCACAGCAATGCCGGACCCCCGATCCACTGAGAGAGGCCAGGGATTGAACCTGCATCCTCATGGATACTAGTTGGATTCATTTCTACTGAGCCATGATGGTAACTCCAATACTATTATTTTAACTTATTTTTATTATTTTTAACTTATTTTATAGTTGCTTTACAATGTTTCAGGTGTACAGAAAATTGATTCATATATATATTCCTTTTCAGATTCTTTTCTATTATAGCTTGTTATAAGTTATTTAACATAGTTCCCTGTGCTCGACAGTAGGACCTCATTGTTTATTTTATATATAGTAGTGTGTGTCTGTTAATCCCAAACTCCTAATTTATCCCTCCTGACACCATACTATTTTAAAACTCTAGGGTCTTCAATATATCCTATCTAATGGGGCAAGAGATCTCACACACACATACCTGTGTTTTTCTATTTTAAAATTATCTAAACTATTCGTGCTCCTTTATTTTTCCACTGCCATTTTAAAAAAGTTTAAAAATTTTTGTGTGTGTGTCTTTCTAGGGCCACATCTGTGGCATATGGAAGTTCCCAGGCTAGGGGCCAAATTGGAGCTGTAGCTGCCAGCCTATGCCTCAGCCATAGCAAAACCAGATTCAAGCTGCATCTGTGACCACAGCTCACAGCAACGCCAGATCCTTAACCTACCAAGCAAGGCCAGGGATCAAACCCAAATCCTCATGGATACTAGTCGGGTTGGTTAACCTCTGAGCCATGATGGGAACTCCTCCTCCTAATATTTTTAGATTGCCTTTAATCACTTTGTAATTCTATTTTTTATTTTATATGTATAACAGGATGTTAAAGTTGAAATTTCGATCAAGGTACCGAGATACTCTAGGTGAGAAATTCTGAAGTCAAGTGACCATATATGCAAATATTCAAAGTAAATACTTAAAATCTTGTTCTATGACTTTTAAACCTCTCACCCAGTTTAAGGACACAAACAAGGAATCAGTATGGGAGAAGGACATACTCTGTTTCTGAAGAGATTTGTGAGGATATTTCTTTGGAAAGAGATGATCCTTTGCCATTAATACCCAGCCCACCCCAAACTTTGGGAAGAAGAAGGAAGTGCTTTACTTCAATTTTCTTTAATTTGACAATTACTACTGTCCCCAAAAACCCTAAATTTCCAAATCTCCTATCCAATCCTCTCCTCAAAGGGGTTTGTTTTAAATTTGCAGGTAAGGAGTTCCTGTTGTGGCTCACCTGTAACAAACCTGACTAGTATCCATGAGGACGTGGGTTCAATCCCTGGCCTCACTCAGTGGGTTAAGGATCTGGCATTGCTGTGAGCTGTGGTGTAGGTCGCAGACACAGCTTGGATCCCACGTTGCTGTGGCTGGTGGCTGTGGCTTAGGCCAGCAGCTGCAATTCTAATTCAACCCCTAGCTTGGGAACTTCCATATGCCAAGGGTGGGGCCCTAAAAAGACAAAAAAAGTGGGGGAGGGGGGGAGGCGGGGGATAGATGCTAAATTTCTTTGAATACACCTTGTTTAGCAGATTTGACTTTGGAACCTTGCAACATAATCATAAAATAAAGTCATCTCTAAAGATCACTAGCAAAATGAAACAAAGCATTCATTTGAAGGTACAACCACACACAAAAAATTAAAAAATAAAATAAAATAAAATTGCAGGTAAGTTACTCAGCAGACATACAGGATCGCAGCTTAGCTCCCAGAGCTTCCTGTGGGATCAGGAATGGGGCAAAGGTAAACATCTTGATGTTCTGTGATGGTCTTTTGTGAGTCAGTCATAGTCTCCTCACTACAGCATCAAAACAGTTGAGTGTATTGCACACCAGGTTCTTCTTGTAAAAGTGTG
Source organism: Phacochoerus africanus (assembly GCF_016906955.1). Classification (NCBI taxonomy): domain Eukaryota; kingdom Metazoa; phylum Chordata; class Mammalia; order Artiodactyla; family Suidae; genus Phacochoerus; species Phacochoerus africanus. The sequence continues at coordinate 76,433,265 of NC_062552.1, forward strand.
AGGGTGAGGGGGCTGGAAAGTGTGTCACGGACTTGATTTAGGTCAAAATGGGCTTCTGTTCAGATCATCACAACACTAACTCACTACTCAACCAGGATGGCTGGAAGTGAAAATATTTATGATCCTGTCAGGCAGAAATAAAAAATGTAGCGTGTTTGTCTTCCTTGCATCTTTGACAAACAAGGTCTCTCACGCAGTTAGAGCTGGAATTCATGATGACTTAATAACTGTGGGATGGGAGAAGGGCTGCGGCCTGCAAGGAGAGCTCTAGGGAAAAGCCATGAGAAACAGGACACTACAGAGAGCCCGGGTTCCTCCTTTCCCCTAAATAGCCCTTCCCCTGGGTCTTCCCATTATGCCGAGAAGCCTGGGACAGGCTTCCGAGGGTTGGAGGCAGAAGTGTGGACACATTCTGGGAATGCATTAAAGCCGGTAGCCAAAGTATCAGAGATAATGATTTCTGTATTCATCAAGGTTCTGGATGAGTGAAGGAAAATATAGCAAAGAAAAAGGAGGAAAAAAACCAGACAGGCTGTCAATGACTCCAAAGATTTCTACAGAACACGTCACTTAGTTGAAGGCAGATATTTGACCCTTGTTTATTTGTTTAGAAAATGATGACTCATCCAAAACTCCATTAGAAATGATCAGATCGGTCCGTATTCCTTTGCGTTCTGTTGAGTGTGGACAGGTTAGGGAAACTGAGGCACCACTGGGTGAGAAAGGGCATAGAAAAAATGAGTGAAAGCATGAGCTCACAGAAATGATGCATATATCTCAGAAAAGCACTCAAGATCAATGTCTGCCTCGAAGGTGGGTAGTTTCCCACTTTGATTCAATTGGTTGCCACATTTTCAGAAACAATTTTTGTGTCACATAACTAAAGAAACTTGCAAAAAGATTCATGGAAGCTTAAGGAAAAAACAAGAAAGAGAGTCTTTCCTGTTCCAGTACAATGTTTTTGCTGGAATGGACTTGTGCTCCTGTGAACTCTGAAGAAAGCTAGTTAGAAAGAAGCTAATTGTCAGAAATTTGTCACTGAGAGTCATGAGCCTGAATGTCAGGGGGACTTTGCTCCTCAGGATCCCCAGAGACAAGAGAGACAGAAAAAAAAAAAAAAAAAAAGACAAAACCAGGACATTTGTTCATTGATAAAGTACCTTTTTAAAACTTATGCACAATTCTTTGTAGTTATTCATTGCATGTCATGTTAAACCTGTCCTTTAACAGTTATGAGAGTGTTAACATCCAGTCCAGGCCTTGGGTCTCATTCCAATGAGCCCATCTCCAATCATACAGAAACTGTAGCCTCTTTCAGGGCATGATTCTGATTATCCAGCGGCCAGGTTTATTTTGGCGCTAAGAACAATGAGTAAGAAACCAGTAAATGCATATGTTAACGTTTTCCAAAAAAAAGAACATGTATCTCTATCTATCTATCTTGATCATCATCTATCTGTTGAGAGAGGGAGAAGGAGATGAAGAGGGAGAGATTTTGAGGGACTGGCTGAAGAGACTGTGGAGTTGTGGAGGCTGAGAAGTCTAAAATCTGCTATGCTGAGGTTCCCTTGTAGCCCAGCAGATTAAGGATCTGCCATTGTCACTGCAATAGCTTGGGTCGCTGCTGTGGTGTGGGTTCCATCCCTGGCCTGGGAACTTCCACATGCTGCTGGTGGGGCCAAAAAGAAAAAAAAAAAAAAAAAGCTGCTTTGCCAGAGATCCAGGGAAGAACTAACATTGCAGCTCAGGCTCAAAGACAGTTTGGAGGCATAATTCTCTCTTCCTTGGAGTCCCTCAGTCTATTTTTTAAGGCCTTCAATGAATGGATGAAACCTAACCTCATTACAAAAGATGGTCTGTTTGACTAAAAGTCTGCTGATTTAAAATTCAATCTCATGTAAAAAACACCTTCCCAGGAGTTCCCGTTGTGGCTCAGTGGTTAACGAATCTGACTAGGAACCATGAGCTTGTGGGTTCGATCCCTGGCCTTGCTCAGTGGGTTAAGGATCCAGCGTTGTCGTGAGCTGTGGTGTAGGTCGCAGACACGGCTTGGATCCCGAGTTGCTGTGGCTGTGGCATAGGCTGGCGGCTACAACTCCAATTAGACCCCTAGCCTGGGAACCTCCATATGCCGCAGGAGCGGCCCTAGAAAAGGCAAAAAGACAAAACAAACAAAAAAACCTTCCCAGCAACATCCGAAAGCAATCAAGTTGACACAAAAAAATTAACCATCACAGCATACTAGTTGTGTTACTTAAGCTCTTTTGATTGCAAAGGATACCCTCACCCAATCTGGAACTTACCCCAGAACAAAAGCAGTTCTCAGGGATGGTGAGTCTTTTACTCACTCTCATAGCTGAAATGTCCTCTCCCTCATACTGGGGAATGTCCATTTGGTAACAAGTGAGGAATGGAGCAAAGCTGTAGAGAGAATGACTTCGGGCAGCAGTTCTCAGCTGGAAAAGCATGTCAGGAATGCCACTGGAGCTTTATGAAAGATGAGGATACTCAGAATCCTCCCTAGACTTCCTGAATCACAGCCACATCCTATTTCTTGAGAACTCCCCCACCTCCACCCCCAACTAGAGGCAGGCTATATTTGGACAAAAGAGGCATCTGATTCGGGGACTGAGAGGTACATTTGTGTCTTTAGGAATATTTACTGCAATTACTGGACCAGAAGGATGAAGGCGAGGAAGAAAGAAAGTGGGTGAGGGGTGCTGTCAAGCGTGAATAACTCCAAAGAAAGAGAGAAATACATTGATAAGAAAACCAACACAAGAATTGACAATGAGGGTAGAAATTCAATAAATTATGCATAGGAGTCTTATCTACATGGGCCTTTTACTGTGTATGTCCAGAGTCCTTTCTTTGACAACTCTCAGTCATCCACAATACAAGACATCTAAGCATGTGTGATGTGGGACAACTGGGGCAATTGCTGCTTCTTTGCTGATAAAGGCTAGACCAGAGCACACTGGCTTTTCTTTAGCAGAGCATGTTTATGAGTCTTCAGTAGGCTCTGAACTGACTGGGGGAGAGAGGAGAATTTGGATTCAGAGGTGAGTAGTTATAACTTGAGGTAAAAGTGCTTGGGAATCAAAGAAAATAGAGAAGTGAGAAGAGTTTCATGGGAGTAAATGGGTCAAGCGACATTGCTGAGGTGTGGCCCGTGGAGGAAGATGGTCATACAGAGGAAGATGGGACAAGAGTATCCAGTATTCCATTTAAGGATGTTTCTATTGCAGCAATGAAACCTCTCATTACCCTCAAACACTTGGTAACTTGTCTGTGTTTGGGAATGTGTTAGGAGTATACATTGGGAAGGGTTGGGAAGAAGATCCTGACAGGCAGAGCCTCATGCAAATAATTTCTGAAGGAAATGCTCTGAGAAGAGACTAGTGAGTGGAGGAGGAGAGACAGAACAGGTAAGGGAAGAAGACAATCAAGAGCAATTTCAAGCACAAGTCCTGCAGAGGGTGGGCTTTAGTATATTCCAGAAGGAAACCCGGGAGTGTAAATTACACCTGAGAGTTGTTCACACCCTGAAAACGGTGTTGGGCTTCCGCAATCCTGCCCCTGATAGTCTTTGATGAAGGGCTTCCTTTGGGAGGGAGATAAGGCAGGATATAAACACTGATCCTCTGGCTCTTAATGAGGTTGGAGGGCAGTCTTTAAAAGAAGGTCATAAGAGCTGACCATTGGAAATGAAAATACACTTAGCCCGATGCCACACTCAGAAAGCCTAAGAAGAAAGCCATGGGGAAAGAGGCTTTGTTGAGCAAAGCACAAATACTGTCCTTTTATAGTCCACACCTTGTGTCACTCATATGCACTCAAGCTTCCCTTTAGTTCACTCTATCCCAACACACGTTTCTTTTCCCTTCCTTCTTTCTTTTCTTTTTTCTCTTTCTTTCTTTTACTTATTCTTTTTTTTTTTTTTGGACACACCTGTGGCATATGCAAGTTCCTGGGCCAGGGATCAAATCCAAGCTGCAGCTGTGACCTATGCCACAACCGTGGCAATGCCAGATCCTTAAGCCACTGCACTGGGCCAGAGATTGAACCATGACTTCAGCAGTGACCCAAGCCACTGCAGAGACAATGCTGGGTCCTTAAGCTCCTGTGCCACAGCAGGAACTTCCCAACACATATTTCAAGATGTCAGTCAGTCACCACTCATGTCAAACACTTGAGAGAGTTAATTGGGCAATCTGTGTACCCACAACTGCAGTTGGTCCTGGCGCTATAAATGATATTCACCTGCAACACTCTAGATTCCTTTCATTCTTGGCTAGCATTTCTGTAGGCCTAGGTGGCTTGTCACGGCTTTGTCAGGCAAGGTTGACTAATTGCCCATACATAGTTAAATCTGGGCGTGGGAGCACCAAGAGATGCCACAGTGGTTCCCTGAGTTCCAGACATATTTCTCTTTGCCCCTGTAATGTAGCAGCAACCTATTTCCTCAAGAAGATCAGGATCAGTTGTCCCTGCAAGTGTCCTAACGCCTTCCTTTGCCTGCTGGCCTATGTACATGAGAGGAACACAGTGACTAGGAAGCCACTTTTAGTTTTTGCTGGACCCAGGGCCTCTATACTTGCAGAAATCAAAGTCATGGGAATAGGAAGCATGGATTACCCAAGTGAGTTGCTAGGATTGATAGTAAAAGAGACTACTCCTACTTTGTTCCTGGATGTACATATTCTATCTGTGGAGACACAGCATCATCAGTCTAGTGACCATTTGTTTAAGACATATGCTGTATCCTGGAAGACACCCTATTTTCTCCACACTGGTGCCTTAGTATGCCTTCAAACAGTTCCAGTACTCTTTCTGTTGAGCAGCTTCTGGATGACATGGCATATGGTAGAATCAGTAGATCCTGTAGTCATGAACCTGAGTGTATATGTGAAATGCCCCTGTGGTAAACCAGATACCCAGTGAGTCCTTGGTTAATGGTGTTGGCGCAGGCACTGTGAGCAGGAAAGGCAAATCTCTTACTCAGAACACATGTCAGTCACCACCAGGATGAATTTCTCAGTGAAGTGGTCCAATGAAATCACTTTCCCAACTAGCCAAAAGATGGTTGGTTTTCTCAATGGAAACAACAGAAGACAATGAATAGATATCTTCAAAGACATAAAATAACTACCAACCTGGTGAAAATACATGGCAGGAATGAAGGGCCATGAAACAAGTTGCAAAAAGATAGAAATCACATAGAGCATGTTCTCTGTCTTCAGTTCAGTTGTACCAGAACTCAACTAACAAACACAACAGCAAAAACTAGAAGATCTACATATGTTTGGGAATTAAGGCATATATTTCCACATAACTTGTGTTAAAGAATCAATCAAAATGGTCATTTAAAAATATTTGAAGTTGAATGAAAATAAAATAGTTCATATCAAAACCTGTGTAATGAAGCTTCCTAAAGGGAAACTTATTAGTCTTGAGTGAATTATTCAAAAATAAGAGCAGCTGCAAAATAAGTACACTAAGCATCCATTTTTAGAAATTATAAAAACGACAGCAAAATAAACTCAAAGTAGACGAAAGAAAAGAATAACTCAAAGGAATTAATGAGGTATAATGACAGGAACAAAAAAGCCAAAATTTGGTAGTCTGGAAAGGCTAATGAGACTGATAAATGACTGACAGAAGAGAGAGAATGCAAGTAATCCATATTAGGATGTAAAGAAGCATTTCTATTGATCCTGCAGATAAGAAAAAGATAATAAGAGGAGTTCCTGTCTTGGCTCAGCAGAAACAATCTAACTAGTATCCATGAGGATGCAGATTGAATTCCCGGCCTCACTCAGCGGTTTAAGGATCCTGCATGGCTGTGGCTGTGGCTGTGGCCAGCAGCTACAGCTCCAATTCGACCCCTAGCCTGGGAACCTCTATATGCCAAGGGTTTGGCCCTAAAAAGACCAAAAAAATAATAATAAGAAGAAAATATGATAAGTAATTTTGTGCCAATGGCATTAAAAATTTAGGTGAAATGAAAAAATTCCTAGAAAATACAGCTCACCAAAATTAAATTAGAAGAAATAGAAAAATGTGGAAAACTCCATAACAATTAAAAAAAAAAAACTCGCAAGGAAAATTCTAGACCTGTGAATTTTACCAAGCATTTATGAAAGAGATAATGCCAGCCTTACCCAGACTCTTCCAGAAAATAGAGCTTTTTTCAACTCACTTTATAAGGCCAGTATAAACTTTCATTTCAAAATCTGACAAGAATATTACAAGAGTAAATTTCAGGCTAGTCTCTCATGAACATAGATATAAAAATCCTAAGCAAAATATCAGGAAACCAAATCTAGCAATATATTAAAAAACTACTTTACAAGTAAATTGGATTTAACATTAAGAAATCAATCAGTATCATTCACCATAAAGCATAATAAAGAACAAACACCGTGTTATCTCAAAAGATGAAGAAAAAGGACAAAAACCGTATCTCAATATATACAGATAAAAGATACCTTGTAATCAAACACATTATACTTCTGCAGCAAAATATATGAGTATTTTCCTTGAGGAGGATAGACTATAAATAGACTTCCATCTGTTCATGTCAAGTTTTACTGCCAAATGAAAAAAAAAACAAACTTTCTTTTTGGATTTCAGAGTAGTGTATAAGAGATTATGGGCTTTTATCAAAATAATAAAGATAGCAGATTGGGGATTCATAGAAATACACACTTAAGAAAAAGAAAATCGTAATGCTAAGTTCTTGATTTCCAATGGAGAAAAACGTTCATTGACCAGCTTAGTATCTTACTAGGGATAAATACATAAGAAAAGTTAGTTATAATCAAGTTCGTTGGAGATGCTGGAATCAGGTCTTAACAGCTAATGTTGTTAAAAGTGACAACTAGATACAGCTTCTGTGACAATAATGATGCTGTTGCCCCACACTGACTGAGGGCATCTTCCCTCTGAGATATGCTGACAGTACACCAGGTATTCTGGTTCAGTAAACTTGCTAATCTCAGTATTAGATTAGGTGAGAGACCAGGAGCATAAATGAAGCAATAAGAAGGATCCATTCCACTTTTGACATTTTAAAATACAAATCTGGTCATGTCTCTTTTCTGCTTAAGGCAAAGTCATGTGCGGTGGCTTCAGGGGCACCCTCCTACTCAGACACTGAACTCTGAGGCAGGGCAGAGCTTTCCTTCTCCTTTAGCCTTTTGAAGTATTTGAAGAAAAAACTTTTAAATATTCTGTTTAATATTTTATAACCCTAAAATTTATTGATTTAAATCTACTGAATTAAGTGCAATTTGGGGCACTTCTATTTAAGAAGACAAGCAACATTGTCCTTTGGGTCTACCCATCTTGTCACTTCTCTTAACTTTTCCTGTTCTTAAGAACCTGAGTATCTCCCTATCCCCCAATATTTTTTCTCTTTTAGGTTGCTTTATTTACTTTTAGGTCTTACTGATTTCAACATTTAAAGCAAAATCAGTTAATTTTCTGATGTTTGGAAATTATTACACATTCTCTTCATTAAAAATAGTCATCAGAGTTCCCTGGTGGCTCAGTGGGTTAAAAACCTTTTGTCACTGCTGTGGCAAGGGTTAGATCCCTGGCCCCCCGGAACTTCTGCATGGCCTGAGCACTTCCACCTACCAATTGCATAGCAAAAAACAAAACACAACAAAACAAAACTGTATACTCATCCTATTGGTACTCTGTTATAGCAGCCCAAACAGATTAAAACAGCTTGCAAGTTCCGTTAGGATAAAGGACTCTTGTTCAGTACTTACAGCCATGAACTAGCTCAGGCACAGAACAAGTGTGCTATGATGTCTGACATATAGAAATTTAGAGATGTGTGTTATGTCTGTATTAGGAGTCTCCAGATGACTATAATGCTATCAAAGTTATTATGAGCATTTATAACTTCAAAATTTTTATGTTTATAGTACTGTACTAATATATTTTGGGTATAAAATTTTTTAAACAAAAACATAAATTTTTTAAAGTCGCAATAAAAATTAATATAAAAATGGAGTTATAGTTTTCCCTGAATTCTGATGGATGATTAAGTCTCCCCCAAGTTTAGTTAGCTGTTCTTACTGTGCAAAAAGTTTGCAGAGCTTCAGGTGAGGTGGGGGAGAGACCAGCATGGCGTATACTGGAGGCTTATGGCTGGTTCTAGAAAGTCTAACCCACAGTAAAAGTAATCAAGAGATTCTCAGACTCACCTCTGCCAAAAAGGAAGTTTTGTAATGATGTAATAAAGTATTTCAGCTAATTACACGTTTATTTCTATTTCTACTGCAAGATTATAAGGGTCTTTAAGAAAGGAACATGCTTATTCTTTCTCATGTATTATCATCACATTCATCATATAATTTGTGGATACTCAGAAAGCTTTTTCTGGAATGATGTGTTAGTTAACTTTTGTTGCATAACAAGCCATCTCAACTGAATAGATTAAAAGAGTAGACATTTATTATTTGCCTCATAATTCTGTACATTGGAAGGATTGGTGGCTCTGGTCTAGGCTACCTTGATGGCCTCTGGATAATCTAGGATGCCACAACGCAGTTGTCATTGACTATATATATTTGGGTGAGCTGGATAAGATAAGCTGGAGAGAAGGTGTGAGGTGCTCTGAGTGAGGAGGGCGAGGGAGCCCTGAGTAAGCAGGGTGAGAGAGCCCTGCATCAACCCTGCATCAAGCAAGTCTATTCACACCATTTTCCCAACAGTATTTGCTTACTCTATCTTTGTCACATTTTGATAATTCTCATTCTGTCTCAAAATTTTAAATTATTATGTTTGTTATGGTTATCTGTGATCTGTGATCTTTGATGTTACTATGTGATGGCTCAGATGATGGTTAGTGTTTTTTATCAGTAAATTTTTTTTATCTTTTTTTTTTAGGGCCGCACCCGAGGCATATGGAGATTCTCAGGCTAGGGGTTCAATCGCAGCTGTAGCTGCTGGCCTACCCCACCCACAGCCACAGCAATGTGAGATCCAAGCTGTGCCTGTGACCTACACCACAGTTCATGGCAACGTTGAATCCTTAACCCAGTGAGCAAGGCCAGGGATCGAACCCTTGACCTCCTAGAAGCTAGCCAGGTTCATTAACTGCTGCGTCACAATGGGAACTCCAGCAATAAAATATTTTTAATTAGGATATGTATATTGTGAATTTTGATACAATGCTCTTGTATAACAATGGGCTATAGTATAAGGTGAACATAACTTTTATAGGTACTGGGAAACCAAAAAATAAGTGTAACTCTTAGAATATTTGCTTTATGTCAGTGGTCTGGAACTGAACCCACAATACCTCTGAGTTGTGTCTATAATCTAATCATCTGCCTAGGATCAGTGTCAAGTGCAGACCTTCAGTTTGAAGCTATTCTCCCTAGAATGACAAAAGCCTTAATTTGTTGATGTCTCTGGACTTTGCTCAGAGGTCTTTTGCTGTTCATAGATATTACATTTTTTTTCTAATTTCTCATTTTTCTTTTTTGTAGTCTGTGGTTTTATTTTAATGTACCAAAGTTTAAACATCTAGGAAGTTTTTTCAGGGCCACACTTGCAGCATATGGAGGTTCCCAGGCTAGGGGTCTAATTGGAGCTACACCACAGCTTGTGGCAACGCCAGATCCTTAGCCCACTGAGCCAACGCACAACTTCATGGTTCCTAGTTGGATTTGTTTTTGCTGAGCCACAATGGGAACTCCCTGTCTTTGCATATTTTTAAGGTAGGTTTACCATCCTGTGATTTGATAAACATTTACTTAGTTTTTAGTTTTTAATTTTGGTAATTTTATGGTTTTTATTTCCATGTATTTTATTTTATTTTGTCTTTTTGCCTTTTCTGGGGCCACTCCCATGGCATATGGAGGTTCCCAGGCTAGGGGTCTAATCAGAGCTGTAGCTGCCAGCCCATGCCAGAGCCACGGCAATGTAGGATCCGAGCCGCATCTGCGACCTACACCACAGCTCACAGCAACGCCGGATCCTTAACCCACTGAACGAGGCCAGGGATCAAACCTGCAGCCTCATGGTTCCTAGTCGGATCCCGTTAACCACTGAGCCATGACGGGAACTCCTATTTCCATGTATTTTAAAGCTGCATTTAGGCTCATATAATTCTGGGTTGTCATAACTATTGAAAAAAATTAATTTGCTTATCATTGTGAAATGATTATTTTATATCCTAAAATACTCTATTTTGAAGTCCACTTTGAGTAACTTTGCCACACCATTTTTCTTATGCTTAACATTTTCAAGATTCATCTTTTGCTATCAATTTGCTTTTAATGTATCTGTGCCTTTGTATTTAAGTTGTCTTTTGTAAATAGCATGTAAGTAGGTCTTGCTTTTTTATCCAGCTGACCATCTCTGCTTCTTAAATGGACTGGTTAATTCTTGTACATGTAATGTAACTATAGAAAAGACTAGATTTGAGTCTACCATCTTACTATTGATTCCTATTTGTCCTCTCTGTTCTTTTCTCTCTTTCTGTTCTTTTGGATTCATCAAGCATTTTTCAGCATTTAACTTCATCTCTTCTATTAGCTTTTGAGCAAAAAAAAAAAAAAGTATTATGTTTTTAGTGGTTGCTATCACAATGACAACCTGCATTAATTTATTATAGTTTAACTTGATTTAATATTACAATACTTTACATGTAACGTAAGACTCTTTCAACTGCATCATTTTATTTAATTCATCCTCTCATCCTTTGTGTAACTGTCATCATGTATTTTACTTCTATATAAATTATAAATCTCATGTTACATTGTTAATTTTTTTGCTAGAAGTACTCAACTATTTTATAAAAAAAATTAAGGAGAGTAGTTCCCGTCATGGCGCAGCAGAAACGAATCTGACTAGGAACCATGAGGTTGAGGGTTTGATCCCTGGCCTCACTTAGTGGGTTAAGGATCCGGTGTTGTGGTGAGCTGTGGTGTAGGTCTCAGACACGGCACAGATCTGGCGTTGCTGCGGCTCTGACCTAGGCTGGCAGCAGCAGCTCCAATTAGACCCCTAGCCTGGGAACCTCCATAGGCCGTGGGTGTGGCTCTAAAAATACAAACACACACAACACACACACACACACACACAATTAAGGAGAGTGAGAAAAAAATGTCCTTATGTTTACCTGTATATCTACAATTTGCAATGATTATAATTTTTTCCTGCTGTTCTAAGTTTCCATCTGGTACCATTTGCCTTCCACCAGAATTTTCCTTGGCAGTACGAGTTTTTTAGCAATGAACTCTCTCAGCTTTTTACAATTCTGAATGTCTTCATTTCTCCTTCAATTCTGAAGGATTTTTTTACTTAATAGAATTATAGGTTGATAGCTTTGTTATTGTTTTTCTCTCAGCACTCTGAAAAGGTATTTCTATGGTTTTCTGGACTCCATTATTTCTGATGAGGTCAGGCCTAATTCTTACTTTTCTTTGTATGTAACATGTCCTTTTTTCCTCTGGCTGCTTTTAAAATTTTCTCTTGATCTTAGTTTTTCAGAAGTTAGATTATGATGTGCTTAGATGTGGTTTTCTTTGTAATTATCCTGTTTGAGGTTCACTAAGATTCTTGGATCTATGACTCAATGTTTTTAATCAAATTTGGAAAAAATTTTGTTCTTTATTTCTTTAAACATATATATTTCTTTTTCAGCCGCACCCATAGCATATGGAAATCCCTTGGCCAGGGATCAAGAGCTGCTACCTACACCACAGCCACAGCAACCAGTGTCTTCACAGAGATAAGCCAGATCATTAACCCATTGCTCCACAGCAGGAACTCATATTTCTTCAAAGATATCTTCTGCCCTGTTCTCTCTTCTTCTGGGATTCCAGTTACAACAATTTAAGACTGTTTGCCAGGTCTTTGAGACTCTGATGGGTATTTTTGGTGAAATACCTTTTCAGAGTGCTGAGAGAAAAACAATAACAAAGCTATCAACACATATATTTTTTTCTTTCCATACATCAATTTGGATGATTTCTTCCTACCTATCTTCAAAGTTATCCATCTGTTCCTCTGCATTGATCAACCTGCTATTAATCTCATCCAACAGATCTTAAAAATTGATACGTTGTATTTTTCAGTTCTAAGGGTTCTATTTGGTTATTTTTCTAGCATACTTAGTTTTCACCCATTATATTTGCCTTTCCCTAATTCCTTTGATATATTTTAAAGGTATTTAAAATTTCTTGTCTACTAATTCAAACATCTAGGTTTTCTGTGGGTCTATTTCAAATGACAACTTTTTTTTTTTTGTCTTTTTGCCTTTTCTAGGGCCACTCCCGCGGCATATGGAGGTTCCCAGGCTAGGGGTCCAATTGGAGCTGTAGCTGCAGGCCTACGCCAGAGCCACAGCAACACGGGATCCGAGCCGCGTCTGCAACCTACACCACAGCTCACGGCAATGCCGGATCGTTAACCCACTGAGCAAGGCCAGGGACCGAACCCGCAACCTCATGGTTCTTAGTCGGATTCGTTAACCACTGCGCCACGACGGGAACTCCTCAAATGACAACTTTTTAAAACTATAGATCACATACTCTTGCTTATTCATATATATGCAAACTTTAGGCTGTATGTTATTCTACATTTTGGATGATATATTATAAGAGATTGTGGATTCTCTTATCTTCTTTTGAAGAGCACTAGATTTGTCCTAGCAGAAGTTAAATCATTGGAAGTTTACTTTGATTTTATGGAGGTTTGGTTTTAAGCTTTATTAGAGTGGGGCTATTTCAGTTTTGTCTTTTGTCCTAGAGTGAAGTCCTAAATCCTTGAACTTAATCCTCATTATTAAGCCCTTCTGGACCTCAAGTGAAAATCCCCTCTCCTGAGCACCAGACCACTACCGAAATCTCTACCCCAAACCCCAGCTGTTGCTCTCCCATTGAGTTTCTTAGATTCTTGCCCTTGGTTCATGCACAGCCAAGGATTTGAATGGAAGTCTTTATTACTTATTTCTTGATAGTCCCTTTTATGAAATAACAGCTTTAGGAATAAGGAAAGTTTTTATACTATGACCCTCAATATAATTTTATTTTCCTCTGAAATGGCAGAATTATTTCAGCTTGCATCTAGATTATGCAAATACTGCAAATTGTTTTCTTTCTTTTTTGGGAGGGGGGGGTGAAAGAGAAAAAATAGCTTTTATTGTATTGCCAGGCAAAGGGAGCCACAACACAGCAGGCTAATGCCCTAAAGACTGTGCCCCCGCTTGGGGAAGAATTGCTGGGAGTTTTATAGTCTAAAATGAGAAAAACAGAGTTTCAAGATAAGAATCAGGATTGGAGCAAACATGCATTCTTCTTTCTTTGGGGGAATCTATGTCCTCCAAGCTGGCATTGGGAAATCGCAGCATGACCCTGGTAGTAGTCTTCTGGGTTATTGCCTGGAATAACAGTATTGGTGTCTGTGCTCACTGAGGTTCAGGTTCTTCATGCATCCACACAGAAGGAATTTAGCAAGAGACAAAGTGATAGGCAAGAAATAGATTTATTAGGATAGGATGCTTGTGAGAGACTCAAGCAGGCAGGCAAGGAGGCTCTGCCCCTCTTTTTTTTTTTTTTTTTTTTGTCTTTTGTCCTTTTAGGGCTGCATGGGCAGCATATGGAGGTTCCCAGGCTGAGGGTCTAGTCAGAGCTGTTGCTGCCAGGCTATGCCAGAGCCACAGCAACACCAGATCCGAGCCTCGTCTGTGACCTACACCACAGCTCATGGCAACAATGGATCCTTAACCTCACTCAGTAAGGCCAGGAATTGAACCCGCAACCTCATGGTTCCTAGTCAGATTCATTTCTGCTGCGCCAAGATGGGAACTCCTGCAAATTGTTTTCAGTGAACCTTCGAGTATCACAGGAAATTTAAGATAGTTTTATATCCATACTGCAGAACAATTACAAGAAACCACACTTGCCTGGTATCATTGTTTCAATTCATAGTCCAGCTCATCTTTCCTCCTGAACCCAGGATCCTGCAGCACTACATTTTCAGGGTTAGAGCTTTGAAGGAAAATTCAACCACAGTGATGCTCTCTAAGCACCTGGAGAACGTGATATGCTCAGTCTGCCATTGCTCAATCCTGGATGATCAGCAAGCAGAGGTGATAGATGATGAGCTCTGGCCTCGGCCTCTGCTCTGGATGCAGATCATACATCCCACCCTTGGGATCCTACAGCTCCGAATACCTCATGGCTGGGATCCATGGAGGAACAAGTTACTCAGCTGTATCATTTTTGTCCTCTAGCCTCCAGCCTCAGATAATGCTGTCCTCAACTTCAGAAAAAGGAACTAAGCTGGAAAGTTTCTCATGGTATCTCTTCCTGAGGTTGGGCCTTCTCCCAACTCCTCAGAGACAACTGAAGCTACAAACTCTGCATACCTCTGATTCTTTGGTCCCAAGAGGACAAGACTCTAGGAAAGGGGCAGCTTATAGAGCTACTGTGAGGTCAGCATTTCTGGTTCCTGATACTGTGCAGATCAAAACAAGGCGTGGGGGAGGTGCCTGTCAAAACTTCCTGGACCAGCCAAGGTGGCTCTGATGGCAGTTTTGACCCATCTGGGTGTCACCGGATTGGTTTGAAGAGTCAGGGAGGTGAGTCTTGAAGCTGAGAGATGTCGCTTTGGCATATGGATTGGAAGAAGGGCAACTAAGCACAGTTAACCCCCCCACCTCTTTTTTCTCAAGGCTCTAAAGGCATAAATTATTGTATAGTCTGAGGGAGGGGATGAAAATGGAGCTCCAACCTCTCCTCTTCTCCCCATCTGTTGTTCCCAGACCTGAAAACCATCCTTTCAGGTACTCTGGATTGAGAGGTTGCTTTAAGGCTTCCATATTCTGAAGTGGTCCAGAGAGTGCCTGAGATTCATGGTATAGAAGACAAATATAAGACCCTATTTAATGAAGCAAAACCAAGCAACCAACAAAACCACGTAAAATAAGAAATGTGAATTTTTCCTTTAAGAAGCCAGTTTTTCTCAGATTTGTTAGGTTAGAAAAAACTCTCAACATGTACACAGTTTTTCTTGCATTCTGTTTTCTCTAAATGCCTATATTCACAGAGAAAATACAAACTCCTAGTACCCACAACAGTGGTTATGTATAAATACATGTGTATGTGTATATATATATATATATATATATATATATATATATATTTGCTTCTAACATGTACTATAAAGATATCTATGCTTCCATTAGTTTTAAGGTTTGTGAAGAATGTTTATATAATAACGTGTTCTAAAACAATGGCCTTTGTGAAATAATAAATATTCAAAGTTGTATGAGTTGGTGTAAATGATTCAGCAGTAAAGCTTACCAAGCTTTTTCTATAGATGCATTATCTAAGAAGCTATAAAAAGCTCAGTGCAAAGTCTTGCTGTTTCAGATGAAAGATTTCACTCTTCCTATTGTAGCAGTGCTGTGTTCTTTTTACTTTCAAATACAGGGATATCTGGCAGTTTTTCCTTCCAAAATCTAGGTACACGATGAGCTTGTTTATGAATTATACCCTCACAGTGGAAGAGGAAGCAGCCTGGTTAGTGACACCATCTCCACCATCACCACACTTCTGTAAGTTCTCAACAGCCGGCCTACCCAACAGCCATAACTCCTTGGGGAAGATTAGCCCATCTCCTAAGGGTGAAGCATAATTGGTCCAAGTAATTCCTAGTAATTCCATTAGCTAGTGATTTGCTTAAAGGTCACCCTGTGATCCAGTTCTGGCCAATGAGACATCAGGAAACATGCTGGGAGGTTCCTAGGAAAAATTTGCTCCCTGATTAAGCTTGGAGTTGGAGACACCATGTAATTAACATTTATTGAACTCTGGAGATGTTAAAATAACTATGATTTTACCCTAGGTGTGCTCAATGGAGGAGAGAAATATAAAAAGATACAGTTTGATGATTATAACATATAGATTGCTAAGGAAGAACAGAACAGAAAAAAAAAAAAATGTCCAGGATGAGGGTCGGGACTTCCCAGAACAGATGATTATTGTAGGCTTTTGAGACATGTATCTAAGAAATCTTTGCCTAGCCTAAGATGATAGAGATTTTTCTCTTATATTTTATTCTAGAATGATACGGTTTTACGTCTTACACTTAGACCTAGGATCCATATTGAGTTAATATTTTTATATGATATAAAGCATGAGTCAAAGTTATTATTTCATATATGGATATCCAGTTATTCCAACACCATTTGTTAAAAAGACTGTTCTTTTCATTTCCTTTACATCTTTGTCAAAAATCAGATGTCTATACATATGTGGGTCTCTTTCTGGACTCTTTTTTTTCATTAATCTATTTGTCTATCTTTATACCAACTGTGTTAATTATTGTAGCTTTATATGAATCTTGAAATCAATGCATTAGGCTTCCAACTTTGTTCTTTTACAAAACTATTTTGGCTTTCCAGGTCATTTGTATTTCCACATAGATTTTAGAATCAGACTATTGGTTTCTATGAAAAAAGCTGTTGGGATTTTTCTAGGATTACTTTAACTCTGTAGATAAATTTGGGGAAAAATGACGACATTTCGCCCTTCCAGCCCATGAACATGGTGACTTTTCATTTATTTAGGCCTTCTTTAATTGATCTCAGAGATGTTTTAGATTGTTCAGTTTACAGGTATCAAACTATTTGTCAGATTTATTCCTAAATATATCATGTTTTTGATACTATTTTAAGTGATTTTTTAAAAAAATTTCTTATTGTTGGAGTTCCCGTCGTGGCTCAGTGGTTAACGAATCTGACTAGGAACCATGAGGTTGTGGGTTCAATCCCTGGCCTTGCTCAGTGGGTTAAGGATCCAGCGTTACTGTGGCTATGGTGTAGGCCAGCGGCTACAGCTCTGATTCCACCCCTGGCCTAGGAATCTCCATATGCTGTGGGAGCGGCCCAAGAAATGGCAAAAAAGACAAAAAAAAAATTTCTTATTGTTAATTGCCAGTGTATAGAAATGAACTGATCTTTGTATATTGGTCTTATATCCTTCAACCGTGGTAAACTCACTTAACACTTCTCATAGCTTTATAGTAGATTTCATTGGATTTTCTACATAGATAATCATATTATCTATGGGTAAAGGCAGTATTAATCCTTCTTTTTTAGTCTAGATGATTCAGCCCCCCCCAGACTGCTGAATCAGAATCTGCATTTTGACAAGATCTCTACGTGGCTCACCTACATAGAAAAGTTAGATAAGCACTGGGTTTGTTTGTTTGTTTGTTTTGTCTTTTCTAGGGCTGCACCCATGGCATATAGAGGTTCCCAGGATAGGAGTCTAATTGGAGCTGTTGCTGCCAGCCTATGCCAGAGCCACAGCAAGGCCAGATCTGAGCTGCGTCTGCCACCACAGCTCACAGCAACACCTTTTCCTTAAACCACTGAGCGAGGCCAGGGATCAACCTGCATCCTCATGGATGCTAGTCGCATTCGTTTCCGCTGAGCCACGACGGAAACTCCAAAATGCTGTAGTTCTTAGTGATGCATGTTTAAGTATTTAGGGGTGAAGTGCCATCATTGTCTCTAACTTGCATTCGAAATGTTCGGAAATTGAAACTGGGAGGTCCCACTGTGGCACAGTGGGGTAAAAATCCAACTGTAGCAGCTGGGGTTACAGCTGCCATTCAGATTCAATCCCTGGCCCAGAACTTCCTTATGCTGTGGGGGCCATGGTTAAAGGTGGCAGGATGTTAACAATTGGTATGCAGTGGTAAGGGGTGTACAAAGGTTTATTGCACTATTTTCATCTTTTATGTAGATTGTGCACTTTCACAATTTCAAATGTAGAATACTTTTAATGGAATTGTTTTCAATTTAAAAATCTACTTGGGGAGTTCCCTGGCGGCTAAGGCCTCCCTGCTGTCAGACTATGGCTCGATTCAATTCCTGACCAGAGAACTTCCTCATGCAACAGGCCAAAAAAAAAAAAAAAAAAAAATCTGCTTGGGGGAAAATTGGCATCTTAACCATATCAAATTTTCTCATCTATGAATATGGTATGTCATGCCACATGTTCAGATTTTCTTCTCTATTCTTCGGCAACATTGAACAGTTTTGTTTATATAAATTTTATACATTTATTTTCAGCTTACACTTACTCTTAGATATTTGACTGCTTTATTGTTGCAACTGTGAATAGATTCATCTCAGTTATATTTCTGCCTCTTGCAAGTATATAGAAAGCTATTCATTTCAGAATATTTTGCAATTTGTTACTATGCTATACCTTTGTTTTTCTAATCATTTTGTAGCTCATTTTCTTGAAACTTTTTAGGAAAACAATGATAACATCTGAAAATAGTGAAAAGTTTGTCTCTTCTAATATTTTTAGAATTTTTGTAAAACTTGGCCTAACAAATTGATTTCTTGAGCAATTAAAATAGCAATGATAGTGAATATCATTGTCTTCTTCCTGACTTCAATGGAACAGCTGCTAGAGTTTCACTGTTAATCTAATGTTGCTTTTAGTTTCTCATATTCTTTTTATTGTAATACACTAATAGCTTTTATTGAATTAGAAATGCCTGTTAAATATTAAGTCTCTTTTTGGCATCTTTTGGAAATGATTTCATTGTTTTTCTCTTATAATTTATGACTATAATAAATTTATTTATTGTAAACTACATATTCATTTCAGAAATAAAATTCCTTGGTCATTATTCTTTTACCATAATGTTGAACCTACTCTTACTAACATTTTTTTTGGTCTATATTCATAGATAAAATTGGTCTATGATGCTCATTTCATTTGCTTTCTTTGTCAGGTTTTAGTATCAAAGGCTCAATATAAACCATGATATCCCCCACTGTGAGTTGCTCATTGCATACTGGTGAATTGAATTGAATGTGGATGCTGTTGTGTTTCACACCTACTTCCCTATTTGTCCCTTACATACAGAAGCCCAAGAGCAAACATCATTAATATTCTTTTGCCACGAGTAAGACAAGCCAGGAGAAATGCCGTCAGATCATTAGCATCAGCTTAAGACCACAGGCTTTAAAATACTCCCAGTAGAAAAACTTGCTGAACAAAAAATATCCAATCGATTTTTGAAAACCAGCTTAGTAATATTCCATTGCTAAAAATGAAGACGAACTGAATATAAACCCTTCTAGTAAAATGGATAAAAGACAGTTACATGAGCAAAAATTTTAAGAAAGGTAGAAAAATGTAGTGCATGGGTAGGAAAGACAGTAACTTTTCAAATTAGCTCTCAGAATACACAATACACCTTCACAAAGTACAAATGATATTTTGACTGTCTTGTTCATTTCTTTACACCACGTCCAACCCAGTGCTTCTCACTGGAGAAACCTCAAACAGCACTGTTTGACTGAACCAGAGATGATGGTTCTGTTGCTCTGTTAGCTATCACATGGGTGTCCCCAGGTGCCCACAGTGCACCAGAGATCCTCACAGTTCTACCTGGATGGGCTGAGCTCGGAGGTTGATCCCTAATCAACCTCTTTCAATCATTGCACAAAAGTCTGTACCTTGAGGTACAGGGGAGACAGATAAGAAGGCGCCCCCTGGACTATACCTCCTATAACCAGGGCCCGCCATCATGGCACCATGCATTGTGCCGGGGTGGCTGCTGATGGAGGTGCTAGGAAGGCTGACCGACTCTGGCGGAGAAGTAGGACCAGGTAATAATGGACAGTGTAGTGCATATGCCATGGGACAGGAAGTGCAGCACATACCAGCAGCTATTTTCCTGAGTGAAATCTGTATCTTTGGAACTTAAGTATGTGAGTATAATCCATGGTGTTTAGCAGGAATGGACATATAAGAAGAATTCTAGAGGTATAGTGAAGTCAGTCCAGCCTCTGGGGTCCCTCAGGAGGGCATCCTCTGTGTCACACTCCCTCTGCAGCTGCTTGGGGTGACTGGAAAAACCATAAAGAGAGAGTGGCTTTTTTTGACCTTTATAAAAGTAAAATCAATCTGAATGCATTCTTCTATGATACGCTTTTTTTTTTTTTTTTTGCTTAGCAATGTTTTGGGAGTCATATTCGTTGTTACAGGAAGCTGCAATTCGTCTGTTTTCACTGCTTTTCAGTCTATATTTCACACCACAGCGAGAGCAATCTTTCAAAGATATAAATATAATTATTTGTCATGCCACTGCATAAAACCCTTCAGTAGCTTTCCATTGCTCTTGGAATAGCCACAGGTCCCCATGTCACCTGACCTCACTGGTCTCATCTCACTCCCTGGACTAAGGTCTGTTAGTTAGTTAGTTAGTTAGTTAGTTTGTTTATTTATTTATTTATTTATTTATTTATTTATATCAAACCTGTGCCACAGCAATAGCCAGAGCCACAGCAGTGACAACGCCAGATCCTTAAGCCACTGAATCACCAGGGAACTCTCATTTTTTAGACCTCAACAGTTCCTTCCTTCCTTCTGGCCTTTGCATATACCTAGATTCTTCCTTTTACTCTTCATTGGCTAGTCCTGCTCAAATCAGGTCTCTGATTAAACATCCCCCCACCCTTTTTTTTTTTGTCCTTGCCTATGGCATATGGAAGTTCTGGGGCCAGGGGTCACACACTTGGCCACAGAAGTGACCCAAGCCACAGGAGTGACAATGCAAACTCCTTAACTGCTAGGCCACCAGGGAACTCCTAAACATCCCTTCTTTAAATGGATCTCCATTAACCATTAAGTGAAAATTAGGTGCTTCTGGTTTTGTCTCCTTTCTACCCTGTTTATTCAAGCACTTACCACGGTTTTTCTAGTATATATTTATTCGTGCATTTACTTTTTTAAACGTTTTGAGGGCTCATCTCCCTAAAGTTTCACTAAGGGCAGGATCACATGCATTTTGCTCATAATGGCCTATCTAGACTTAGCAGAGCCCTGGCATGTGATAGGATTCAAATAATTATCATCCAATGAGAAATGAAGCCAAGAAAAGTTGGTGTAGTCAGGACCAAAAAAAAAAAAAAAAAGTGTTCAGCTCATGTATTCTGGGACAATTCTCTGCGGGATAAAAATTGTTAAAAATGAAAATGTCAAAGCATTTTCAA
Source organism: Phacochoerus africanus (assembly GCF_016906955.1). Lineage (NCBI taxonomy): Eukaryota > Metazoa > Chordata > Mammalia > Artiodactyla > Suidae > Phacochoerus > Phacochoerus africanus. The sequence goes on from NC_062552.1 coordinate 76,454,329, forward strand.
TAAAGCATGTCAGGTATGGTATGATCAGAGGCAGGTGGTAAGCTTTTGTATTTGTCCTATATACTGACCCAAAGAAAGTGACCGAGAGGCAACTTAATGTAGCAAGTGCTATGCTAGATTTTAAACATAAAATATATAACAATAACTAAAACCTATTGAGCACTTACTTGTGTGGTCCTCAATTTAAGTGCTTTGCAACAGTGCATTGATTTAATTCTCATGAGAACCTTAAGAAAGAGGTGCTTCCATTTCCCTCATTTTTACATGTCAGGAAACTAAGGCACCAAGAGCTGAAGTCACGAGCCAGAGTTTGTACAACTAGTAAGTGGCAAATCCAGGCTGTGGTCCCAGGCAATGTTATTCCAGTTTTCTTCACTACTATGCTAGATTGCTTTTTAATAACTTCGTTCAAGGATATTTGTGGCAAGAGTAAACAATGAGGTTTATACCGAAGTTCAAACAAACTGCTATAAGTCTATGGAATGAGAAGGTTTGATCCCATAGATGGCTGTTTGATAGCATATCAGATGGTTCCTCAGAGGTGAATGGGACTCGGAGGAATGGACAGGAGGACAGTGCTGTCCATGACTCCATGACTCTAGACGCATTGGCAGAGTGTGAGACACATTAGAGAAGGGGACATGATTTCATGTCAGTGGATAATAGGTGGTGTGAAGTGGATGGAAGGTTGTAAAGACAGACCTGTGCCAGAATGTGGAGGGTCTTAAATGATACTTTTGGAGGTTCCTAAGTTTTTAAGCAGGGTTTTGGCTTAGACAAATGCATTATCATTTTAAGTATGTAACAGAATCCGGTCCTGCAAGGGGAGCTCAGATGTTGCTAGTGAGGAAGATTGAATGACACTTCTCCCACTAACTATTTGTAGCCATTTATTTCCATAAGGGCTGAAGGCCCCCTGAGATTCAGATATTTAGAAAATTACCTGATGGCTGGGGGCACCCGGGAGGAGGTGGGTTGTCAGAACAGACATCAAGGAACCTAGAAGAGAATTCACCGTAAGGAACAAAATTAGGCAAAAAGACCCAGGATCAGTGTTGATGCCTCAGATCAGAGAGCAGGGTGGGTCTGGGCTCACTGGAACACAATACGTCCCCAAAGTGTATGCGCTGTCGGAGAGAGGGGCAGTGGCCCCTGTGAAATAAACTCACTCTTCATCAGAGCTTGAGTGTGATCTGGTGGTGTGGCCTGGCCTTTGGTGTAACAAGTTTCTGAAGCATTGTGTGTCATGAATTCCCAGCTCAGCCAAACTGAGTGGTGAAATAAGTGGGGCAGGAGTGATGGGAAGAGGTCTAATCCTGTAAAGCAAGGATGGGTTAAATTCCTAGACACTTACATGCATTGCATGAGCACGGCTGGAAATTCTTGGAGAGAAAGAGCTGGTACAGGAGAAGAGAACTCCTATGATCATGTAAGTGGTAGATCTGAACACAGAGAACTTGGGAAGTAATAACAATGAGACTAAATCTATTGTCCCTGGATGATGAAACTTGAGACACTGGGGATACATAACTCGTCAGCCCGGCTTTCTCTACTAAGCTGGTCTCTGGACATCTCCACTTGGATGTTCCACGTTACCAAACACTCATCATGCCCATAACTAAACTCATTGTCTTTCATCTACCCTCTTCTCTTCCACTGCCTTCCTTATCTTCATAAATTGGCACTATTTTCTCCCAGTCACTCAAGCCAGAAACTTTACATCCTATTTTATTCCTGTATTTCCTTCAACCCCCATATTCAATCTACGACGTTTTGTCTAGTCTACCATCTAGCTAGCCTACTCACCATTTCTCTCCCACCCTCCCACATCCCAAACGTAGCCCCATACTAGTCAGCAACATCTCTACCTGGGCGACTGCCACACCAGCCTCCCAACTGGTTTTCCTACCTTGAAATTTACCTACTCAACAACCTTTCCAATTGATTCTCTGCACCATAGCAAAAACAATTGTTCTAAGACTCAAATCTGAGCGTGAACTTCCCTGAACCATTTAAAATATTTTAATGGTACCCTACTACCCTCACCATAAAGTTTAGGTGTGTATCTCCAGTGCCTTGGACCATGGCTGGCATCTAGCACATACTCTGTAAATATGTGTGCATGGAAACTAGACACGTTTTCAGGCCTCCTTTTAATTTGCTGTGAACACGGAAGAGGCTCACTTCCTTAGACTGTAACAGCAGCTAATACTTACATGTGTTACAAGTTTGTCATCTGTCTTTTTACTTTGCCTGTCTATTTTCTACTGTGCAGAAGTTTTAAATTTTATTATAATTAAGTCTTCTCTTTTGTAGTTTTGGGGGTTCAAGTTATTTAGAAATCCTTGCCCATTTAAAAAAATTTCCCTATATTTTGACCCAGTACTTCAATAATTTTATTTTTTCACATTTAAGTATTTAATCCATTTGAATATATGTATATATATGATGTCAGATAAGGATCTAACTTTATTGATTTCCCATTCAGTGGTCAGTTTCCCAAACAAAAGATCCATTGGTTCCTCATTGATTTAAAATGTCACCTTAGGAGTTCCCGTCGTGGCGCAGTGGTTAACGAATCCGACTAGGAACCATGAGGTTGCGGGTTCGGTCCCTGCCCTTGCTCAGTGGGTTAAGGATCCAGCATTGCCGTGAGCTGTGGTCGAAGACTCGGCTCGGATCCCGCGTTGCTGTGGCTCTGGCGTAGGCCGGCGGCTACAGCTCCGATTAGACCCCTAGGCTGGGAACCTCCATATGCCGCGGGAGCGGCCCAAGAAATAGCAACAACAACAACAAAAAGACAAAAAAATAAAATAAGATAAAATAAAATGTCACCTTAATCATTTATTACATCCCCACACACACTTGAGTCTGTTCCTTGACTCTCTGTTCTGATGGTTCTACTTTTCTATTCCTACACCAATATCAGACTATTTTATAATTTATGATTTTTGACATACAGAAGTTTTGAATATTTTAAAACAAACTTTTACCACGTGGTTTCTTCCATTTAAAAATGTAGCCCATCTATCTTACTTATTGGAATTTATGTATGAAATAATTTGATTTCGCACGTGCATTTACTGCGAAATCAAATTCATCTGTATGAATTTAAGCAACTGAATTTTTTTACACAGTAACATTCACATGCCTACCAGCTTATATAATTTCTTCAGAATGTCCTTTCAAGGGTACTATTAGAAATGTCATCTTTTTGTAAATGTGAATAGAGGAACTTTTTCAAGTTTACTACAAGATAATATATTTTAATTACTGAAAGTAATTTCATTATTATTGATGAGGATGGTCAATAATGTTCGTATAGTGTTAGCTTTTATTTATACACTAAATGCCAGCAATTCTGCACCTCTATCTTCCCTGAATTTATTTATTTTAAAATCACCCATGTACAGTATTGGCAAATTAAAGTTAGAGGAAAATGTTTGAGATCCTAAAGCCAGAGTTATTAGAGTTTATTATAACTCCTCTTTGGTGAATTATTTAATTAATGTGTCTGTAACTAAAGCTGTTATTTCTTTACCATTTAAACAAACCATAATAGACTAAAAATAATCCCAAATGACAGATCATATCTCTGTCATTATTTTAATAGCTTTGTGTTTTAAACATTTCTTAAAGAAAAATGAAATTGAAATTTACATTTTACATATTTCTGAGCATACCGTAGGAACGTCTGTATAATTCTTTATTAATCAGAACCAAAATATGAGAGTGAAATAAAAACTATGCATAGCATAGTTCTTATATAAACCAAGAATATCAAATGCAAAATCTGAACTAAAGGATTTAAAACAAATATAACTCAATTATTTTGTGTCACAATTTACAGGACTCAGCAATCTCAGAATTTATCCTACAGTAAAGCAAAGATGTATATACAAGGATGTTCAGTGTGGCATTGTTGTTGTAGCAAAATATGGAAGCAACCTGGAGGTTTAACAATAGATGAAAGGTTTAGTAACTTATCCACGCAACTAATCACTATGTAAGCGAGTAACAATATCTTTGGCTCCCTTCCCCTTTGTTTTTTGTGAAATTAAGCCAACACACCATAAGACATTCTCTGTGTGTACAGAATATAACAAGATGGAGGCCTTTGGCCTTTGGACAAGATGTTATTCTTTTGGAGAGAGATTTTTTTTGTAGTAAAACATTGGCAGCTCAAGCTAGGTGTGTCTCTATGTGGCATGGCTGTCGGCTGGCACTAAGAGATCTTGAAGTGCTTTACGTGAGACCTTAAGAGAAACTTGTAATTTAAATAAAAGTTCTCCTAGAAACTTTATTCCTTGGAGCAATTTCAGCATGTGTCTACAGTACAATATTTCCATTTCTTTCCAGGCATTGTTGTTTATTCTGTTCTGAAACACTAGTGAAATTATTTGCTTCTCAAATATCTTCTCAGTAATTTAACCATATCCATTTGTTGTCATGTTTTGCTTTCCACCAAAATTATCGCTTGTGGATGTATCAGATCCTCTTTTTTCTAAGTTTTGTGGTTTAATCTACTGACATTATCATAATGAAATTAAGGTCATGTATGTTGGCGTTTTAAAATTCCTAAATACATTCTCCTTAATGAGTCTCTGTCCCCAACTTTTTACAAACTGTGCCAAGAGATGATTTGATTTTTAACAGTTCGTCCACAATTCTTGACCAAGAAAGTCCATAATCTCATTACTTTTTGTTCTTCAAAATTCTGCAATTTTATGTTTCCTTAGCTAGTCAGGATCTTTTCCTCTTTTATTTTCTTTATTGAAGTATATAGCTAATTTACACTGCTGTGTTGATTTCAAGTGTTCAGCAAAATGATTCAGTTATGTATATATATATGTGTATATATATTCTTTTTAAGATTCTTTCCATTATAGTTTATTACAAGGTATTGAATATAGTTCTCTGTGCTATACACTAGGTCCTTGTTGGTTATCTGTTTTAAATATACTGGTGTATATATATTAATCCCAAACTCCTAATTTATCTATCCCCCAACCCCTTTTGGTAACCAGGTTTGTTTTCTACCTCTGTGAGTCTATTTCTGTTTTGTAAATAAGTTCATTTGTATCATTTCCTTTTGACGGATGACTTCTGTTTGTTGAGGACAGAGAGATAAATAACTATCAGTATAGAAATGGAAATCATTGTGTGTATTGCTGGTTTTCCACAGCCATTCTACTCCCTGATTTTCAGATTCTGGAAATCTAGAGGTCTGGCCTGCACATGCAAGAAAATGTCACGAATATTTTCCTCATTGGTCCGTTTGGCCAAAGGCAAATTATCGCTGAGCCTTTTCCGCACAAGAACCAAAATAACACTCACTGATGAAAACATCCCAGCAACATCTGAATGGTGGACCTGATTTTAGACAGATTCACTGTGACTGGAATTTAAGATCTTTCAGCGTCCAGTGTACAGAAGACGTCAGAGCCAACCTACTAGCTGCTGCCGTAGTGTATCATTATTGCAAAGTAACTGTCTGCTAGGATTTATTTAAAATATCCTGTCTTGGGAGTTCCCGTCATGGTTCAGTGGAAACGAATCTAATTAGCATTGATGAGGACGCAAGTTCGATTCCTGGCCTCACTTGGTGGGTTAAAGATCAGATGTTGCCATGAGCAGTGGTGTAGGTCACAAAAGTGGCTTGGATCTGACTGAAGCTAAAAGTGCTGGGAGCTAGAGCAGCTGGTAGCCAGCTAGGCATCCATGGGAGACATTGTTTCCAGTAGTTTTTAGATGGTTTATGCCCCATCCTTGTAGAAATGGAAGCATGTCCAATAATCACAGAAAACTCTTCTTCCTAAAGATCTACTTCTGGCTTGAATTTCTTACTGATATGATTATTTTCACAGACACTGGTGCCTTTCAAATATCTCATTCGCCCAAACTTTTCTTCTGTGTCTTAACACCAAATAGAATATTTTCTACTGAAACCTTTACCTCAAAGTCAACCTATAACCAAATATGATTTTTTTAATACATTTACTTTTTCTTATTTCAGGCAATGGCAATGACATCCGTCAATGCCCAAACCGGGAACCACAAGGTCAATACAGAAAGTTCCATCTCCCTCACAGTAGTTCCAAGTCAATGCCACAGTAGTTCCAAAAATTGCCAGTTTATACCCTCTGCTCCTCTTCCTCATCTTCATTGCCTTTAACACTTCTCCTTCTCTCTCATCTCACTCCTTTCATTTCACCCTCCATGTTGCTGCCAGAACAATCCTTTTAAAGCACACATATTACTGAGTTTTTCCTGCTTAAAACCTTGCAGTATCTATGGAGGTCATGTGTTGGGGTCTGTGCTAATTTGCTGGTGAAAGAATGATAAACACGACCTTGTCTCCACCCTCAATTATCTCATAATCTGCTGAGGACAAAGACAAACAGTTTGAATTCACTGTGATGTAACGGATGATCTCTAGGGTCCTACTTACTGAATGTAGAGGTGCTAAGTGTCACAGAGGAAGAAGCACCTAAGTCTGTCTTGGGAATCAGAGACATTGCCAGAGGGCAGGGGCGGAGGAAGTCTGAAGCCCTTTCACCAGAGATCACCTGAAACATCCTCACAAAACTGAGGAACACTTAGGAAGGGTGGGAGCCTTGCAGTGGGGCAGGTGGACTTGAAGCGGGTGTGGTGTCCTGCTTCAGACCTTGTGGGAAAGGGGAGGAAAAATTTACCAAGACCTTTGAAAAACTTACCAAGACAGGAGTTCCCATCGTGCTTCAGTGGAAACGAATCTGACTAGGAACCATGAGGTTTCGGGTTCAATGCCTGGCCTCGCTCACTGGGTCTCAGTGGCATTGCCGTGACCTGTGGTGTAGGTCTCAGATGCAGCTTGGAACCTTCATTGCTGTGGCTGTGGTGTAGGCTGGCAGCTGTAGCTCTGATTAGACCCCTAGCCTGGGAACCTCCATTTGCCGTGGGTGCAGCCCTTAAAAAAAAAAAAAAAGAAAAAGAAAAGCTTACCAAGACACACTCAACAAACAGGCCAAGATGGGGTCCAGGGCTGAGGGAGTTAGATGCACAGAGGGAAGTGTCAGAGGTCTGGATGAGTCATTAGGTTTTCTGGGCTGAGCAGGAAAGTCCTTTGTCTAAGATTTGGGAGGTCCCTGGGGGTGAAGAAGGGAGACAAGGCCCAGGTGCTAGGGAGTCACAGCATTCAAGTCTCCAACATCATCAGAGCTGTGAGGGACCATGAAAACCTTGTTTCATAGTCCTTCTATGGTACAAATAAAAGATGAGAGTACAGGAGAGCTTGAGTGAACTGTTTCAGGCGCTTGGCAGATATTAGTGTCCTGGCTCTGCTCTGTGACCTTGGGCAAGGTCGCCAACTTATCTATAAAACAGAATCAATAATGGCACCTATTTCCCAGAATCTCCGTGAGGATTAGTTGAGTGCAGTTTGTGAGTGATGGGCACAGTGCCTGGCCTGAGGTGGATTTCTGTGTCAATGCGCCATTAGTACTACTGCTAATGAGGCCTCACAGTTAACTCAAGGCAGAGCCAGGGCTAGAGCCAAGGGCTGGCTTCATATTCTGTTCCTCCATCCGCCAGCTTCCTTCCTGCAGAGAAGAGGAGAGGATTATTCTGGCAGAAAGAACTTAGGGCAATGTCACCAGTGGACTGTGACCCAGGCCTGGAGAGAGGAGGGTTGGAAATCCTTGGAGTGAGAAAATTTAAGGACCGTCTCCACTTTCTTTCCTTCTCTTTAACTTCCGGAGTGATATGGTATGGGATGGGGTGGCGGTACAGTTTGGGGGTGTGTGGCTCTAAAAGACTGTAGAAGGCACTAGGGGAACCAGCCAGCTGGGGTGATTATAATTGTCCTAGAGCCTGGCTTTTTCTTTTCTTTTTTTTTTCTTTTTGTCTTTTCTAGGGCCGCTTCCTGCAGCATATGGAGGTTCCCAGGCTAGGGGTCGAATCGGAGCTGTAGCCACCGGCCTACGCCAGAGCCACAGCAACGCGGGATCCGATCCGCGTCTGCAACCTACACACACCACAGCTTACGGCAAGGCCGGATCATTAACCCGATTGAGCAAGGCCAGGGACCGAACCTGTAACCTCATGGTTCCTAGTCGGATTTGTTAACCACTGCGCCACAATGGGAACTCCTAGAGCCTGGCTTTTAGGCAGAAGGGAGAAGTGGAGTTTGGGGCTGCTTTCTACATTACCCAGCCAGGTCAAATGCATAGGACAATAGGAATCAGGAGCAAAAAGCTCTGCTCCTAAATCGAGCTCAGAATCTTACAAGGGATAGCTTAGCAAAGGGCAGGAGGGAAACTATTGATTTATATATTGGAAGGGCAGTAGATATACACAGTAAAAAATTCAAAATGTACAAACAGTGAGAAATAAATCACCTTTCCACCCACTCCCTAGTTTCCCCTCTCAGAGGCTGACTTTTTTTTATCGAATTCATTTGTCTTTCCAACAATATTCTGTGCATTTACTACCATCAACTCATATATGCAGGCTGTTTAGTGCACCAAATTTTGCATATTGGTGGCTTGCTTTTCTCACTTAAAAATATATCTTGGGAGATCATACTGTATTGGTAACTTGAAGGTGCCTCTTTCTTATCAAAGCCTACGTGGTATTCTACTGGCTGGATGCACTGTAGTAAATCCTCTAGCAATAGGTGCTCATATTGTTTTCAAACTCTTGCTTTTAAAATAGAGCTACAATGAATATATAATACATGTACATATGTATCTATGGAATAAATGCATAGAAGTAGAATTGCTGTACCCAAAGAAATGTGTGTTTTAAAATTTTGAATTATTGGAATTCCCGTTGTGGCGCAGTGGTTAACGAAGCTGACTAGGAACCATGAGGTTGTAGGTTCAGTCCCTGGCCTTGCTCAGTGGGTTAAGGATCCTGCGTTGCCCTGAGCTGTGGTGTAGGTCGCAGACAAGGCTTGGATCCCACGTTGCTGTGGCTCTGGGGTAGACTGGCAGCTACAGCTCTGATTCGACCCCTAGCCTGGGAACCTCCATATGCCGCGGGAGCGGCCCAAGAAATGGCAAAAAGACCAAAAAAATAAAAATAAAAAAAATAAAATATTGAATTATTGAATTGAAGTATAGTTAATTTACAATACCATGTTAATTTCGGGTCTATAGGAAAGAGATTCAGTTACATTTTTTTTTCAGGTTATTTTCCATTGTAGTGATACAAGTTATTGAATATAACTTACTTTATAACTTTACTGTGCTCTACAGTAAATCCTTGTTGCTTATTTATTTTACGTATAGCAGCTTGTATCTCTTGACCCATACTCCTAATTTATCCCTCACCCTCTTGCCCTTTAGTAACCATAAGTTTGTTTTCTATGTCTGTGAGTCTGTTTCTGTTTTGTATACAGATTCATTCATATTATTTTTTACATTCCACATATAAGTGAAACCATATATTTGTTTTTGTCTGACTTTTACTTCACTTAGTATGATAATTTCTAGGTCCATTCGTATGGCTGCAAATGGCAGTATTTCATTCTTTTTATGGCTGAATAATATTTCATTGGTTATATATATGTTTGTGTATATACATATATATATATATATATGCACATTTTACACACACACACACATCCCATATCTTAAACCAATTGTCTGTTGATGGGACACTTAGTTTGCTTCTATGTCTTGGCTATTGTAAACAGTGCTGCTAGGAACATTGGGGTACATGTATGTTTTTAAATTAGAGCTTTTGTGTTTTCTGGATACATGCCCAGGAGTGGGATCCCTGGATCATGTGGTATCTTTATTTTTAGTTTTTTGAGGAACCTCCGTACTGTTTTCCATAGTGGCTGCACCAATTTACACCCCCACCAACAGTGTAGGAGGGTTCCCTAGGAAACACGTGTTTTTAATTTTGACGGAGTAATAGGTTATTAGTTATGACTTTTCCTGTTGTCTTAGATTTTCAGCAAAGGCCCCAAAGGCCAAACATAGCCAGGAACTCCCCCACCCGTAGCCTCACCTCCGCTTCAGTGTCCTTTAAGAGAAGGCTAGGAATTCATCGAGAGGTGGAATGGATGTCAGAAAAGGGGGTTTCTTTTTAGAGAGAGAAACTGCAGTGTTGGCAGAGCAGTGTGCTAATTCTCCTTTATGGGTTTATTTCCCTCTTAATTTAAGGTAAGTGTGTGTGTGTGGGGGGGGGTCATCAGAGCCACTCAGAGAGTTTGTCATGCACCCTGTGGAATTGGGGAGATGTGGGCACTAGTGCTTGAGTCACCACTAGGGAAACCATGTGAAGGCTACAATCTGAGGGCAGAGTGGGAAGAGCGGCCACTCCCTTCCAATCAATGGCAAAGGTGTCTGTTTCCTGTGATCTGCTATGGGCCCCGGGGAAGGAAGCCAGAATGGAAAGGATCCTATGAGAATGGGTTTGAGGTGAGAGGGTGGGGAGGGAGGCAGGGTGCCAAGATCTGAGGGTGGGAGTCACAACCATCAGTGGGAGAGTGTGTCGGTGGGGTCCAAAATGCTCAGGTAAAGTCTCTCCAAACCGTCTCACAAAAAGACAAGCCTTTGGACACACACAGAGGACCCCAAGGCCAGATGACAACTGTCTCAGTTGCCAAAGACCATTTCCATCTTCTGCTTGTCCTCTTCCCCCCAGCGCCAGCCTTGGGAGCCGTAGGCCACAGAGTCAGGGAGAAGCAGAGGGAAAAGAACAAGATGAAAGGACTGAAAAGGCAGCCAGGACTCTCGCCAGGCTTCAGATTTCTCAGCCTGAGTCAGGACTAATTCAGGGGTTGGGGAGAAGTTTTAAATTGCGTGAGATGAAAGCTTTGCTATGAAGCTGGAGCAAACTTGTTAATACCTGGAAAATGAGACTATTCGCTAATAACTGAAAGTGGCCAGAAAAGCTATCAGATCTACCCAAGATTGCATTACTGTAGAAAATGAAGATGCAACATAGCATGGAAGAAAGGTAGTGTTATGAATATATATGGTACTCTCCCCCTGCAGTGTGCACCCTGCTAAGACCAGCACATTCAATACACCGGTTAGAATAAATATTGCCAAATAGCTGTCTGTAAGTGCTAGACCAACATCCTCTCTCACCACTGAAGTGTGCAGCACCTGTTTTCAGGAGGAGAGGCTTTGGATGGTCACATAATAGGACTCTTATCTCTTCTTTGATACTCTAATGAAGTAAAATACAGACAAAATTAATTTTGTTCTCGAGTATCTTCAATTAGTTGCTACAGTTACTCCCTGACGTCATGTGCTATTTAAATATTTGTGTGTCCTCCCAAAGCCCAGCCTCCCACATATCAAAAATCTCAAGCTACATAGACCATTATACACTCCAGATGGGAGCATAAATGCAAGATGTAGGGGAGGATCTTCTCTGAAGTACTAGCTCGAAGCGACAAGCAATGCCCATTAAGAAAACAAATTTCCATGTTTAATCCAAAGGCATTTGTACATCTTCTTTTTTTTTCTTCTGCTTTTTTAGGGCCGCGCCCACAACATATGGGGGTTCCCAGGCTAGCGGTCTAATCAGAGATGTAGAGACACAGCAACACCAGATCCGAGCTGAGTCTGTGACCTACACCACAGCTCACAGCAACGCCAGATCCTTAACCCACTGAGCGAGGCCAGGGATTGAACCCACAACCTTATGGTTCCTAGTCAGATTCACTTCCACTGTGCCACCACAGGAATTCCCATTTGTATATCTTTTAAAATCTAGTATTTAATGCTACTGTGTAAAGAATTAAATAAAAGCACAGGATGTTAAAATTATGTTGTCCAAAGGTTGTTTATGAGTTAACTCAAATTTACATTGGCTTAAGGACTGAAAATTAACTAAGGATCTGGAAACTGTATTTTTTTTTTCTTTTTAGGGCTGCACCTGTGACATATGGAAGTTACCAGGCCAAAGGTTGATTTGGAGCTGCAGCTGCAGCTTACACCACAGCCATGCCAACACTGGATCTGAGCTGCATCTTTGACCTACGCCAGGAGTTCCTACCTACAACAGAAACTCCTGGAAACTGCATTTTAAGTTGCTGTATTAAAACATTGGTGGAATCATAAAAATTAACCTCTCTTTATAAAAATGTTATATATTATCAAGTAATTTAGTTCAGCACATAATTTTGTAATTTTATAAACTTAAAGTGATTTAGTTTATTTGACCAGTGAAACTAGTAGAGAAAATTTAGGAAATTCAAATTAAGCTTTTCATGAGAAAATAAGCCCAAGGGAGTTCCCGTTGTGGCTCAGTGGGTTAAGAACCTGACACTGTCTCTGAGATGATGTGGGTTTGATCCCTGGCCTTGCTCAGTGGGTTAAAGACCCTGAGTTGTAGGTCACAGATGTGGCTCAGATCTGATGTTGTGGCTATGGCGTAGGCTGGCAGCTGCAACTCTGATTGGACCCCTAGCCTGGGAAATTCCATGTGCTGCAGCTGTGGCGAAAGAAGGAAGGAAGGAAGGAAGGAAGAAAACAAACCCAAGATTTTCATAAACTAGAATGTTGTGCTAACATTTTTACATGGTGGAAATAAGGAGACGATATAGCGCTGCTTTTAAATCAAAATTATTAAGTTAGTTTAATTTGTCCAAAAAGACATCTTGGTTAGGAATATTACATGCTCTTTTCCTGTAAAAAACAATATAGTAGATATTAAAACGTCATATTATTTACAAGATATTTACTTAAAACATAGTAACCAAGACTATTAAACTTGCAGTTAAAATCTTCTTTTTAACAACTCTACCAAGAAAAATTTTCCTAAAGAACCAAAGTGTAAGAAATAGAAAAATATGTTTAGACTTTTTTTTTTTCAGTTTTACAAGTCTGATGAAGGTCCTGTGGGGTATACTTTAGATATCTTTGAATTTCTTGTTCTTCCCATTTAGAAGTGCTTATATAAATATGTTAATATTGTTTTTTAAAGCCAATTGAAAATTTATTTCTTTAGATTTCTCTTAACTTTTTATTTTGAAATTAGTTCAAATTTTCAGAAAAATTGCAAAAACAGTACATACGGAGTTTACATATGCATTACTCCCAGCTTTCCTGATGTCTCCTTACATAAGCATAGTACAATGATCAAGACCAAAAAATTGACATTGAAACAATACATTAACTAAACGACACAGTTTATTCAAATTTCACTAGTGTTTCCTGGCCCAGGATCCCATATGGCATTTAATTGATCTACCTCTTTAGTGTCTCCTGTTTGTAATAATTCCTCAGTCTTTCTTGCTTTTTCATGACTTTGATATACTTTTGTTACTGGAACTAAGGTTTAGCTGCTTGCAGCTCCAAAGCCAATAATTTGAGAGGCAAGTGTCGATAGAAAGGAAAGCTGCTTTAACCAGAAAAGCCAACAATCTGGAAAGAAGGTGGACTCGCTTCCAGAGATCCACTCTGAGGATTCTGCTCAGCTGTGACAGTCTTTTTTTTTTTTTGTCTTTTTGCTATTTCTTGGGATGCTTCCGCGGCATATGGAGGTTCCCAGGCTAGGGGTCTAATCGGAGCCGTAGCCACCGGCCTACGCCAGAGCCACAGCAACGAGGGATCCGAGCCGCGTCTGCAACCTACACCACAGCTCATGGCAACGCCGAATCGTTAACCCACTGAGCAAGGGCAGGGACCGAACCCGCAACCTCATGGTTTCTAGTCGGGGATTCGTTCACCATTGCGCCACGACAGGAACTCCTGTGACAGTCTTTAAAAAGGGAAAAATATGCAGTATGATGGAGGATAATGTGAAAGAAAAGAATGTATATGAATATATAAGTGGGTCACTTTGCTGTACAGCAGAGATTGACAGAACATTGTAAATTAACTTTAATAACAATTTTTAAAACAAAAAATAAAAAGAATGTAAGAAACAAATAGGAGTTCTTGTTGTGGCGCATTGGAAACGAATCTCACGAGGAACCATGAGGTTGCGGGTTCAATCCCTGGCCTCACTCACTGGGTTGAGGATCCTGCGTTGCCCTGACCTGTGGTGTGTAGGTCATGGACGAGGATCGGATCTCGAATTGCTGTGGCTGTGGTGTAGGCCAGCAACTACAGCTACGACTGGACCCCAGCCTGGAAGCCTCCATATGCCATGGGTGTGGCCCTAAAAAAGACAAAAAGACAAAAAAAAAAAAAGAAGAAGAAGAAAAAGGGAAAAGTAAGGGGGAAGAATCTCAGGGAATCATTGAGGCAGGAGCTTGGGTTCTGCATCAATCCCCACTGCATGCAGACTGGCTCAGTCTTTTCAGATATTATCTTGCCCACATGATCTGCCTGCAGGATCGCTAAGGGGGCTGTTAGGGGTAGAGAGCTAGTCATTTTTTAACTACCTAATTCTTCATTTTTATTTCTTTTTATCTAGAAAAAGAATCAACACGTTAGGCAAAACACGGTGTGCATTCAAGAGAGCGTAAGCAAGAGGTTAAATTGCCTTGTGCTCTCATTCCTTTAAGTAGGTTTTTTTAAGGTTGGAGGAGAACAGAAATGGGCAAACAGGAAAGGGACAAAAAAAGCTGCTTTCATTTTTGCAGAGTACTGTTCAGTGATTTTGTAGAATGCCTATCAGGTTTGCCTGGTGTTTTCTGTGATTAGGTTGAAGTTGTGCATTTTAGTAAGTACCCCACAGAGGCAATGCTGTGCCCTCTCCAGTGCATCCTTGCAGGGGGTACATGAAGTCAGGGTGTCTTATTACTGGTGCTACTAACTCAATTGCTTGGTTAAGATGGCACCTGCTTGATTTCTCCACAGTAGTGAAGACAGTTTCTCCCTTTGTAGTTCATAAACATCTTGGGCAGAGACACTGAGACCATCAGATGTCCTGTTCCCCTTCAAACTTTCATTCACTAATGTTAGCATCAATATATGGATTTGCCTTCAACAGTTATTACTGTGGTGTTTGCCTAATGATAACCTTCTATTTCTCTCACTCCTACTTTTATTGATCACACTTTTATATTTCTTCTCTTCTATTTATTTACTCAATCATTTGTTTATATTAGTAGGGACTAGTGGACTTTTATTTTATTCCAAGGGTTATAATCCAATACTATCACCATTTATGTTCTTGCTCAAATTATTCCAACTTTGGGCACTGGGAGCTCCTTTAGGTGGGCTTCTGTGTCCTTTCAACATTCTCCCATCTTTTTTTTGTTTGGGGCACATTTTATTTTATTTTTTACGGCCACACCTGTGGCATATGGAAAGTTCTTGAGCTGGGGGTCAAATAGGAGCTGCAGCTGCCAGCCAACACCACAACCACAGCTACAATGGATCCCAGCCTCATCTGTGACCTAAGCCATAGCTTGTGGCAACACCAGATTCTTAACCCACTGGGCAGAGCTAGGGATCAAACCTGTGTCTTCATGGACACTATGTCTGGTTCTTAATTCCCTGAACCACAAAGAGAACTCTTTGAGCACTTACTTATTTACTATCCCCACAAAATATTCCTAGCTCATTTTCTTCTTTTTTTTTTTTTTCAGGGCTGCACCCATGGCATATGAAGCTTCCCAGGCTAGGGGTCAAATCACAGCTTCAGCCTCCGGCCTACACCACAGCCACAGCAATGCCAGATCCAAGCTATGTCTGCGACCTACATCACAGCTCATGGCAACACACCAGAACCTTAACCCACTGAGTGAGGCCAGGGATCAAACCCATGTCCTCATGGATGCTAGTTAGATTTGTGTCCGCTGAGCCACGACGGGAATTCCATTCCTAGCTCATTTTCTACATTTCCTGCCCCAGTCCTGGAGTCCGTCAGTCTCCTAGGAGCCCTGGTTTATTTGTTTTATTGGTTTCTCTCACTACCTCTGGGTTTTGAATATTGGTTAGAAAACTGGCTTTAGGGTCTAATTCACTTTCTGCCCATATCAGTGAAACACAGTAATAACCTCACAGCCTACTTTCCAAAGGCTGGGTAATTTTGCCTAAAATAATCACAAGGACTTCAGCAGGAAATCTAGTAGAAATGTCCCTCCAGGTCCTGTCCTCCTGTGGGGCCTGTATGTCTTCTCATTAATATTAATCATCTGTCATAGGGTCAGGCATTGATTCTCAGAGACTTTAGAGCCTAAACTAATATTCATAAGCAGAAATATTTTTCTCATGGCAACATCAGCTCCTCAGCCTCCCCAGGTGAGACCTGGCCTACTGATACTCAGAGCCTTCGATAGTCCCCTTTGCTCACATACCTTTCACCACTTGCTTCAGAGTTGACAAATAAAGGGTTTCTGGGTACGTACCATTCCAAATTAGAGCTTTTCCTTATTTGAAGCTCAGGGTCAAATTCTTTCACAGAATCCCTATTCACTGGTAATCTCCGTAAATGGAAGGGGGCAGCTCCTCTGAGGATATATTAGTCTCTTGTACAACAACAACAACAAAAGCTATGAATGAGTGATATTGCTTTTCCAGATAACTTAATATTCATCCAAATGAGAAAATTACTATCTGTATAATGATTCCTAAGACAGATCTATTTCCAGCCTTTAATATTCACATTCACCACTACACTGAACAAAACAGAGTTCATGGAAAGGCTCAAAAGTTTACCACAGGCCTAGCGAACATTATCCAATGATGTTTTAATAGTTTATATCAAGGTTAACTATCTCTGGAGTTCCCGTCGTGGCTCAGCAGAAATAAATCTGACTAGTATCCATGAGGATGCTGGTTGGATCCCTGGCCTCACTCAGTGGGTTAAGAATCCGGTGTTTCCATGAGCTGTGGTGAAGGTCACAGATGCGGCTTGGATCCCGTTGTTACTGTGGCTGTGGCATAGGCTGGCATCTGCTGCTCTGATTTGACCCCTAGCCTGAGAACTTCCTTGTGCTGCAGGTGTGGCTGTAAAAAGCCAAAAAAAAAAAAAGATTAACCATCTCTGGTCAATAGTCAGTGTGCCTAGTTGTAGGCTTTATGTATGTCTGCCTTTCGACCCTCACAATAGTATAAAGTTAGCATACAAGTTTGCAAAAATATTAATAGCCAAGATTATACGTCTTGTTATATAATCAGTTTCTGTCTATAGAATCACAAAACAGGTCTATGATAAATCAATGAGAGTAAAAAATAATATTTTGTGAAGCTTGATTCAGTTCTCTGTAAGATGAAAGAAAATATAGCAATGGAAAATTTATACTCTTGTGTTTATTGTTTCACAGTTCCATTTAATTGAATATTGGCTATTTTTATTAGTGACACATATTATGCTTAATCAATTTTCTTTCCAACTCTATTATCTGATATTAATTTTTTCAATTTTCAATTAATTTTTATCAATTTTCATTTCTTTTTTCTGTTTTTTTTTCTGTTTTAAAATGGTATATATTGGACCGACTTTCTGACTTCAACATTTTGTAATATTAATTTTGCTTATTGATTTAGGTAGAAACAGTCTTTTAGTTGTAGGCTTAGATAATTTACATTAAGTCTGCTATTTGATATCTTTGGTCTTAATTCTTTCAATGGATAGGATTTGTCTCTGGTTATGTGAACTATATTACCTCCTTTATCTTTTTTTTTTGTTTTTTCAGGGCCGCACCTATGGCATATGGAGGTTCCCAGACTAGGGGTAGAAGTAGAGCTGTAGATGCAAGCCTATACCACAGCCACAGCAACACAGGATCCGAGCCGAGTCTGTGATCTATACCACAGCCCACAGCAATGCCGGATCCTTCACCCACTGACCAAGGCCAGGGATCGCACCTGCATCCTTATGAAGACTAGTCAGATTCATTTCCGCTGAGCCACATCGGGGAGCTCCCCTACCTCCTTTATCTTTGAAAATGTTTTGGAAGACAAAAAAAAAGCTCTATTCTATTTTATTTTATTTTTTATTGAAGTATTGTTGATTTACAGTGTTGTGTTAGTTTCAAGTTTACAGCAAAGTAAATCAGTTATACATATATGCATTCCTTTTCAGATTCTTTTTTTTTTTTTTTTTTTTGCTTTTTAGAGTCGCACCTGCGGCTCATGGAAGTTCCCAAGCTAGGGGTCCAGTTGGAGCTACAGCTGCCATCCTATGCCACAACCACAGCAACACAGGATCTAAGCTTCGTCTGTGACCTACACCACAGCCCACAGCAATGCCGGATCCTTCACCCACTGACCAAGGCCAGGGATCGCACCTGCATCCTTATAAAGACTAGTCAGATTCATTTCCGCTGAGCCACATCGGGGAGCTCCCCTACCTCCTTTATCTTTGAAAATGTTTTGGAAGACAAAAAAAAGCTCTATTCTATTTTATTTTATTTTTTATTGAAGTATTGTTGATTTACAGTGTTGTGTTAGTTTCAAGTTTACAGCAAAGTAAATCAGTTATACATATATGCATTCCTTTTCAGATTCTTTTTTTTTTTTTTTTTTTGCTTTTTAGAGTCGCACCTGCGGCTCATGGAAGTTCCCAAGCTAGGGGTCCAGTTGGAGCTACAGCTGCCATCCTATGCCACAACCACAGCAACACAGGATCTAAGCTTCGTCTGTGACCTACACCACAGCTCACAGCAATGCCAGATCCTTAACCTACTGAGAAAGGCCAGGAATCGATCCCACAACCTCACGGTTCCTTGTTGGATTAGTTTCCACTGAGCTACCCACGATGGGAGCTCCCCTTTTCATATTTTTTCCATATAGGTTATTGTGCAGTATTGAGTAGTATTGTGCTGTATGCAGTAGGTCCTTTTTACTTACCTATTTTATATATAGTAATATGTATATATTAATCCCGACATTCTAATTTATCCCTCCCTTCCCCCGCATTTCCCCTTTGATAACCATAAGTTTTGTTTCAAAATCTTTGAGTCTGTTTCTGTTTTTTGGGGGTTTTTTTTTTTTTGGTCTTTTTTTTGCTATTTCTTGGGCCGCTCCCGCGGCATATGGAGGTTCCCAGGCTAGGGTTCAGATCGGAGCTGTAGCCACCGGCCTACAGCAGAGCCACAGCAACGCGGGATCCCAGCCACGTCTGCAACCTACACCACAGCTCATGGCAACGCCGGATCGTTAACCCACTGAGCAAGGGCAGGGACCGAACCCGCAACCTCATGGTTCCTAGTCGGATTCGTTAACCACTGCGCCACGACGGGAACTCCTGGTATCATTTTTAATTAGATTCCACATATTAGTGACCTCGTATGATATTTGTCTTTTTCTGACTTACTTCACTTACTGTAATAATTTCAAGGTTCATCCACATTGCTGCAAATGGCATTATTTCATTCTTTTTTTATGACTGAGTAATATTCCATTGTGTGTATGTATGTATGTGTGTGTGTATATATATATATATATATATATATATATATATATATATATATCAGATTTTCTTTATCCATTTCTCTGCTGATGGACACTTAGGTTGCTCCCATGTCTTGGCTATTGTATATAGTGCTGCAATGAACATTGGGAGCATGATCTTTTTGAATTATGGTTTCTTCCCAGGTATATACATACCTGGGAATGGAATTGCTGGATTATATGGTAGTTCTATATTTAGTTAAAAAAAAAAAAAGCAAAGTCTTAAAGACACACACAAATGTCTTAACCATTCTATAAGCATTCTAATGATCTCTTTCCCTAATCAGAAGCATATTCTCCTCTCCTTTATGGAAGACAAAAGCTACTACTCTTTTTGTCTGCATTTCTTGTTCCCTACATTAATTTCCCATTCATAATTAAATCTGATGTATCTCACTTTTTTCTCTTTCATGTTTCTTTTATGCTTTCTATGTCTTTCTTTTCTTCAAATAATTAAACTGGTGTCGGAAATAACCCTTCCAGAGTTACCCTTACTTCTTTAACAATAGTTGGTATTAATAATTATCATGGGTTCATTTTCTAGCCATTAGCCATTCAAATTTCTGTCTCTAATTTTAACCTTCCATACCGTCTATTATAGCTTTGAGCACTTTTCAAAAGAGGCCCCTGGCTGCCACATTTTTTGAAATTGGGCTGGTCTGAGAATGTCTCTCTGTTGCTTCCCTATACAAATGGCTTGATGTGGTCCATTATTCCTGAGTTGCAGCATATTCCTTCTGTAGAAGATGTCATCGAAGTGTCATTTGGTATTGCTCATTGCAGTGGAAAAACCCAAAGCTAGCCTGATATTTTGCTCTTTGAAAATGGCCTACTTTTTCTACTTGGAATCTTGCAAAATTCTCTTTTTTATCCCCCTTATAGTTTTAAATTTTTATGAAGCTATCTCTTAGTGTTGCTTTTGTTATTGATTTTGCCTGGGACTTTGGACATACTCTTTGTAACTTTTTTCAAATATAATATGTTTTCTCTGAGTATTGATTTTGATTCTTTTGTCTGTTTTTTATTTTTTTACCACCTTTGGAAACCTCTTTTGTTTGGAAATTGAATCTCCAAATTTAACAGCTTCTCTTGCATTATTTTCTTACTAATTTTTGTGCCTTTTCAATTTTCCATATTGTAATTATGGATCAGGGGACAGGGGGTGAACAGATTTTTTAATATAAAGAAGCCACACAGAATGACAATTGTCAAAAAATTGACACCAGTTTAGTTGAATCGAGGATGACATGAGCAGCTGGATCATTTTGTCCATTTCTTAAAAAGGGCAGAGGATTTAGTTTCTTCGTTGGTGAAGGTACTAGCAAGTATAGCTAAACATAGAGCAGGTGGAATCTGTCACAGATCTCGCTTCTCTACAGTCTGAGGAATTCTTCATGTAACCTGTAGAATATGTCAGAAATAATTAGAAGACAACAGTGGTAAGTTCTTGACGTGAGGAGATCCTCCCAAAGACGACTCCAGAAGTTCAATTCAACGTTTGAGTAAAGTGTGCAAATAACACAGTGGACGAAGGTGTGAGTCACACTACGGCTCACAAGAGCATCTGGAGAAAGGGAGAGGGGGGTTATCCTGATTCTTTGAGGACCCAGGATTCCCTGGGGTGGATACCGTGACTTAAGATATCCATCCCCAAGAAAAAGGGAATCCTCCTACACTGTTGGTGGGAGTGCAAATTGGTGCAGCCACTGTGGAAAACAGTATGGAGTTTCCTCAGAAAACCAAGGATAGAGTTACCATATGATTCAGCAATTCCAATCCTAGGCCTGTATCCAGACAAAAGTATAATTCAAAAAGATACATGCATCCCTATGTTCATAGCAGCACAATTCACAATAACCAAGTTATGGAAACAATCTAAATATCCATCGACAGAGGAATGGATTAAGAGGATGTGGTACATACACACAATGGAATAGTACTCAGCCATAAAAAAGACAAAATAATGTCATTCACAGCATCATGGATGCAGCTAGATATTATTGTACTAAGTGAAACCAGAAAGAGAAAGACAAATACCATATGATATCACTTATATGTGGAATCTAAAATATGATACAAATGAACCTATCTATGAATAGAAACAGGTTCGCAGACATGGAGAACAGACTTGTGGTTGCCAAGGAGAAGGGGTTTGGGGGAGAGATGGAGTGGGAGGTTGGGATTAGCAGATGAAGCTGTAATACATAGAGCGGGTAATCAACAAGATACTGCTGAGAACTGTATTCAATGTCCTACAATAAACCATGATGGAAAAGAATATATATATTCTTTTCTTTATATATATATATATATGAGTTTTATATATATAAAAGTTATATATATATATAAAAGAGTTGTACATATGTATATCACTTTGTTGTACAGCTGAAATTAACACAACATTGTAAATCAATAATACTTCAATTTTTAAAAAGTAAAACAAGATGTCCATCCACAGGCAGTAGGATCTCATCTTCTTATCTGGGGTTCAGGGTGAGCCCTGACATAGATCCTGGACCAGTGAGTGTTCAGAGCCCAGGCCTGAACCAACAGCAACCCTGGCTGATGGGCTGTGCCCGCCTGGAAGGCAGGAGGGTGGTGGGAGGGCTGGCCCCATGTTCACATGGATTGGCAGGGCTGGAGATGTGGGAAGTAACATGGAGTTGTCAAGGCTGGGCCTAGGAGGATGAGTTAGCCCTCAGATCATTAATGCAGCACTTGTCTCTGGGACGGCTGATGCGGAAACAGAAGTGGGTCCTACTGTATAGCACAGGGAACTGTATCCAACCTCTTGGGATAGAACTTAATGGAAGGTAATATGAGAAAAATTATGTGTGTGTGTGTGTGTGTGTGTGTGTGTGTGTGAATATATATATGAGTCACTTTGCTGTATAGCAGAAAGTGGCACAACATTGTAAGTGAAAGAAAGAAAGAAAGAAAGAAAGAAAGAAAGAAAGAAAGAAAGAAAGAAAGAAAGAAAGAAAGAAAAAGAAAGAAAGAAAGAAAGAAGAAAGAAACAGAGGAACAGAGGAACAGAGGTGAGGCTAAGACGTAGATAGCACCTCAGTAGCCCTGGCCATCAGGAACTGAGTAATAGAAGTCTTTGGGAGCTCAAAGTCCATTTTTATGAGTCTGGAAGGACTTGTTTTCCTTATATTACCTCTCTATAAGAGTTGTTAGATAAATGCCTTTAGTAATTACAGGTCTTTTCCATGTCTAGACTTCAGATCTGGTCCTTCTATGATAGTTGGCCAATTGGAGGTTATCACACCAGATACTGTATTTGCTGTCATGATCTTCTTGAGGCCTTGGGCAATAACACATCTCTTTCCATTTGTTAAAGTCATATGATAAATTCTTTCAAAGAAAAATATGACTTCAGAGGGAGCACCAGCCCCTTATGGTCCTATTTATCTTGCATTTAACTGTTGCTCCCAACACATACATGTATTCATTCTTTGCACATCCCAAATCCACTAAGGTCCTATTTCTTGTCTAAACCCAGGAAAAAAGTAGAAATAATTTGAGCCAAATTAATTATATAGCTTTAGATTTCCCATACCCACAACTTTCCTGTGGTTAAGATGTTCTAACAATGGTATTGCTGCATTTCTACCCCTTCAGAACATTTTTAACATAAGTAACTACAATTATTTCCATCAAGGAAAACACTTTGCTAAGTTTCTTTCCATGTACTTACAATTCTAAGGTCCTCACTTACCACTAAGTTATTAAAATTCACTCATTTTTAAATGGACTTCCACCTTCCTAAGATGCTTTTACATACCCTGTCATTACTTTTCTGCTGCTTTCCACAATGGGTAGGTAACTGGTTTGATGGGGGAAATTATTTTGACATCTTGTCCTTAAACAGAACATTAAATTTCCTCCTAACCATAGTCTGAGTCATTTGTATCTTGCTGTCATACATCGATTGCACTTTCTTCTCTAGATCCATAGTTAAAAGTTTGAAATTGAAGATACAGGACAGATAAGGGCTGCATTTTAGAAACTCATTTGTAATATCAATCCAGGAAATATGGGCTTGCTCCCTCTGGTCCAAAGACTCAGAGAGCTTTGGGTGTCACCAATGTTGACTGAAGGGAATTGTTCTACAGACAGGAAAATGCCAGATGATTTTATTTTATTTTTATTTATTGATTTATTTATTGTCTTTTTGCCTTTTCCAGAGCTGCTCCCTCGGCATATGGAGGTTCCCATAGGGGTCTAACTAGGGGTCTAATCGGAGCCGTAGCTGCAGGCCTATGCCAGAGCAATAGCAACTCACGGCAACGCCGGATCGTTAACCCACTGAGCAAGGGCAGGGACCGAACCCGCAACCTCATGGTTCCTAGTCGGATTCGTTAACCACTGAGCCACGATGGGAACTCCAGGATGATTTTATTTTAAAGACATAAATGAAAGCAAAACTTCTTCCGTTTCTGGGATATCGCTGGCTGGCAATCATGGGAGCCCTTGCTCCCACTTCTGAGGAATTCTGCTGCAGTGCTTTGAAGGTGACTAGGACACTAAGTCTGCGTCTCAAGCACTCAACGGTGAAGATTACCTGAAGGAACAAAGGTCTTCTGGGGAGTGGGAAAGGGTGAGGGAATCTGGAAGGAGGAGGAAATCTGAAAGGGATGGATCTGGAGCAGACCAAGCCCACAAGCCTCAGGGGTTTGCTCCTGTTTTCGGTTATCAGCTACCAGTACCTTCACTAGCAGTGGAAGAGACAGGCAGCAAAGGTTCGTGTAGTACAAACCCCCAGTGCAGGTTGGAATTCAGTGGGTGTCCTGGGGGTAGTCTGAGATTAGATTCCTCTTTAATAGAAGTTGTCCCCATTTTCCCGTCTGCCCCCACATCACCTCCCAAAGCTCAAAACTTTTCCTCAAGTTCTGATTGACTTGAAAGTGTTTTTGCAAATACAGTTGTGTTTCTTTCCGTGGACAGGAACTGAGAATTAATTAATCCAGTCTCTTATTTGATGGATTAAAAGAATGAAGCACAGGGACTTCCCTTATGGTGCAGCGGTTAAGGATCAGACATTGGCACTGCAGCGGCTCTGGTCACTTCTGTGGCACAGGTTCAGTCCTTGGCCCGGGAACTTCTACATGCCATGGTTGTGGCCAAAAAAAAAAAAAATGAACGAAGCACAGAGAAGCTCAATAACTTGCCCAAGTTCACTCCTTGAGTTTAGAACCACCGTCTTTAGGAGTGCCCGTCGTGGCTCAGTGGTTAACAAAACCTACTAGTATCCATGACGATGTGGGTTCGATCCCTGGCCTCTCTTAGTGGCTTAAGGATCTGGCATTGCCGTGAGCTGTGGTGTAGGTCGCAGACACAGCTCAGATCCCTCATTGCTGTGGCTGTGGCGTAGGGCAACAACTGTAGCTCTGAATCAACCCCTAGCCTGAGAACCTCTATATGCCTTGGGTGCAGCCCTAAATAGACAAAAGACAAAAAAAAAAAAAAAAAAAAAACCCAACCACCATCTTTATACTATATAAACTATCTCCAACATTTCCCAGGTTATATGCTTATTTTTTAAACTCATGTTGAAACTTGAACCTTCAGGCTGCCTGGCACCTTTTGAAGATATTTCTGTTATTTGGAGAATTTTGACTAATGAGTCCCTACCCTCAATCTCTAGCCAAAAACAAATTCTCTCTGCCTCCTCTGCTATAAGACACAGGCATTGGTGCTGCCAATCAGGAGACCTCACATAAGACTTCGAATCAGAAGGAAATGAAATAAGTTCATTTTGCTGCAGCTGTGGCTGCAGTCAAGGCTTTTGGAGGCTGTTGTGGTCCCAAGGTTGGGTTCCTCACAGAGGCACAGCACTGATGTAGTAGCAGTGACAACTGTGGTGATGTTGAGTCCCTGGCATTCAGATCAGAGAAAACTGGAACATTCGGGTTCCATGGTGACAGCGGTCTCCCTATCAAGCCAGTGTCATGTTTTGGTATGGGCAGCATACCTGGGGCTTTGGCCTCCAGTTTTCCAAGGTTCTAGGAACTCCCTAATAACCTTTTAATCGATTCATTTTCTGCTTAAGATAACTGGATCTCCACGTTTGCAAATGTTACTGGCAAAGTGAATACACGAGATGAAACCAGAAAAACAACTTTGTTGTTTTCTTATCTCATTTCCTGCTCCAACACCCTGCCCTGCCCCTGGATGAAATTCCTCTTAGACAGTGAAAGCTTTCAATCACAAAAATAGTCTCACGAGTTCCCATTGTGGCTCAGTGGGTTAAGAACTCAACTAGTATCCATGAGGATGCGGGTTCAATCCCTGGCCTCGCTCCGTGGGTTAAAGACCTGGCATTGCTGTAGCTGTGGTGTAGGCCGGCAACTGCAGCTCCAATTCAACCCCTAGCCTGGGAATCTCCATATGCCGCAGGTGCGATCCTGAAAAGCAAAGTAAAAAAAACAAAAAAAAAACAAAAAAAAAAAACAAAAAAAACCCAAACTGGAGTTCCCGTCGTGGCGCAGTGGTTAACGAATCCGACTAGGAACCATGAGGTTGCGGGTTCGGTCCCTGCCCTTGCTCAGTGGGTTAACAATCCGGCGTTGCCGTGAGCTGTGGTGTAGGTTGCAGACGCGGCTGGGATCCCACGTTGCTGTGGCTCTGGTGTAGGCCGGTGGCTACAGCTCCGATTGGACCCCTAGCCTGGGAACCTCCATATGCCATGGGAGCAGCCCAAGAAAAGGCAAAAAAAAAGACCAAAAAAAAAAAAACCAAACCAAACCAAACAAATCGTCTCACTTTGGTGATTAATCAGTCTAGTTAAATACAGTAATAAAAATTCAGGAATCTCTTCTAAGTACAACTCCTCTCCTCTCCGGCTTGGGTATCAGCTTCATTACTGAAGCATTCATCAAAGGAGGGAACATTGTCCGCTTCTCTCTTTTTCCCACTCAGGGCTTCTCCTTTCTCTCTTACTGCCTCTCCTCCTCCAGAATGAAACTGGGCAGGAATGAGGAAAGGTAGAGGCGGGAGAACACTCATCGGCAAGCACATGGGAACCTGGTCTTCGCTTCCTTTGGCCATGGCACATTTAAAGAGATCTTGTATTCGATAGGTCTGCTAGTACGGGAGTTCCCATTGTGGCTCAGTGGGTTAAGACCCGACATAGTGTCCATGAGGATGCCAGTTTGATCCTTGGCCTCACTCAATGGGTTAGGGATCTGGCCCTGCCGTGAGGTGTGATGTAAGTTATAGGTGTAGCTCAGATCTGGTGTTGCCAAAGCTATGGTGCAGGCCTTCAGCTGTAGATACGATTCGACCCTAGCCCAGGAATATCCATATGTGGTGGGTGGGGCTGTGAAAATAAAATAAAATAAAATAAAACAAATAAGCCAAACATTAGCATATTTCTCTGCAAAGGGCCGGATAGAAAATGTTCAGGCTTTGAAAGCAGTATGGTTTCTATCACAACTACTCAAGTCTGCCATCTTAGTGTGAAAGCAGCCTTAGACAATACATAAATGAATGACATAGCTGTGTTCCAATAAGACTCTCTTTAAACAACAACAACAACAACAGATATTGGAATAGTTAACTGTGGGTGGTAGTTTTCTGAGCCCTGTAATCCACTAAAATTGTAGATTAATTCACTGCAATTTTAGATTTTATCTATTATGGTACACTAACACTAATCAATTCACTTTTCTTTTTCTTTCTTTTTTTTTTTTTTTGTCTTTTTGCCATTTCTTGGGCCGCTCCTGGGGCATATGGAGGTTCCCAGGCTAGGGGCCCAATCAGAGCTGCAGCCACCGGCCTACACCAGAGCCACAGCAACACGGGATCTGAGCCGCGTCTGCAATCTACACCACAGCTCACGGCAACGCCGGATCCTTAACCCACTGAGCAAGGCCCCGGATTGAACCCACAACCTCATGGTTCCTAGTCAGATTCGTTAACCACTGAGCCAAGACGGGAACTCCTCAATTCACTTTTCTTATTCAATCTCATATCAACATTCCCCAGTGTGAGGCGAAGCACAGAGTAGATGCTCAATGATATTGAAACATAAGAGTCTGGAGTTTTAACAACTGTCTGGGACAGAAGATCATGCCTCAGGCCTGAACATAGGCAGGAACTTATTAGCCCAAGCTCCTGGCAAAAAGTTGGGAGCCACAAAGTGTTGGATAAGAAATCTCCCTGCATTGGTTCTCCACTGTCCTCGAGTCTGAGTTCAATGTCCCTGCCTTGGCATTGAGGGATTTCTGCCTCTGGCTTCTGCTCTCATCTCCCACTGCTCCTTCTTTGTGTCTGAGCCCCTAGTATGCCAAATCACCTTCCTTAAATGTCTCACAATTTTACGTCTAGTTAAATACAGTAATAAAAATTTTTCCTTTGTCTGGAATGTCACTTTCCCTCTGTGTTTCCCTGGCTTAACTCTTGTGCATGTTGGCTCTAAATCCTTTGTCCCACCAAGACTAGGAGGTGATACTCCCAATGTGCTTGTCCTCCACATGGCCACAAACCCAGTTCATTCCTCAGTTACAGCACCTGTGTTCCCGTGTGTCAATACACTTGTCCACCTACCTGGTTGGTGCATCCTGAAGTCAGGGACCAATCATAGTCCCAAGTGCTATGGCAGTACGTGGCACTTATTTAGTTCTCAGTAGAAGTTGGTGAACTAATCGATGAATTAATATGAATCCAAGCCTCAATGAATACAGCAATTACATATGTTGAAGAGTTGTTTTTACTTCTGGCATTTGCAGATATTGGATTCCAAAACATTAAAATGATATATCATGTAGGACAGAATAACTTACACTGGATTTACACTTCCAGTAGCTGGTAAAGAATGTCCATCCCAGAGTTCCCTTCATGGCTCAGCAGTTAATGAAACTGATGAGGAGCCATGAGGATGTGGGTTTGATCCCTGGCCTCGCTCAGTGGGTTAAGGATCCGGCATTGCCATGAGCTGTGGTGCAGGCCGCAGATGGGACTCAGATCCCGAGTTGGTGTGACTGTGGTGTAGGCTGGTAGCTGTAGCTCCCATTCGACCCCTAGCCTGGGAACTTCCATATGCCACGAGTGTGGCCCTAAAAAGCGTGTACACACACACACACACACACACACACACACACACGAATGTCCATCCCTTTTGCCTCTGCAGCCAAACTCCTTGGTTGCACTTGAGCCCTGAACAGCAAAGGTGCTCAGGATTGCCCAGAGCAGAACGAGATGGAAAAGCTAAATTCTTAAACAATTTGGGTTCTGCTGATGGCAAATGGATTCTCTAAAAAATACACAACTCTCTGACCCAGATTTTCCAGAAAAGTTCCCCTTTCAAGTGTTTGTTCCCACAAATAAGCATACATTCTTCAAACCATATGTCTCTATTTTGGTTAAGAAAGTGTGGTTGCTGTTAAATATGCAATTCCAGCCCTGAATGGTGTGTTAAGTTCGTGATAAGCAGCTTTATATTTAACTAAGCATCTCACCTAAAAACATTTTTTGAATTTACTCCTATTGAAAAAATTTAGAAATGTCACAGCACCTAAAATTTTTTAAAGTCTTTATCTCCACTTGACTACAGATAAAAATTTGGCTACAGTTGTTAACACTGTGCTAGTAAAGCTGAGAAAATGCATTCCCTAAATTCAAGGCTTTTAAACCAGCTTTGCCTTTTGGCCAATTTGGCACCAATTATGATTTCAAGTCTCTGAATCAAAATTCTCTGCATCAAAATCATAGTGGAAACTTTGACCTCCCTTCTAGCAAAGACAGAAGGAGGCCTTAAGACTGAGGTATCTCCACCCCAAACGCAGCCACTGTGTTTCTGGTGCTTACCTGATGGGAGCCCCAGGGCAAAGGAAGACCTGGGATATTCCCCAGGGGGAGGAGATGGTGGCTCCTCCTTGCTTGACTGATGGCTGCTTGCCCCCAGGAATAGCCAAAAGCAGAAGAGAAGGAAGCAAAGATAACCTCTGATAAGGACCTGGAAACCATTGGGGAACAGAACTGAGGTTGGCAGACAGTCTACCCACCCCTATTCCTTTCACACACATACCCTCGCTGCTTCTTCCCAGAGCCATCCAGCCTGAACCCCTCTGTTTCTTCTGGCCGCTCCTGGTGGAGCATTTGTCACCCTCAATGCCAGAGGCATGCATGGCCAGGTGAGGTGCAAGACTGGCAGTGGGGCTGCTCTGGAGCTCAACTCCGCTGGCCCTTCAACACCCACCTCCACAACCCCTTCTGGGAGAGGCTGAAATGACTGGAGCAGACAGGTTCTAAGGAGAACAGGTCCTCGCCTGAACAGATTGCTGGGTGGATGAAGGGACAGTTATTTTGCTGAATGAAGGAAAGTGCCAGTTATCTAGACAGATGAATAGAAATTTAGGTATGGTTGGTGGATAGCAGTATGTACACCTAGGTAGATATAAAAGCAAGTGGTGATAGAGGTGGCAAGTTAGGAATGTACAGATCAACTACCATATTTATTTTAACAATTCATCCGTTATTTGGGGCATGTAGGTACCTCTTTTCAGTAGGAAAAGATGGTCTGAGGGAGATCGAGGACAAGAGAACGGGATGGGCAGAAATCTGTGGGAGCAGTATCCGTACTGGTGACAGCCCATCCACACCACAAACCCTATTCCTAACCTGCTCCCACCTCAACCATTACAGTAAAATCCCCAGCAGAACAGAACTGTCGGGAATTGAATTATATGAAATGGTATATACCACTTAGGTACAGATGGGATATTTTGTTTTAAAATAATCCATACGTATGTCTTAGGGTTTTGTAAAATAGCTCATAAACTATGGTTTATAAACTTGCTTGGGCTAATCTGCCTCCACAGACTGTTATTATTTGTCACTTTCTCCCAAACTGGAATATAAGTATTCCAGACCATTAGTTAAAATGTATAAACAATTGATCACAGTCCTCACTTACAGAGCTTCCTCTAAACACTGTATAAACATGATATGACCGGAATAAAAACACAAAGGAATTTCTTTTTGGTCAGTGGTTCCTAATGATGTATGGTAAGTACTATACCCAATCAATTCACTCTCTCCATGTCTAATTTCTACAATTTATCATGCAGCACGAACATGAAATATAGCCCATACTTCCAAGAATCCTAGACCATGCAACCTTTAAAAATGGTTCTCCATCTTCATCTTTAGCAGCTTTGATTCCAAAGTTGATGGCCTCAGAGCAGCGGATCTGAGACCCAGTCTTTACCAACTGAACCAACATTTGCGGCCATGCTGTATCACAACAAACTTCTATATCCACACACTGCCATACTTGAGCTCCAGGAGGATGGCTTTGGTTTCCTTGCAGACCCTTTGGATTAGAATTTATGGACTATAATGCCACACCTAGAGAATTCGAGTCCTTAATGTATACTTTGAACTTGATCAGACTTGATTTTCCTTAGATGGATAACCAGGTCCCTCAGTTCTCTTTCAGAGCCATATTTTCCAGCATCAGCTGCCAAATGGGTGCCAAAAAAAAAAAAAAACCAACAGAAAGATGAAGGAGAGAAAGGTAGCTCCAACTTCAATATCAGAGAATAAAGTACCACCGCTTTCTTCACCAATCACAGGGAAATAAAATAAATACCAGATTTTGGCAACCAGATTCATTTCAAACATCTGTATTTCCTTTGCTATGAGGGTAACATAATTTTTTAACTTTTAATTGTGAAGTAGAGACTACATACAAAAGAGAGCCCCAAACAAAAATGTACAGCAAGGACAATGGTTATCTCAAAGTCCATACCCATGTAATCATCACTCAGGACAATAACAGACATTGCCAGCACCCCAAGAGATCTCCCCTAACACCATGCACCCCTTCTCCCCACTACTCCTCCCTCAATATTCTGTTAATGGGAAGCACTCCCTGCTTCTCTTTATATTTCTACCACCTAAGTACTCAGTGTACCCCTAAATGCTATGGTTTGGTTTTTTTTCACCTTTTAACTTCACAAAAATGGAATCATCCAATACGTACTCTTTTGTGACTGGCAAATTTCACCCGATATTACACTTGTGTACATATGGTCCATGTTATTGTATATATTTTTAGTTCATATCTGCAGAGTATGCCATTCTATGATGAGACCACAATTTATTTATAGCTTCTAGTGTTGACAAAAGTGGAGTTGCTTCAGTTTAGGTCTATTACGAATGAAGCGACACAAGTGCAAGTGCTTCTGTTGTTTATGTACCTGAAAGTGGAATTACTGTTCTGTTAGGAATGTTTCTATTAGCATTGCCACACTGTTTTGCTATAGTGGCAGCAACAACTTAGGTGCCCCCAGAAGTGTATTTGCACTTCTGCTGGTCCACATCTTCACCCATGCTTGATATTGTTAAGTTTCTTCTGGTGTGTCTCATCTTGCTTTTCATTTGAGTTTTCCTGATTACTAATGTGGCTGTGCACCTTTCCACGTGTTTATGATCACTCGGAACCATATGGTCATGTTTATGCCTGTCTTCTTTTGTTCGTTGGTTGCATTTTTCTCCCACTCTATGATTTACTTTTTTATCCTCTTAATAATGACTTTTGATAAAAAGAAATTCTTAATTTTCATGTAGGCAAATACATTATTCTTTCCTGTATGCTGGTGTTTTTCATCCTGTTAAAGAAATCTTTCCCTGGAAGCTCCCATGTGGCTCGGTGAGTTAAGGATCCGGTGTTGTCACTGCAACAGCTCAGGCCACTGCTGTCGTATGGGCTTGATTCCTGGCCTGGGAAATTCCGCATGCCATGGATGTGGCCAAAAAAAAAGAAAAGGAAGGAAAGAAATCTTTCCCTATTGGGAGATCATGAACACATTCTCCTATTATATGTTAGAAGCTTTATTGGACCTCGATCAAGTTGCCCCAGGTAACCCTGATGTTAAACCCATCAAGAAGGGATATGGGTCTTAGTGCTTCCCTCTCAGAAGGCTCCTGGGTTTCTTAAGCAAATTTGCTCACTCTCTGAGCCCCAGCAACCTTCAAGTCCCACACCTCAGGACTTTCTCACAAACACAAAACCTACAGTAACTCTCTCTTTCTCTCTCCTCTCCCCAACACGCCTTTCTCAACTACCAGGTCTTGCTTTTTTTCCTCCAGGAGCTCTTCACCTCCCTCGGGTGGAGCAGTATGTCTCCTTCTCTTGCTACCCTTCACCCTCACAGGACAGGAGTGGCTCCATAGCCAAACAACAAGATCCTCCCTTCTTTAAAGAGAAAGGGAGCACATTTTAAGTTCTGTGGTTCCGTGTTTGATACCTGACTTGGCTGGAACCACCAATCCCGGATCATCATTCTAGCTTCCTTAAATCATGGGAACAGAGGGTTCAATTCATCCTCCTCACTTCATGGTGCACTCTCATCACTGGTGTCCCTGAGGCTCCACTCTTATTTTACTTATTTATTCTTCTTTATCCCCAACCTCCATTCCCATTTCCCTCCCCTCACAGGCATCCACTCTAATACGCTTGATTTATACACATTCTTATTATTGAAATATGGCACTGTCATTTTCTGTGCATACATTTTTAATTAATGAAAACAGTATTGTGACATAGATTTTCTCCGCTTCTCACTTGTGTTTAAGTGTGGCTGTGTATACATCTTGTGACTCACTGCATTTTCCTGAATTTCACCACAGGAGCCTCAGCTTCTCTAAGTACTGCCTCCTAGGGCAGAAAAATCAAGATGGAGCGGGGACATCTTCTTATTGCTAAAAGCAATGATGCATTCAGAAACTTCTGAGTAATTTTGGAAAAGCAGGGAGGCTAGCCTGAAATGAGTAGATCCACCCATCATTGTCTAAAAAGGGACAATTATGCTCAGTTCAATGAGCAGTTTTAGAAGAATCCTGACTTCCCCGTGATCCTCTGTGGTACTGTCATTAGATTTCCTCCCCCCCCAACCCCAAGGGCTCCTGAGTATTTAAGGGGAGATTACAAAACAAAGTTATATACATTTTATTTATTTACTTATCTATTTATTATGGAGATGGAGTTGATATACATGAAGTTATAAAAATTGTAAGCAATGTGGTAAAGAGAAAAGGAAAGAGTGAGTGAGAGAGAAATTGAAGCACGGTGTCTTTGAGAATACAAGCTCTCTTGGTACATGGTAATGGCAGTCAAGGCCTTTTGACTTGCACAGAAATGCAAGATGGCATGAGGCATTCTGGCAGCAAATGAGATACAGCACGCTTAGCACAGACATGTGTATCCCACATCCATGCCCATATCTGTGGTCACAGGTAGTGGTGGCACCAGTGGAATGTCACCCTTTGGACAGCCTTGGCAGAGCCAGAGTTCTCACCACATTCTAATCACTCACCTCCTTCCCTCCTGGGTTCTAAGCAGTTGAGAACTGCATGGAAGGGGACAGCTGGAATCACCATCAAGGTCGCCTTCATACTGCTAATGCAAAGTTGGAAACGAGGCTTTCCATGACCTCCTCTCTAAATGAAGGTAACTGGCAGAGTAGAGCTGACCTGACAAGCAAGTGTCAGGTCAAACATCTTCAACTCAGAGCAGAGATCCTGGCTGAGTAGAACAGAAGCAAGCCTTGTTCACCAGAGACTGGAAAGGTCACTTGAGCCCACTACACCTTCCCAAAGGGAAGAAACAGGGGATACTGCCTTGCTTTTGTAAGCCCTCATTGGCCAAGTGAACCAATCAGTTAATTTCGACTGTGAATAAGGCAGTGCAGCAAAGGGGGTATGTTTCCTCACCAAAACTTTTGAAAGGGTTGAACTATTGTACAAAGTGTCCTCTTTTCTGAGCAGAAGCCAGAATATGTAGAGAGGACAAGAAATGTCCCTCCTGCAAAATCTATGAAGCCCATGGAGCTCCTTGTGAAATAGAAATTTCCAAAGAAATAGTGATTTGTAACTGTTGTTATGACCCTTCCTCTAGACAGAAACATATAGATAGCTTGGAAATCCCACTCCATATCTGGGGGGGGCCTACTGAAGAGTTTCCGATGTTGTAAATTTCCGTGCTCCTCAGATGAGTGTGGCCTTTCACCTCTCAGATCCAGGCATGGTTCCTTACTTTGATGACTGAAGACTTCCTGGCTGGGGCCGCAGGATACTGAGGGCCATGTCTCCAGCCTTGAGTTACCAACCTGGGGAGAGTTGGGGAAACTACTCTACCTGGTTGGAGCCCCAGTATGGACCACCGAAGTCCCAATATGTCAAGCAAAGAGAGCCTGCCCAATTCTTCTGTGAGCCATCTGAGGGGTGGCACACTTTCAGCTCTCTTGAGAAAGGTCATGGGTGTGTCCTGGAAACTTCTCTGGAAGGTGACACTGAAAGGAAGTCCATGGCAGATATTTCCCCCCACCCTCCATCCCCAGGGACCTAGGAAGTGGAATTGAAATGATAACATAGGTGATTGGGCTGTGAGAGAACATGATAGAAGATAATATGAGAAAAAGAATGTGTACACACATATGTATGGCTGGGTCACTTTGCTGTACAGCAGAAATTGTACTTTAATTAATTTATTTATTTTATTTTATTATTATTATTATTATTATTTTGTCTTTTCTAGGGCTGCACTCTCGGCATGTGGAGGTTCCCAGTCTAGGGGTCTAATCAGAGCTGGAGCTGGAGCTGCCAGCCTACACCATGGCCACAGTAACGTGGGATCCGAGCAGCATCTGCAACCTACACCACAGCTCACAGCAACGCCGGATCCTTAACCCGCGGAGCAAGGCCAGGGATCGAACCCGCAACCTCATGGTTCTTAGTCGGATTCATTAATCACTGAGCCACGAGGGGAACTCCTGTACTTTAATTTTTAATTTTTTTTTTTTTTTTTTTTTTTTAGGGCTGCACCCGTGGCATATGGAGGTTCCCAGGCTAGGGGTCAAATTGGAGCTGTAACTGCCAGCCTATGCCAGAGCCACAGCCACAGCCACAGCAACACCAGATCTTTAACCCACTGAGCAAGGCCAGGGATTGAACCTGTGTCCTCATGGATGCTAGTCAGATTCGTTAACCACTGAGCCACAATGGGAAATCCTAAAATTTTTAAAAATAGATGGTTAAGCAGGCAATGAAGTCCATGATAGCAGACACATTGTAGAAGTATGCAGAAATGAACAATTTCTGAAACAGAAAAGAAAATAAGATAGGAACAGACTTAGAGTCTTACCTCTGTGACTGGGGAAGAATGCTTGAAGACCCTGCTGAGTATTTGAGTGTGTGGAGAACAGCTGGGACCTACACATGAAATTCCTAAACAGCCCAAATGGCAGGAAAAGAAAACCTCAGCATGTGCATCGATCATGAAAAAACCTGCAGAGGTCACTTTTACAGGAAGGAGTGAAATAATATGATGGCTCCAGGATAATCAGAGATAGGAGCTTGACTTTTGTTCATTGGATGGTTTTGCTTTGTCTTTAAACCTCTGAGAGTCTGAAGTTTGAGAGAGAAGGAAGTTCAAGGAGTGAGGTTCCCAGAGGCATGGGAGAGGATAAGATCCCAAGTGCATAGCGAGAGTTCCCTGCAGAGGGACACTACACCTCTTTCACTGGTGTGTGGGCTTTCAGGCAGGAATGGAAACCATGTGGTAAGTTGTAGCCATGCAGTAAGCGCACGAGTACCACCTTATTGCCATCGTTCTCCCTGTGAAGTGTGCAGCAAGGTCCTTGCTTAGAGTGAACAGCAGTGAAGCTGCAGGGGAAGAGTGGTGGCTGTTTACAAAAGCCATTGGGGGAGTTCCCGCTGTGGCACAATGGGTTAAGGATCCAGTGTTGTCTCTGCAGCAGCAAGGCTTCAATTCCTGGCCCAGAAACTTCCATATGCCACAGGTGCAGCAAAAAAAAAAAAAAAAAAAAGTCACTGGGGAAAATTGATGAGGGACCTGGGAGGACTGGGCCATCCAAGGAGTCATGTAAGGGAAGGGCCACAGGGTCACAGCTTGGTGCTGGAGAAGGTGTTCTAACTGGTGGTTTGAGCTCAGAGGAGGACGTGGATGAAGACTGGATGTAACAGCCATTAGACTGGAGGGACATACCCTATATGGGGTGAAGCTGGGCATCTGTCTGAACCACTGCCCCTTGAGGGCCTCCAATTTCCCATTTTCCTTGCTCCCTGATAGGATCCTATTTATGAGCAAAACCATCACCTTGTGGTGGTGACAAGGCTCAGAGTGGCACATGCTAAGGGAAGCTGGAACCACCAAGGGCACTGGGACTCAGGGGCTAGAGGGTCAGGAAACAGACTGAATCTCAGAAAATCGGGAGGGTGTGGGGATTATTAATCCAACCCCTTATTTCATATTTGGGCCCCAGAAAGGTAAAGATGGGGGCAGAGGAAGGACTCTAAGCAGATCATCCATTCCTAGTCCACAATGTTCCCAGGCAGTGAGGCGGAGAGGGAGGCGTCTAAGAGGGAATGGATGTTACAGCCACTGGCCATCTGAGGGATAGGCTGGTGGGTATGCTCCTGGGCAACTGGGCACTTAATTACCACCTTCCTAACTCCCCATGCAAGGGCTTTCTCTCTTCTAGCATCTCAGGATGCTCAAGGGCTGGTGACAAACATGCAGGAAGGATCTCCTGAAAAGGGGACAGTGATGAGGGAATGGACCACTGATGCAGGGATGGCATGCAGAGACAAAGCTGCTCATATTTGCCAGCTTCTCAAGGAAGCTGAGGTGCAGAGTTTCAAAACATTGCCAGTAAAGAAAAAAAAAAAAAACAAGAAAAAAAGATCAAACACACAGATTTCAGCTCAGCAGCTGCTCAGCAGAAACTCTGTCCCACCACCTCCATGCCCTAAGCTAGATTTGTCTTAGAATTCGCCTATGACACCTCCTAGGCCTGACCTTCATTCTCCTATCCAAT
The DNA here is from genome assembly GCF_016906955.1 of Phacochoerus africanus. Lineage (NCBI taxonomy): Eukaryota > Metazoa > Chordata > Mammalia > Artiodactyla > Suidae > Phacochoerus > Phacochoerus africanus. Next base: position 76,491,479 of record NC_062552.1, read on the forward strand.
CACTGGTTCCCAGAGTGAAATGAAATATCTACACCCAGGGCTATCACCTCCAGCCTGGTGGACATTAGAGTCTCGAGGATGAGCTGTCTGCTGCAATGTTCTCTGCAGTGATATAGCTGGCATTGGAGAGCACAGAAAGGACACAGGGCCCCCACAGCCCTCTGGCTGCCCTGCCCTGCATGAAGGGAAGACAGAACCGCAGTCTAGATGCATACGCTAAGAACTCTGAGGGTCCAGCCTGCCTCCATCTCTGGTTCCCACTTCCAGGCCCCTCCAGTCCTCCAGACCCCAGACTGAAAGGAATTACTGATAAACGAGGATGTAGTCAGAGTCCTGCCTCCTCTGGGGAGACCACCTACCTCTGCCATCCATAGAGAGGTTTTTTTTTTTTTTTTTCCTTTTCAGGGCTGCACCTGTGGCATATAGAGGTTCCCAGGCTAGGGGTGGAATTGGAGCTAAAGCTGCTGGCCTACACCACAGCCACAACAACACAGGATACAAGCCTTGTCTGCAACCTACACCACAGCTCATGGCAACGCCAGATCCTTAACCCACTGAGTGAGGCCAGGGATCAAACCCACATCCTCATGGATGTTAGTTGCATTCATTACCACTGAGCCATGACAGGAACTTCACATCCATAGAGATTTTTAAGAGTTTTACGTAGCCAGATTATATTCCACCTGAAAAAATTCAGTGCTACGTACGATAGTGAAGGGCAAAGAGAGGCTGCTCCTGACGGTTGCGTGCCTTTTGGGGAAGAGGACCCTGCTTGGGGCTGGAGAAGTAGCTGGGGCTTTTGCTGGATCTTCTCACAGAAGATGGAACAATGATTCTCCTACAGAGAAGTGAGAGGCCACTGGTCCCAGAGCCCCGAGCAGCTTGCCAGGGCAGTTGGCAAGGGAGCAGCTGCCAGCTGCTAAATCCTCCCCACTAGGCTAAAGTTGTCCTGATGTGTCCTGGAGACACGCCGTGCACCCAGATGCCCTGTGGTGTCAGCGCCACAGCCAAGGACTAGGTCAGTCCAGCAGGACAGTTTGTTGGTGGTATAGGTACAGTATCTAAGAAGGAAAAAGAAACAGGAAAAGTGCACTACCGTTGAGGGGAGGAGCTCTTGCTAAACCTCTAGGGTGGTGGAGGGTGAATCTCTCTCTTAGACCCAACTCAGATGCTCCTCCCACCCTGCCCCAGGGAATTGCCAAGGAACAAAATTGGAGCTGGAGCAGGATGAAGCCTGGGCTTTAAAAAAAAAAAAAAAAAAGTAAGGAAGGCAAATGTTCTATTTGCCTGTGCTAGACCCAGAGAGAAGAGCTTTGGTGCAAGGTCAAGGAAAGGGACTGAAGAGACCCAAGGCCAGATCCCTGCTCCACCATGACCCAGTGGAACTTGGGCAGGTCACTTAAGACCTCTAGGTCTCAATTTCCTCATCTGCCACATGGATTATAAACTCTTGCCCTGTGATAATCACAGGAATGTCCTATAGGGACAGGAGTAGTCTGTACTGCCCCCTGGTGTGAATTTTTAAAAGAACTCTCCTTTGAGCCATGTAGCCCTACTGATGCCTGACCTGGTGAATACATGTTCAAGATACCCCCTTCCTTTAGGAGAACAGAGTGTCTCACCAGGGCCTGTGGCTTGGCAAGCAGAGCATGGACTGGATTTCATCTCCCACTTGTCCCTGGACCTTCGCACAGTGAACAACCTGTACAACTATCCATGGCACCCCTGGGGGGTGTGGGGATTGAATGAGATAAAGGCAAGGAGTATGATTTTAAATATAGGCTTGACAGGTGTTCGGTATTGTGCACTTGGATTTTTTTTTTTAATCGTGCAGAATCAATATTCACTTCCCCAGTCCCCTGACATCCACTCCACCATTCCACTCCAAAGCTCCCCACTCACTGTGTGAGGTACTTAGATGGCAGCAGTGGCAGTCAGCACACAGAGCCTCCTCTGTGAGAAGCCAGACAGGTGTGATGAGGTGGAAGGTGAGCACACTGGGAAGCCGGATGCTCTTGGAAAATGGGCTTCTGATGAGGAGCCAGGACTGACATAGGAGAAGGAAAAGTAGGGATGGTGCCCGGATGTCTGAGAAGAAGTGAAATCTTTGCAGATGTTGGTCCTGGGAGAGTCTGACATAGCCTCCCCTGCGGGAAAGCCCAAGACTTCCTGGGTCCGGTCACAGGGGCAGTAGCTGGAGCTCTGGAGAACTAAGCTGGGAGTGGGAGCCCACCATCCCTGAGAGGTCAGTGCACCCCAAGGGATGGTTGCTCCCATAGGAGGGAAATGCATTTAGAGTCATCAGAGTTCCAAATCTGGAACTGTTCCTGATTTGGACAAGAAGAGGTCAAAAGCAAAAGGGAGAAAGGCTTGGCTACAAGAGACCACAGAGTTGTGCAGGGGAGGGACGGAGGGGGCTTCCTCTGGCCTCATTGGAAGGGTTTGGCTCTCCAGGTTAGACACCAGGCCCCGTGCCTGGCAGCTGCTCTCCTGGTCTCAGAGGACAGAGCACATCAGGAGTGGTTGGGGGTCCTCTGTGGGGTTGGAATCTGTAGGTTACATTGTCTCCAGATGGTGCCTTTCACTGTGTTGGCCACATCCTCCTGGGAGCAAGTAGCCTGTGGTTCAGGAGGCGACAGGGGACAGCCTGGCATCCTGAGCACATTCCTTCTACCTGCTGTCCTTGGGAATATTCCACTCTGGGCTCCTTTCCAAGTGTCCTCGGCATAGAGGGGAGCAAACCAGTGTCCCCCAACTCCACGGGCCCTCCCTGTCCCCTTCCACCTCCATGGGGGCAGCAGTGAGCTCAGCCACACAGCCGGGACCTCACATTCACATCCAGGATCCGAAACCGGACCAGGGAGGGGAAGGAGAGCTGTAAGGTCGCCAGCCACTCTGCTCCCTGGAGTCCCGTGGGCTGGGCGTGCTCTTCTCCCAGAATGTGGATGAGGGGTCTGAAGGACCTGGCCGCCTACCAGAAGCACGCGGCTTCTGGACTCCTCACTTGTCATTAGTTGCACAGACTCTCCTCAGGGCACATCCCCCGCCAGAAAACCAGGTCAGTGAAAAGAGTACGAGGGAAGGACATTAAGGATGCTTAGGGATCGGCGCCTGCTCTAATGAGGAGAGTTGAGAACTCGCACAGCTACACACCAGTGCTGTTTCAGGGCCAGACGCTGAAATTTGAGTTTTCTATAAAAGCCTGAGGCTGGGCAAAGGAGGGAGGGAGAGGAACTTGGCTGGGAAGGCCAGGGAATGTGAGAACCCAAGAGAGAAAGTGGAGCAGGGTCTGCAAGGGGAGAAAGGAGGGGGTGGCGGGAAAGAAACTCCACAAGGGGGCAGAGGGAATGGCTCTCCCTGACCACTGGACCCATTGAGGTGGTGGGGGAGTTGGGGGGTATCACAAGGGTGCCCTCAGGACAGCAGGGCAGGAGGTCTGCAGAGGCAGCGGGAGCCCGTATAATAACCCATGGATTCCATCTGGGATGCAAGGCCAGGGTCCCTTTCCTCAGTGGTGTCTGGACAGGTGAGGTGTGCCTGGACACCTTTCAGGGATCAGAGTGGGTGCTAGGGCGTCCAAACTGCAACAGCCTCAGGCTTCTGAGCCAGGAGAGAAGACCTGGCTCCAAGCTGGGTGTGTCCCCTCACATCTGGGGCTGAAGAAGAGAAGGTCTGCAGTGTCACTGGTCACCTAGGCAGACTGTCCCCTCCCTTCAAGTCTCTCCAAAAATGACCTTTTCCCTTGAGTCCCCATGAACAGCTCCCACTCCCACTGTGACCATGATGGGCTCCCCAACCTGGCATCTCCACAGGGCAGCCCCTGCCATGGGCATCTCAGTTTCATGAGGCTTCGGGCATCTGTACCCTGAAGACTCTGCCAGGCACAGCGCCACACCCCTGGTTAAGAATGTGGGTTTGGGGGAGTTCCCTGGTGGCTCACTGGGTTAAGGATCCAGCGTTGTCACTGCTGTGGCTCTGCTTGTGGCTGTGATGTGGGTTTGATCTCTGGCCTGAGAATTTTCATGTGCCAGCAGTATGGGGGGAAAAAAATGTGAGTTTTGGAGCAAGGCGGACTTTGGTTCAGAATCATCCTTACCACTTAAGGTTTGTTTCCACCATAAAGCTGTTATAACAACATTGAGCGCCTCACATACTAATGTGATGGGGTGTTGGTAAATGTCTGGCACATAGGAAATATCCAAGATTATGTTAAGGAAAGGAGCGTTTTGCTGGTTCTCTCACTATATAGCAAAACATAACATTGTCACCACTTGCACAGCTACTACCTGGTGGGAGCCTTCTCTCTCCTCACTTCCATCCTTGCTACCTAAAGTCTAACCTCAACACAGGAGCCTGAGTGATCCTTTAAACTTGTCAGCCAGAGCAGATGTGTCCTCTGCTTAAAAACTTGGGGTGACTGTCTGTATCATTTGGAGTAAAAGCATGTCTCAGTCCATTGGGGTGGTTGTAACAGAAATACCATAGGCTAGTAGCTTATAAACAACAGAAATTAATTTCTCACCATTCTGGAGGCTGGGAAGTCCAAGATCAAGGTGCTGCAAATGTGTCATTTTGCAAAGGCCTGCTTTCTGGTTCATAGACAGCGTCTCACTGTCACCTCACTCAGTGGGAAGGGAAAGGGAGATTTCTCAGGCCTCTTTTATAAGAGCACAAATCTCATTATTCATGAAGTTTCCACCCTCATGACCTAAGCACCTCCCAAAGGCCTCACTTCCAAATGCCATCAACTTGAAATTTAGGATTTCAATATATGAATTTTGCAGGGGCCATAACATTCAGACCATAGCAAAACCCAAATCCTCACATGTCCTAGAAGGCTCAAAATGATCTGTGCTGCCCCCTTGCATCTCTGACCTTCCTACTACAAAATCCCAGCCACACTGGCCTCCTTGGATTCCTCAAACATGCTGAGCACACTCCTACCTTAAGGTTTCCTCGCTTGCTGTTCCCTCTGCTGAAATGCTTTTCCCTCAGGTACCCATACATCTATTACCTTAGCCTTCTCAAAGCTTTGCTTAAATGTCCCTTCTCAAGGAAGCCTAAATTGGCCACTTTCTACTCTCCCCTCCTTCCAGCACTCTGGATCCCTCTTTACTTTTTCTTTTCTACCGTATCACCTTCCAACATACTGTGTCATTTACTTATTTATAATGTCTCTGGTTTACTGTCCATACCCCCTGCCTAGAATATAAGCTCCAGTGTTTCCTAGCCGTTCAGCAGGTTAAGAATCTAGCATTGTCGCTGCTGAGGCACGAGTTCAGTCCCTGGCCTGGGAACTTCCACATGCCACAAGCATGGCCAAAGAAAACAAATAAATAATAAAAAATAAAATGAAATACAAGCTCCAGGAGAGCACTGATCTCTATCTGCTTCGTTCACTGATATATCTCAAGAGCCCAGAGCAGTGATTGACACATAGTAAGCACTGGATAAATATTTATTGAATGAATGAAAGAATAATGGATAAATCTACATATTCTTACCTAAGAGCTCTGTGCGGTTGTGCACATTTAATCTAAAGCTCTTGATGTCAATGTTATTCAAAACTTGTTTGCCTCAGGGAAAAAGGCTTAGAATTGCTTTAGTACCTAACATTAGTCCTTACTAACCTTCTGCTCTGACCTTCAGCAGCAGGAGGGCTAAGGAAGTAGAGAGCAGGAGGGAAAACATGATCCTTAGATTCTCAAAGTCTCAAATACTCCAATTAAAGGATAGCAAATGAGCTGCTGCTGAAATGGTGAAAGAGAGGGTGCCTCAGCGGTGTGGATTGGGCATCTCAGAAAATTAATAATAAGGTGTAACAGTGAGAGGAGGTAAGAAACAGCTATATCTGTGGTCTCATGCATCCCTGATCTTCTAAGATGGCATGAAAAAGAACAGTGCTGTCCAACAGAAACACAGCGTGAGCGACATGTTATCATTCCAACATGGGATCAAGGAATCAAGTTATTAGTGGCATATTTTAACTTTTTTTTCACACAAGTTTTTTGTTGTTGTTGTTGTTTTTGTTTTGCTTTTTAGAGCCGCACCTGTGGCATAGGAAGTTCCCAGGCTGGGGGGCGAATCAGAGCTGCAGCTGCTGGCCTGCACCACAGCCACAGCAACGAGGGATCCAAGCCATGTCTTCAGTCTATACCACAGTTCACAGCAACGCCAGATCTCGGACCCCCTAAGGGAGGCCAGGGATCCAACCCGCATCCTCATGGATACTAATCAGATTTGTTTCTGCTGCGCCATAACAGGAGCTCCCACACCAAGTCTTTGAAATCTGATGTGTACTTTACATTTATAGCAGTTCTCAACTCAGACTGGCCACATTTCAAAGTGCTCAGAAACCACATGTGGACAGGACAGATGTAGAACATTTGTCAGACTAGGACAATATATGAGAGGTGTTCCCATCATGGTCCAGAAAATGTGGTTAACTTTGCTATAACTCACCCTTCTGAGAATGATGACAACAAAGAACCTTCTACCAGCATCCAGGGGATCCATGTAGCTAGAAGACTTTATCCTAAATCCAATGCATGTCCATTGAAGACTTGTCCTAGTCTCCTGGTTTTCAGGGACATAGGATCTCAAAGAACTGCAGCAGGAGCTCCCACTGCGGCTTAGCAGGATAAGGACCCAATGTAATCTCTGTGAAGATATGGGTTCAATCCCAGGCCTCGCTCATTGGGTTAAGGATCCAGCATTGCTGCAAGTTGCATTGTAGATCACAGATGCAGTTTGGATCTGGTGTTGCTGTGGCATAGGTTGTCAGCTGCAGCTCTGATTCAACCCCTAGCTTATCTAATCACTTGTGATGGAACATGATGGAGGATAATATGTGAGAAAGAGAATATATATATATAACTGGGTCCCTTTGCTCTACAGAAGAAATTGGCAGAACATTGTAAATCAACTAAATAAAAATTTTTTAAAAGACACAGTTTTTTATATTAATAAAAGTTACATTCCACCAAGATAATGAGTTATGAACCTTTTGGGACTGGACAATGTCACTTCAAAATTGTCAAATCCCAATCTTGGTAGATTAATATAACCCTCCTGTCTCTGAAATCAATAGTTCAAATGAAAAAAAGGATATAGATTAATGCAATTGAATGGAACCATAATGTGAGTCACAATTGCAAGCAACATATGTAATTAAATTTTTCTGGTAGCCTCATTAAATATATGAAAAAGAAACAGATGAAATTACTTTTAATAATACATTTTATTTAATCAAATACATCAAAAGTATTACCATTTAAACATGTATTCAATATAAAATTAATTTTCTTACCATATCTTCAAAATTCATGTATATTTTATACTTAAACCTGTTTCAGTTTGGACTGACCATATTTTAAGAGTTCACAAGCTATGTGTGGTTACTGGCTATTGTATTGGACAGCAAAACTATAGATAATTAACACAAATTTTGTCAACATGTCCTTATTGAAATTTTTTTTAATTAAAGAAATTAAAACATAAATATTTAGAAATGAATGATAACATGCCAAAGTTTCCAGTGGTAAAATCTGCTTTTTTAAATTTGATGACTTTGGATAAGTTAAAGCTACTGGTTGAAGTATATGAAAACTGGCCCAATCTTGGATTTGCTGAACAATTACCTCAGCCCTAATTGACTATGGAAACCTCAGCCACACTTCCTAGACACAGGGATCCACAGGAAATTTCTACAAGGAGGGAGAGAAGGAAGGAAAGGAGGAGAGGAGGGGAGGAAGACAGGAGGAAAGTTAGCATTCCACTCCCCCACCCCCACTCCCCCACTTAAAGACCTAGCACCCACAGCATAACCAGTCAAGGCCAGAACCGAGTCCCTGGAAGAGCACACACACACACACACACACACACATGCACCCCTGCTGCAGTTTGGGCTGGACTATGAGGATCCCCTGACCACACTCTGGTCACTCATGGTGGTGACCAGGGCAAATCCCTCACCCCTAAGCTCCCCCAGCACAATCCTGGCATCTTGCAGGGCAAGGAGTAGAACTAAGCAGAACTGTCTGCAGTCCCAGCCCTGGGGGGATGTTCCCATCCACCTTTCCTAGGAGATAAGATGTGTTTCTGGAGAGCATGGAACCTTATCGGAGACCTGGGTCCTAGTGACCCTTCTCTGATTTATGGACTCAGAGCTTCCCAGTGCAGCAGCTCCTCTCTGTAGGTTCCCAGATACTGCCTCCCTTGGGCACAGACTTTTAAAAGTTAGCTTCAACCCCCCACCTCTTCTCTGTTCCCTGCTCCTCCTTCTTCATCATATTCCCTTGAGCTCAGCCTCCCCTCCTTACTCCACCTTCTAGTCTTCTGGTTGGGTCATTAGAGCATCAGAACAGAGTTTCCATTTGCACAAATCATACACACCAACACGTCCCAGACCCCAAAAAAGGCCAACCTTTGAATCTGTCTCCGGCTGGCTCCCTCATGCTCAGAGCCCTTCTCTTGGGGTGGTAGTAGGAAGGGAGGTTGAAGTGGGGGAGTGTCACAGCATATGACCATGTGATAGTGGGAAAGCCCCTAGAGGGAATGGGTGCAAAGTTAGGGGAGGAGAATGGGTCATTCATGGGGAGATTTTAGGAGGTTTGCATGTCCCACATCAAGAGTGTCATTGATGTTCAAGCCACCAACACAACCATGATTCTCCATTTCACTCAATGCACTTTTATAATGACTGTAATTATGCTTCAGTTGGTAACATACATATCTGAATTTCTGACACTGTACCATTAAAATCCTTCACTGTGGTGACAGCTTATTCTGAGTGGTGTCCGCCACACCCAGAACACTGTTCTGCAATTCCAGCTGATGGAAAGACTAACAGAACAAACTGTACATTCTCTGCAGAAGCACCAATGTCCTTACTTACACAATGAACTTTGCTGACAAATTCTCCTGAAATATCTAGATTTTACAGCTTTGCAGTTGATCTTAGTATTCTGTGATGGTTTGTTTCATTTATAACCAAAAGCCTAGGTAGATATCATGGTAACAAACTTCCAGGCTTCAAAGTAGTTTACCATACAGCATTGAAAGTGTTTTGAAACCTATGATTTTCTGTTTTGTTTTTACCCTTAATATTATATCCTGAGGAGCCTTCATGACATTAAATAGTCTTTAAAAATATGATTTTCAGAAGATGTATGTGCCACTTCACAGAGGGTCTACAATTAAATAACAATTTCCTGTTGTTGAGTTATTTGTGCTGTTTTCACTTTTCCCTTTTTTCTTATGATGGTGAATGCAGTGTTCATCCTTACTGATAAAGTTTTGCTTCCCGGGAGTTCCCGTCGTGGCGCAGTGGTTAACGAATCCGACTAGGAACCATGAGGTTGCGGGTTCGGTCCCTGCCCTTGCTCAGTGGGTTAATGATCCAGCATTGCCGTGAGCTGTGGTGTAGGTTGCAGACGCGGCTCGGATCCCGCATTGCTGTGGCTCTGCTGTAGGCCGGTGGCTACAGCTCCGATCTGAACCCTAGCCTGGGAACCTCCACATGCCGCGGGAGCGGCCCAAGAAACGGCAAAAAGACACACACACACACACACACAAAAAAAGTTTTGCTTCCCCATCTGATGAAATCTTTAGGCTAAAGGCAGGTAAGTAGAATTGCTGAAAGACAGATATGTATATTTTAAAGTCTTAATGCAGCTGTCAAACGGCTTTTCAAAAGTCTGTACCATTTTACCCTCCTGACAACTGCATATAAGGACCCATTTCCTTCCCTACTGGTAACTCTGGCTATTTAAATTTTGCTTATTTGGGTAATAATGCATACAGAAATTCAGAGAGAGTATGCAAACCCAGTGTGGCCTTGTCTGAGTTCTTTGGCCTGGCAAAATCATCAGGCTGCCATTGTATTTGAGGCATAAAATTCATGACTGGTATATCTTCTTCAGGAATTATAAAATGAAACACCCCTGTTCAAATACATTGTCTTCTAGCATCCATTATTCCTGACAAGAAATCCGATGCCAATCTAATTCTTATTCTTTTTTAATATTACCTATTTTGCTTTCTGTGCAATAAACGGATGAAAAGTTAGATAAATTATAACACACCTATTCAATAGATTATTATGCAGCTTTTCAAAGGAATGAATCATGCATGTATTATTTACTTGAATGGATGGTCCTTATATGCTACCAAGTGAGAAAAGCAAGTTTCAGAGCAATAGATACCATTTTTATAAAAACAAATATCAACGACAAAACCCTACATATTCATAATCTTATTTTGCATATATTTTTGAATATCAAAAAAGGAGCAAAAAGGTAGAAAGCAGACTGTTAGTTTTAGATTCCTTTTCATTTAGGAGAGAAGGTGAAGAATACAGGGTACATTAATAATGTTATTAACAGTAATAATGTTTCTGCATATTTGCTTAAATTTGAATTTCCTTTACTACTAGAGGTTAAGTATCTTCATGTTGATTGATCACTTATTTGATTATATTTTTCTGTAAGTTTGCTATTCATATTTTTCCTATCAGACTATTAAACTGGAGTTTGAGGGGGAATCAATTAATAAGAGCTCTTTGTTTATTATCAATCATATATGTTGTGCATATTTGCTCCAAGTCTATCATTTGTCTTTGACTTCGTATATAATGCTTTTTGTCATGCAAAAATGTTAAATTGTTATGTAGCAAAATATATTTATCCTTTTCATTTATCTTTCTTGTATATAAGCTCTGGGTTTTATGCCATGTTTAAGAATGTCTCATCCAGGAGATCCTGTAGTGGCTCAGTGGTTAACAAACCCAGCTAGTATCCATGAGGATGTGGGTTTGATCCCTGGCCTCCCTCAATGGATTAAGGATCCGGCGTTGCCGTGAGCTGTGGTGTAGGTCAGAGATGTGTGTCAGATCCTGAGTTGCTGTGGCTGTGGCATAGGCTGGCAGCTATAGCTCTGATTCGACCCCTAGTCTGGGAACCTCCATATGCTGTGGGTGCAGCCCTAGAAAAAAAAGAAAGAATGTCTCATCCATTTTTTTATATATAATGATTTTAATTTTTTCCATTATAGCTGATTTACAGTGTTCTGTCAGTTTTCTACTGTACAGCATGGTGTCCCTGTTACACGTACACGTATGCATTCTTTTTTCTTACATTATCATGCTCCATCATAAGTGACTAGACATAGTTTCCGGTGCTACAGAGCAGGATCTTATTGCTAATCCATTCCAAAGGCAATAGTCTGCATCTATTAACCCCAAGTTCCCAATCCATCCCACTCCCTCCCTGTCTTGTGAATTTTAAGATTATGTCTAAATATTATTCTTTTTTTTTTTTTTTTGTCTTTTTGCCATTTCTTGGGCCACTCCCGCGGTATATGGAAGTTCCCAGGCTAGGGGTCTAATCGGAGCTGAAGCCGCTGGCCTACACCAGGGCCACAGCAACGCGGGATCCCAGCCGCGTCTGCAACCTACACCACAGCTCACAGCAACGCCGGATCGTTAACCCACTGAGCAAGGGCAGGAATCAAACCCGCAACCTCATGGTTCCTAGTCAGATTCGTTAACCACTGTACCACAACGGGAACTCCCTAAATATTATTCTAAATTTTAACTATATTTAAATTTATGGGGTTTGTTTATATATATATCCTAAGGGCCCTCAACACATGGACACATGGGTCAGAGAGCATCTATTGCAATTACATATTTAGGAACTGGGGGAATAACAAGGAGTGAGTCCATGGACCAACTAGACCTACTGTGAGTCACACTTGTGCTCAGATTCCATTGGGCACTTGACCGTCATAAGACTCTGTTTCAACTAGTAGGCACAGTGGTGTTTTCAGTCCCTAGGAATTAGCATTAATTCAGAGCTAGTGTCTAGTAGGCACTGAAATGTCTGGCTATTGTCTTTCCGCAGTGAGCAGTAACCTAAAAAATGATCCCAAGTACTTTGGGGGAAGAAGATTTATGGTATATACGTGTGGAAATGATGGTATGTACTTTGGGAAATGATGCAGAGCTATTCTTCAAGGGGATCCAGCTCCCCTATCAATAAATGGGCTCTGGATCTAGACATTAACTTAGATCTGGAAACTGGGTAAGAGGTCAAGACTGCCCACTGTGGTGACTCAAGTCAGAGTTTTTATTACTAGACTTAGAGTTTTTCCTATGATATAGATCAAATAGTCCTCTAATAAGATGTCCATCTAAAGAGTTCCTGTCATGGCTCAGCTGTTAAAGAACCTGACTAGGATCCATGAGGATGCGGGTTCAATCCCTGGCCTAGCTCCATGGGTTAAGGCATTGCCATGAGCTGTGGTGTAGGTCACAGATGTGGCTTGAATCTGGTATTGCTGTGGCTGTGGCGTAGACCGGCAGCTGTAGCTCTGATTCAACCCCTAGCCTGGGAACTTCCACATGCTGCGAGTGCAGCACCCCCACCCCCCAAAAAGCAAGATGTCCATCTATTTTATTCCCATGAACACTGTGATCAGTTAGCCCCTGGCAACATTTCTGCAAGTCAAGGCATTCTGATTACTGGTATATCCCTGTTACTCTTTACAATAGATACACTTACCTTGTCTTTGGAGATTATGCAGGAATAGAAGACATTGGGAACAGTCACTGCCCTTGGCCTGAAGCACAGTCCCTAAGGATCTCCTCCCCCAGGACTTTGATCCAGATACGGTTGGAGGAACATGGCTGTGGTTCACTGGACAGGGGAGAAATCTGCTGAGGTACCATGCCAGGAAGAATTACTGGAAAGTCACCTGCTGGGGTACCAGGGGGAGCCATCTCAGGAAAGTTCTTAGATTCAGAACTCACCGCAAAGCCATCAAAGGAGGTGCTTGTGGAAGCCATATGTGAGAGGTGCCACACTGTTGGAACTCACTGGGCAACTGCTTTTTGGAGGCCAGGAAAAGCCATATGGAGATGCTAGGCCACAAGAGCCTGCTGGATGGGGAGGAAATATCCCTTCCTCCCCCAGTGCCCTCCTATAATGAAGGCTAGCAACATGTCAGCTGGCAAGGGAACAATGTTTCAGCACCACAAGCAGGGCAACAATGCATGGATTTGGAGCAGAAAGGCAATAGATTTATAACTGACACAATCGGCTGATGACCACCTTTACTGCCATGTGGAGGAGTTTTGTGTTTCTGTACTGTTATTTCAGTGATGTCTGGAGAGTGAGTGGACAAACATGCACTCAGCCCACCCTCTTGAATAGGAAGCTTCATTTAAAAAAAAAAAAAAAGGCTTTTTTTCCCTTTTTAGGGCCATACCTGTTGGCCTATGGTAGTTCCCAAGCTAGGGGTCAAATTGGAGCTACAGCTGCCAGCCTACACCATAGCCATAGTAATGCAGGATCTGAGCCACACTTGTGACCTACACCACAGCTCACAGCAATGCCAGATCCTTAACCCACCAAGAAGGTTCAGGGATCAAACCTTCATCCTCATAGATACTAGTCAGGTTCATAACCAGTTGAGCCACAATGGGAAATCCTTTTCTTTTTTTATGACTGCACCTGCAGCATATGGAAGTTTCCAGGCTTGGGATCGAGTTGGAGTTGCAGCTGCTGACCTACACCACAGCTATGGCAACACCAGATCTGAGCTGCATCTGTGACCTACATTGCAGCTTGTGGCAACACCAGATCTTTAACCCACTGAGCAAGGCCAGGGGTCGAACCCACATCCTCATGTATACTATGTCAGGTTCTTAACCTGAGCCACATTGGGAACTCCACAAACAAACAAAAATTTAAAATAGAGGTGGGGACATATGAAGCACTGGTAGCAACATGGTTTTTGAAATGAGGTCACTTGAGCTGTAAGCCAGTCACCAGTAGCTGAATGGCCAAGTTGTTGAGCTTAAAACTCAGGTAAGCCTAACTTAAAAGCCATGCTTCTGCATACAATTTCCCTATGTCTATAATGAAAATAATGTTTTCCTGACAATGTGACTGCATTGACTAAGTGACCTGATTGTGTGAAAGTGCCAGCATGGTGACTGGCAATGGAAGGTGCTCTGCAAACACTGAGGGAGTGAACAGCAATCGATAAGTAATATTTTCCCTTCTCTTCCACCTTCCTGACACTATGACCAGAATGGTTGGCAGGCATTTGACAGATGCCAACAAATTGTTTTTCTTTCTACCATTTTCTTAAAATTATTGAGCATTTAATATGCAGTGACATGCCAAGCCCTGAGAATACACAGATAAATAGCTCAAAGTCCCTTCCCTTAAGGAATTCACATCTATTGGACAAGATTGATAAGTAAATGCATATTTCAACATGATATAGTATATGCTGTGATAGAGACAAATGTAAGGTATGATTATAAGACACAGGAAAAGTTACCAACAAAAAATGGGGAGGTCTGAAAAATTAACCATAGATTGCATCTGGGAGGATAAATAAGTTTATCATATATCAAAGTAAAGAATGATAGATCTTCAAAGCACAGAGGGGCATATATGTAAATGCAGAGGGTAGGAGAAAGCATGACACGTTTGGGGAAGTCCAAATATTTAGTAAGGCAAAAACACAGAAGGAGAGTTGAAGTAGTGAAAAATTAAGATGGAAAGATCAAGCAATGAGATTTGTAGCAGAAAAGTGATATATTCCCATTTGCATTTAGAAGAAATCTTTTGCCACATTTGGAGAAAGGATTGAAAAGAAATGAGCCTGAAATGAGGAGAATATTAGAAAGCTGCAGCAGCATTAAGCTAAGTGAGGAAGTATGATGGCCTCCATCAGGGCCATTACCATCATGGCTCCATTCCCCATGAGGTCAGGGATGGTTGCTCCTGGAGCCGTGCATTGCAGAGCCTACATGGTCCTGGATCAAACAAAGGCAAAGGCAATATGATATGCAGCCACATACTTGAGGAGTATAATTGTGAAATTTGTGAAATATAATTGACAGAATTTGCTGAGAGGGTAAAGAGGAAGAGTCAGCAATGATACTCAGGTTTTTTTAGAATTTTTTTATTATAGTTGATTTACAATGTTCTGTCAATTTCTGCTGTACAGCAAAGTGTCCCAGTTATATATATATATATATACATTCTTTTTCTCATGTTATCTTCCATCATGTTCTATCACTAGTGATTGGATATAGTTCCCAATGCCATACAGCAGGACCTTATTTCTTATCTATTCCAAATGCAATAGTTCCATCTATTAACCCCGAACTTCCAGTCCATCCCACTCCCTCTCCTACCCCCTTGGCAACCACAAGTCTGTTATCCATGTCCATGATTTTCTTTTCTGTGGAAAGGTTCATTATGCCATATATTAGATTCCAGATATAAGTGATATCATATGGTATTTGTCTTTCTCTTTCTGACTTTCTTCACTCAATATGAGAGTCTCTAGTTCCATCCGTGTTGCTGCAAATGGCATTATTTTGTTCTTTTTTATGGCTGAGCATAATTCCATTGTGTATATGTACCACATCTTCTTAATTCATTCATCTGTTGATGGACATTTAGGTAGTTTCCATGTCTTGGCTATTGTGAATAGTGTTGCAATGAACATAGGGGGGCATGTATCTTTTTCAATCAAATTTTTGTCTGAATATATGCACAGGAGTGGGATTGCTGGATCATATGGTAGTTCTATATTTACTTTTCTGAGATGCCTCCATGCTGTTTTCCGTAGTGGTTGTACCAATTTACATTCCCACCAAGAGTGTAGGAGGGACCCCTTTTCTCCACACCCTCTCCAGCCTTTGCTATTTGTAGACTTATTAATGATGGCCATTCTGAATGGTGTGAGGTGATACCTCATAGTAGTTTTGATTTGCATTTCTCTAATAATTAGTGATGCTGAGCATCTTTTCATGTGCCATCTGTATGTCTTCTTTGGAGAAATGTGTATTCAGGTCTTCTGCCATTTTTCCTTCTTTTCTTTTCTTTTTTTTTTTTGTCACCTTTTTAGGGCCATACCTGTGGCATATGGAAGTTCCTGGGCTAAGGGTCAAATCAGAGCTGCAGCTGCCAGCCTATGCCACAGTCACAGCCACAGCCACAGCTACCTGGGATCTAAGCCACATCTGTGACCTACACTACAGCTCACAACAACACCGGATCCCTAACCCACCAAGCGAGGTCAGGGATCGAGCCCATATCCTCATGGATGTTAGTTATGTTTGCTGCCTCTGAGCCACAATGGGAACTCCATTCTGCCCATTTTTCAGTTAGGTTGTTTGATCTTTTTGCTATTGAGTTATATGAGTTGTTTGTATATTTTGGATATTAAGCACCTGTTGGGTTGCATCATTTGCAATTATTTTCTCTAATTCCATAGGCTGTCTTTATACTTAGATTTCTGACAAAGGCAAATGCTTAAATGTTCCCAGTCACTGTGATTGGAACACTAGGAAAAGGGCATATTTGAGTAGATAAACATAGAAATTAGATTTGAGAAATGTTGCTTTGCAGTGTTTAGGACACAGCTGAGAAAAACACCCTGGTAGACCATGGACTATATGAGTATAGAGGTCAAGAGACTCTAGGCTGAAGACTTAACAAGAAATGAATTGATTGTGTCATGTAGATGGAAAGTACAGACTAGAATTGGCTTCTATCACAGTTATTAATAGGTCCAGGGACACTCAGAAATTGCTTTCAGAAGATGATCAGAATCTCTGTGTCTACGTCTCCTTTTTTTTCCTTCTCTCACCGTCTCTCAGCTCTGTTTAAACCTGTGTTGGTCTCTTCCTTCAGACAGGCTTCTAAGAAGCATGTAGATTTTAAGAAGCATGTAGCTAGCCCTTTTCAAACACTGTCAGAATCATAAAATCAGAGGAAAGGGAAAAATTGAGTCCAGCAAGAATTTTGATTGGCCCACTTTAAGTCATGCACCCATACCTGAACCAACCCCTGTGGTGAGGTGAATGGAGGATTCTAATCACATAGCCTATGGGCAGGGGAAGGATGTTCCCCCCAAAGAGAGATTCTGGTTAGAGAAACAATGTATATCTACTATATTCCACACCTTAGCTGTTTTAGCATCCGTCTTCCCATCCGTGCAGAATCAAAAATGTCCCCACTTGATATGAGGCAACCATCCCATTTACAAATGAAAATGCACCATTTCTTGAAGAGAAACAACTGAATGTCTAGGTATTGCATCCAGCTCCAAGTCCACATCCTGGAAATATGTTCATTCCCCTTAGTTTCTAATTTGACTCTTCGTGCCTATACAACCTTTGACTGATACATTTCACCACTCCTGACAGACAAAAAATGATGGAAGGAAATAGAAAAACACTTTCAATTTCATTTTATTTTTGTCTTTTTAGGGCCACACCCACGGAATATGGACATTCCCAGGCTAGGTGTCAAAGCTGAGCTGCGGCTGCCAGCCTATATCACAGCCACAGCGACACTGAGTGAGGCCAGGGATTGAACCTGTGTCCTCTTGGATACTCCTTGGGTTCATTACTGCTGAGCCACGACGGGAACTCCAAAAAAATTAATTTTAAAAAGGTAGCTATCATCTGGAAAAGAAAGGGAAACAAACAGTAGTCACCAATCCGAATTATATATTTCTGAGCAGGAATATGATGGAGTTCTTGTCCTGGCAGAGGAGGGAGTTTATTTGCCAGCAAATACAACTGCCCACAGTCCCGCCCACTCAAAGAACTCTTTGTCCACTGCCCTCCCCGGCCACACCTGAGAGGAGAATAGAAGAGAATCTTCAGAAAGATCCCTATTAGGGACTGAAATTCTTTAGTAGCCCACTTCCTGCTGGCACAGTTTATGAGAGATAGGGTACTAGGGTCGCCTTTGAGGCTGAGGAAACATAGGCTCCCATTTTGGCCAGGCTTGAGGTCTCACTGATCGTCAACTCCCCCAACACTCCATAGGCTTTAGAACTGTGTGCTCACAGGTCCGCCCCCACCCCTGCTCGCTCTTCTCCCTCTTAGCTTTAAGCCTTGGAACTTTGCCCTTAGCCCCAGGCTTAAATCCAGTTGTTTCCCACTTCGCTTTGTGAAACAATAGGTGAGGCAGAATAACCTGCACCTGTGACCAGACTTCAGCCAATTTGCTGGCTTTGGCAACTGGGAGAAGGATGATTTAATCAGACGGTTCAGGGAAGAAGGGACGTGGGAAGGGCCTAGGGAATTTGGCTTCCTTCATTCCTCTGGCCTCTCGGGTGTTTCAATTTTATCTCCCTGCTGGGTTTCCCATCTCTTTGCCTTTTTAGAAGATGCAGAGATTCTGGGCTTTGCAACTCTATGAGAAGCACGGTTAACTGAGCTTCAGCACTCCTACTCACAGGCAGGGGGAGTCTCTATGTTGTCCCTTTTCTGCTTTCAGCCAGGTCAGCACAAATCAAAACTGTCTCTGGTAAGACATTATGAAACAGAGACACAAGAAACAGCTAGTGTTTTCTACCATCTTGGTGTTTTGCTTTTTTTTTTTTTTTTTTTTTTTTTAAGGACCGCACCCATGACACATGGAGACTCCTAGGCTAGGGGTCCAATCAGAGCTACAGCTGCTGGCCTGTGCCACTGCCACAGCCACATCAGATCCGAGCTGCTTCTGCGACCTACACCACAGCTCACAGCAACACCAGATCCTTAACCCACTGAGCGAGGCCTGGGATCAAACCCACAACCTCACAGTTCCTAGTCAGATTCGTTTCTGCTGCACCACAACAGGAACTCCCATCTTGGTATTTTTCTACCAAGTTTCCTAAAGCCTTTCGGTCTAAGACAGTTAAACTACAGTGAGTTTAACCAGTTCCAAGGAAAGGGCCTCTCACTCAGCCAATTTCACATTTTGGAGTCTCTACCCTTTCACATCTTGATTTGAAACAAAGTTCTTCTTTCTGTCTTATTTTTAGAAACATGCAATAACTTGCAGTGCAATGAAGTGTAGAATTTAATTGGGCTTTAAAATTTAAAGCCTTTTTCAAGGCTACTAGACAATGATGAGCTTTGTAGATAGATAGATTTGTAATCGAGGTCCTACGTGGAATGTAAGACCGTGATAAGGGCTAGGAAGAAAAATGAAGCCAGGTAAAGGAGTACGGGTCGAGGGTGCACTTTTAAAAGGGTGTCACTAAGAAGCTGACATTTGAATAAAGACCTGGATGATGTAAGATTGCAAACCACGAAGGTGTCTGGGGGAAGTGTGTTTCAAAGAGAGAGAAGAGCAAGTACAATTGTTCTCATGCTGGAGGAAGCATGGCCTGTCCAACAAATAGCAGAAAGGACATTGAAGTGAAGCAAGCCCCAGGAGACTGGCAGAACACACACAATGAACAATTTTCATTGTTTGGCGGCATTCAAGCTATTTCCAATATTTTCATTTTATAAATAGTTTTGCACTCAACATTTTATAAATGTTTTGTTGTCTTTTTTTTTTAGGGCCATACCCATGGCATATGGAGATTCCCAGGCCAGGAGTCTAATCAGAGCTGTAGCCACCAGCCTATACCACAGCCACAGCAATGTGGGATCCAAGCCTTGCCTTCGAACTGCACCACAGCTCACAGCAGTGCCGGATCCTTAACCCACTGAGCAACACCAGGGATCAAACTTGTATCCTCATGGATACTAGTTAGGTTCATTTCTGCTGAGTCAGGAGGGGAACTCCTAAATTATTTCTTTAGTAGAGACTCCTATAAGAGGATATCCTCAAATAAATGGAGTCAGATTCTTGATTCATGATGCCAAGTTGGTTTCCTAGGAGTTTCCCTTTTCACCAAAAATGTATAAATGTATGAATGTACTCATCACTCATCATCACTTTTAAAATCTTTGTCAACTTGATGAGCAAAAATGGCAACATTGTTTTTATTTATAGTTCTTTGATTGCTAATTAAATTGAATGCTTTGATATGTTTGTTAGCTAGTTAGAGTTCCTTGTTACACACTGTTTTTCACAAATTTTGCTCATTTACCTACTTAAGCATTAGTATTTTTCTTATCAATTTACGTGATCTCTTTGTTAAGCTTACCATCTTGGTTCAGGTTCAGGCCACCATAACAAGTACCATAGACTGGGTGGCTTATAAACAACATAAATTTATTTCTTTTAGGTCTGGAGACTGCAAATCTGACATCAGGATGCCAGAGTGGTGAGGTTCTGGTGAGAACACACAGGGGTTGTAGTCTGCTGACTTCTCATTATGATAGGGCTGAGTAGGCACAGGTGGTCATGGAAGTCCCAATAGGGGGTCGTAGATAAAGAGGGAAACCTGGGGGATGTTGGGAGACCACTGTAAATTCAGGAAAACTATCAGAATTAGGCAGGCTTGGTTGACTAGTGGAGGTGGGAGAATTGCCTCAGATCATTGGGTGGGGGATGGGATGAGGCCTGCTTTCAAATTCAGACCAAGGGCAAGGGTTTGAAGACCACCCTTCAGCTGATTTGAATACACACCTTACTGGATACTAAGGAGGAGCTACTACTACTCCCGGAAAGGAAGAGGTGGGCCTTTCCAACGCCCACGCCCCTTGGATGATAAAACTGTGGTCCACCAGATCCTCTGGGCAGCGCTTCCTTTCCTGCCTGCTTGCATCTCTCACAAGTGTCCTATCTTAACAGAGTCCTGTTTCTTGCCTATGGCTTTGTCTCTCGCTGAATTCCTTCTGCGGGAGGCATGAAGAACCTGAACCTCTGTGAGTCCAGACACAGGGTGAGTGATTCTAATTTAAAACTGGGGGTTTAAGTCCCAATTTGGCTTTAGGCTGTGTTTGAGTCCTGGCACGTGGGTTCAAGTCCCAATCTGGGTTTTGGCTGGGTTCAAGTCCCAATCCGTGTTCTAGTTAGGTTCAGGCGGTTAGTGCTGTCAGTTTCAATTGTATCCTTACAGGGTGGGAAGAGAGCCAGCCAGCTAGCTGGCTGGCTTCCCCTCACAGGGCACTTATCCCATCATGGGGGCTGCACCCTCATGACCTAATCACCTCCCAAAGGCCTACCTCCAGATACCATCACACTGGGGATTAGATTTCAATATATGAATTTAGGGGGGACTTTATTCCATAACACTTATTAAATCTCATTGTCACTTTTGCTGCATCTACCAAAATAACATGCAGGCATAACTCAGGGTCATGAATATTGTGCTTGTTATCATTGCTCTATCACCACAGTGGGAGTCTCCAGTGAGGTACTGTGGTACAGAAGAACTCAACTCATTTTTTCTGTCTCTTCTGAGGCCAGCAAAACATCTTGTCTGTTTCCTCCAACTGCCCATGCTGTCACTCAGCCCCTTCTGACTGCAAGTTCCACTGTGTTTGCTGTTCAACTCATTCATCCATACTTTACATCAGTCTCCCTCAGCATAATGTGATTTTTTTTCCCCATGGTGAGGGTCTTGTATCTACAGTGGTACAGGAGAAAGTCTGTGCAGAAATGTTGTAACTGGAACATTTCACTTACTTTGAGAGCTAGTTAACGCCAGTTGAGGTAGAGGGTTGACAAAGATCCTGAAAGTGCCCAGCAGAGGTCGAAACATTGCAGCAAAATTGAGAATCAGTAGGAAAGCATTAAGAACTCCTTTCTTGGGAGTTCCCTTCATGGCTCTGTGGTTAACGAACCCGATTAGGATCCATGAGGATGTGGGTTGATCCCTGGCCTCCCTCAGTGGGTTAAGGATCTGGCATTGCTGTGAGCTGTGGTATAGGTCACACACATGGCTCAGATCCCACATTACTGTGGCTGTGGTGTAGCCCAGTGGCTGTAGCTCCAATTCGACCCCTAGCTTGGGAACTTCCATATGCTGCATATACAGCCCTAAAAAAACCCGAAAAACAAACAAACAAAACTTCCTTTCTTGTCATTGCAATTATTTTCGCCTAGACCCTAAGCTTTTCACATCCATCTAACATTAACATTCCATAGTCAAGGATATTTTTCTTTTTTTTTTTTCTTTTTTGTCTTTTCTAGGGCCGCTCCCGCAGCACATGGAGGTTCCCAGGCTAGGGGTCTAATCGGAGCTGTAGCCACCAGCCTACTCCAGAGCCACAGCAATGAAGGTTCCAAGCTGCATCTGCGACCTACACCACAGCTCACAGCAACGCCGGATCCTTAACCCACTGAGCAAGGCCAGGGATCAAACCCACAACCTCATGGTTCCTAGTCGGATTCGTTAACCACTGCGCCATGACGGGAACTCCCAGTCAAGGATATTTTTCATGGATTGCCTTAGACATTTGGTCTGAGACAACTTTTTAGACAACTTAGACAACTTTTAAAAACTACTTTGTTTTTTTGGGTTTTTTTTGTTTTTTGTTTTTTTTTTTTTTTGTCTTTTGCCATTTGTTGGGCCGCTCCCACGGCATATGGAGGTTCCCAGGCTAGGGGTCTAATCAGAGCTGTTGACGCCAGCCTATGCCAGAGCCACAGCAACGCAGGATCTGAGCAGCGTCTGCGACCTACACTTTGTTAAAGAAAAGGCGAGTACCATACAGCAGCCACAGAATGATAAAGGGCTACTAGGAAAGCTTGCTTTTTAAGCTTAAATAAGAGAGAATTTAAACATTTTTTTCCTGTGAAAGGTAAACAAATAGTAGGAAGGGAAAAATTCAGCAGCATAATTAATAAAAATGGTTCTACTGCAAAGTCTCATGGCCTCTCCCTTTTGTCTATCCCCCTACATGCAATAAATCAGTCGCAAAGTATAATTTTCCAAAAAATAGTATCATGACTCATACAAATATGAAATGAATGGGTGTCAAAAATCTTATTCAGGAGTTCCCGTCGTGGCGCAGTGGTTAACAAATCCGACTAGGAACCATGAGGTTGCGGGTTCGGTCCCTGCCCTTGCTCAGTGGGTTAAGGATCCGGCGTTGCCGTGAGCTGTGGTATAGATTGCAGACGCGGCTCGGATCCTGCGTTGCTGTGGCTCTGGCGTAGGCCGGCAGCTACAGCTCCGATTAGACCCCTATCCTGGGAACCTCCATATGCCGCAAGAGCGGCTCAAGAAATAGCAAAAAAAAAAATCTTATTCAGCTCATTAATTAATAAGAGAACCAACCAGATGTTATGACCAATTCAAAGGACATTTGAGAAGCTAGGTATTTATAGGAAAGATTAGAATAAGATTTGGGGGTTAAGACAAAAAAACTGTCCAACAGGACAATAAGCCATAACCTTTGAGATTATCTAATAGAAAGAAATTATTTGCATCTATGATGACAAAAGTCTACACATTAACCTTTGCTCAGAGATGATAGAAAGCCAAGCCCAATGTGGCACTGAAAACATTCTGCCAACTTGTCTTCCTGTTACCAAGTTTCAGATGATTTTTTCTGATATGTGAAAGCAATGCTATCACGGGGTAGGGGGGAATACAGGTGGTTCTGGAAACCAGGGAGCCAAGAAGCCAGAAGGATTCTGGGAACCCACCAACTGTCCTGACTCAGGAAGAGGAATGACTCCCAAACCAGAAGTGAGCTAGCCCTTACTGAGCTGCACCCCTTGCCCTTCCTGCCAGCCTCTGTCCCCAAAGGGGGCAGAGGAATACAGACACCGAGAGGCACAAGCCGGCAGGGGAGCCTCCTTCCCCTCCCAGATGCTGGAGGCAAATAATTACCCGGAACACCTGCTCCAGGCAGGGAGCCCGCAGCCCATCGCAGAGTCCCACACACAAACCAGCATGATAAGGACCTGTCATGACTGCACAGACTCTGAGGTCTGTGGGGCCAGATGTAGTAGATCAATTGCTCTGGCTTAATTTTGCCTTTGGATACATGGCAGAAACAAATAGAATAACCAACAGATCAAGGACCCTGAGGAGGTAGGAAGGGAAATCTGGCCAGAGCAGAGGTGAGAGCCACCCTGGATTCTCGGGGAATGGTGGAGGACAACCTTCATGGATGGGAGGGAGGAAGAAAAGGAGAGAACCCCTCACAGACAGATTCATAAGGCAGTGGGACCAACAAAAAGTTGGAGTTCCCAGACCTTTTTTTTTGCCTCACTTGTGAAGATGGAGGATGAGGTGGTGAGGAAGCGGGCTCGAGAAGACTGACTTTATAGGCTGAACTGTGTCCCCTCCCCCAAAACTATATGGTGATGTCCTACCCCTAGTACCTCAGAATGTGACTATATGTGGAGACAGGGTCTTAAAGAGCTAATCAAGGTTAAATGAGGTGGGGGTGCTAATCCTATGTAATAGGTTTCCTTATAAGAAGAGATTAGAGGAGTTCACAGGGTGTCTCAGCGGAAACGAATCTGGCTAGCATCCATGAGGATGTGGGTTAGATCCCTGGCCTCACTCAGTGAGTTAAAGATCCAGCGTTGCCATGAGCTCTGGTGTTGGTCACAGACAGTCTTGGACCATGCTGTGGCATAGGCTGGCAGCTACAGCTTGGATTTAGCCCCTAGCCTGGGAACCCCCATGTGCTGTATAGATGTGGCCCTAAAAAGACCAAAAAAAAAAAAAAAAAAAGGAGAGATTAGGGACTTCCCTGCTGGCCTAACAGTTGAGGATCTGGTGTTGTCAGTGCTGTGGCAGCACAGGTTCATTCCCTGACCCAGGGATTTCTTCATGTCATGGGTGCAGCCAAAAAATAAGGGGAAATTAGGACCCAGATATGCACAGAAGAAAGGCCATAGGAAGATGGGCGGTGGGATGAGGGGGGCAGGCATCTACAAGACAGGGAGAGAGGCCTCAGAAAAAATCAGCTCCGTTAACATCTTGATCTTGAACTTCTCACCTGCAGAACTGTGAGAAATATCTGCTCTGTAAGTCACCAGTCTGTGGCACTTTGTTTTGGCAGCCTAGGAACCTAACACAACTGGTCAAAGTTTAAATACATGTTGAGGGAAAAGGGAGATGGCCCTGAGAAGCACCAGCTGGAAAAATTGCCAGATGGTATTAAAAGTCAAACTTTGTAAATCAACTATAATGGAAAAAATAAAAATCATAAAAAATAAAAGTCAAGCTTACATTGCAAGCTATAATTTTTTAGTGTCTTTCTCAGGTTTCCCACAACAACTTAGCTGTAAAGGAAAAGACATTTGGTCTGATCAAGTACAAGAGTTCTCCCAAAGGGGTACAGTGGAAAAGTGGTAAGAAAAATAGCTGAGGGCACTTACAATGCAGTGATCAAAATGATGCAGTGTGCCATCTAGACTATACAATAGAGTGGGGAGAGGGTTGAAACAATAGGTAAAACTGAGGTATCAGGGAAGAGGCATTCTCCATAATATTGACATTAATGTAAGCAGAAAACACCAGAAAAAGGTAGAAAAATGGGAATTGATGGCCAGGGACTTCGACATGTGCTTTCATCTTTTTTTTTTTTCCTGGCTGCACCTATGGCATACAAAAATTCCTGGGCCAGGGATCGAACACGAGCCCCTGCTCTAACCAGAGCTACATCAGTGAAAATGCCAGATCCTTAACCTGGTGAACCATGAGGGAACTCCTGGATGTGCACCTTAATATTTCAAGGTAGGTGAGATTTGGCTGATGACAAGTCTAAGTTACCACTGTGCTTGAGGGTGGCTGAAGGGAAGCTGGGCTGACAGTCACTGTATGTCAAAGGACTGTAAGGCTAGTTCTTGAATTAGGTGAACAATGAGCTCACCCAGATTGAGGGTGGGACTTGGAGTAAAGAGGAATCTTGTGAGCTACTCTTCCATGAATGAGGGGAGTAGCAGTGGGCTGGTCACTCAGAAAATATTTATGTAGCACTTATCATGATCCAGATTCAGGGATATGGCAAATATTAAGATAAATGATCCCTATGACCCTGGAGGAAATGGAAGATTCTGACTAGGAGGGGTTCGAGGCTGAAAGGCAGGAATCTTTGAGCAGCCATGTATACATGATAGCAAAGAAGGGGTGGATTAGAAGTGGCACTGAGGAACTAGGAGGGTGTGGATCCTGAATCCACAAGAATACAAGCTCCATGATGGCAGCTAGAGATTGTGTATCTCTCATCAACCACTCTGTTCTTGGCTCTACATAGAAAGTGCCAGACACATAAGAGCACAGAATTTCTTTTTTTTTCTTTTTAGGGCCATACCTTAAGAAGCATATGGAGGTTCCCAGGCTAGAGGTCTAATTAGAGCTACAGCTGCTGGCCACAGCCACAACCACGCCAGATCCGAGCCGCATCTGTAAACTGCACCACAGCTCATGGCAATGCCAGATCTTTAACTCACTGAGCAAGGCCAGGGATCAAAACTGCAACCACATAGTTTCTAGTCATATTTGTTTCTGCTATGCCACAATGGGAACTCCAGACTTTTTTTTTTTTTTTTTTAGGGCAGCACCCATGGCATATGGAAGTTCTTGCAGCTAGGGGTCAAATTGGAGCTGCCCCGAGCTGCAGTGACAGAGGATCCTTAACCCACTGATTGAGGCCAGGGATCGAACCCACATCCTCAAAGATACTAGTTGGATTCTTAACCTGTTGAGCCACAATGGCAACCTCAGAATATTTGTTAAATGGTGAATGAACAGATGGATGAAGTCAAGGGGGAAGTGGAACATCAAAGAAAAATCCTCCAATCCAGAACAGAAAGTGTTTTATCTGTTTGTGATACTCCCTAAAATGATCTACTAGAGTAATGACCCTAGTACAAGATCTATTCAGTCTGAACAGAGTTGCTGAGTCAGAACAAAAGGTGGCAGTTGAGTCATTCAACAGATATTTATTGAGCACCTCTTATGTGCCAAGTGTTCATGGCTATGAGCAAGACTGACAAGGTGCCTGGTCTTATGGAGCTTACGTTTAAATGAATAAGATGCATCATAAACAAGCTAACACTCAGTAAAGATAAGTTCAAAGAGTTGAAAAGTGCTGTGAAGAAAACAAAACAAAATGATGTCAAAGAAAGTGACTGGGGTGATCAAGGGGCAGTGTCTCAGAGAAGGTTCTATTTGATCTGAGACGTGAAAGATAAAAACAAGCAAACCAAAAAAAAAAAAAAAGGAGTTCCCTTGTGGTGCAGAAGGTTAAGGATCTGGCATTGCCACTGCTGTGGTTGGATCACTGCTGTGGTGAGGGTTCAGTCACTGGCACAGGAAATTCCACATGCTGTGGGCTTGGCCAAAAAAAGGGGAAAAAAAGTCAAAAAAAAGAAACAAACAACAAACATGTGGTCAGGAAAGTGTTTCAGGCAAAGGGAAAAGCCTATGAAAAGATGCTGCTTGAGAAATTACAGGAAGTTCCAGTGTGACTGGGGCATGGTGAGTGAGGAGGAATGTAGTAGGAGGAAAAATCGGAAAGGAAAGCAGAGATCAGACTAAGACTAGATGGATGAAAGAATTCATGCTGGACCATTATGGTAGAGATTCATAGCTTCACCTAAATCCATTTTCTTTTTCTTCCTGGGCACACAATTAGTACATATTTCCCAGCCCCCTTAAAAGTTAGATATAACTTGAAACTCCTAAAGATCAAAATGACAACATTTTAAGTTTAAATATTTTAAAAACTGGCACTGAAGCAGGAAAAATCAGTAAACTTGGAGACGCAGCCACAGAATCCACAGGAAATGAAGCACAGGGAGAAAAAAAGTCTGAGAAAACAGAGCTTCAGCAACTTGAGATAGTATGACATGGTACAGCATACATAGAACTGGAGTCCCTTAAAAGGAGGAGAGGTGTTTACAGCAGCTTTATTCATAACTGCCCAAACTTGGAAGCAACCAAGACACCCTTCAGGAGGTGAATGGAGAAACAAATTGTGGTACCATCCATCCATGGACTATTATTCCATTCTGGAATCTTCTACAATGAAATACCACTTAGCAATATAATAGAATGAACTAGTAACATACTGCAACCACACACACAAAAAAATCTAAAAGCGTTATACTGAGCAAAAGAAGCCAGACATAAAGAGTACAGAAACTATATGATTTGCTTTATTAAAAACTCTAGGGGGGAAAAAAAACTAATTTATGGTGACAACACACATCAATGGCTGCCTTAGGCTAGAGGTAGTGATGTCAGATGGGTTGGGCCACGAGGAAACTTTTGGGGGCAATGGAAACGGTCTATATTTTAATTGTGGTAGTTGTCACATGTATGTAAAAATTTATTAATGCTCAATGAAAAGGTTACTTGAAATGGGACTGCTTTATTGAATATAAACTAAACTAAATAGTTTTTTTTTAAAGAAAATATATGATGATAATTGTTGATATTCTCAGAGTTCCTGTGTGGCTCAGCAGGTTAAGAACCCAACATAGTGTCCAGAAGGATGTGGGTTTAATTCCTGGCTTTGCTCAGTGGGTTGAGGATCCAGCATTGCTGTGAGCTGTGGCGTAGGTCGCAGATGCTGCTCAGATCCCATGTTGCTGTGGCTGGGGCTGTAGCCAGCAGCTGCAGCTCCAATTCAACCCTGGGAACTTCCATATGCTGCAAGTGCCACCCTGAAAAAAATAATTACTTTTAAATGTTGATATTCTCAAACTGGATAATCAAGAGGATTTTAATTAAAAATATTTACAAAAGAGTGGGCAGGGCTTAGAGCATCCAACAGCACAGAGAGCATTCTGCCCACCGCTGCCCGGGCCAGCACCAGTGAAGAGTGGTTAGTACTCATCCCTGGGCCTGGGGGACAAGAGAAGAGGGCACTTACGGAAACAGAGCTGTGTGGAAGGTGCTGCCTTACAACAGCTGCAGCCTTTGGGAGAAAGAACAGCCCAGTGTAGCAACCAGACAAGGAGAAGTAAACTCTGACTTCCCTCTCCTCCCACCCTCTTATCTCCCTAGAGCCTCCTACTGACCAAACTGGAAGCCAGAGGTCAAGGGACCCCATGGAAGCAGCCCCTATGGCTCTGCCTCTTGAATCCAGAGTAGAATAAGGAGCATGGAGAGTGCATCTAGAAGGACAGATGGAAATTTTCCAGCCCAATTCCATGTCTGTGAACTGAAGGGCTGAAAGAAGAGAGGGAGAGGTAAAGTCTCAGGGATGAGGGACCAAGGAAGACCAATCAGGGAATGAGGCCTCTCGGGCAAGGGAACAGCTCGTACATCACCAGTTAAACAGGGCGGGGGGAGCCCAGATTAGAAGTCTCCAAACATCTTTATTTCCAAATGAAAAGTTGCCAACATCTTGCCTTTCTTTTCATTTCCTGAGTGAGGTTCCTTATATGACCCTGGACCCCAAGGTTCCCTACTTCCCAAGCCCCCAGTTCCTCACCAAAGATACATGTCCTCTTCACCCTGCCCCAGACTGCTTCACAGCTTAGGGTAGAAGTCGGCCACCATGATATTCTCCTGGTGATGTAGCTGGCATCTGAGGAGTACAGGAAGGACACTATCCCCGCACATTCCTGGGGCTTCCCAGTCCTGAAGGGGGAGAGCAGAGGTGAGGGGGCAGCCATGCAATGTGGAGCTTTGCCCTCAGATCCTCCTGCCCACGGGGGGCCAGCGCTGACCCTGTGGACCAATACCTCACAGGGTTCTAGTCTAACCAGGCTTAAGGTCATGGTGGGCTCAGCAGGGCCACCCCCCTCCTCCAGCACCGCACTCCCCCCCACCCCTTGCCGCCCTGACTGCGCTGGCCTCAGACATCAGCAAGGAGAACAGCCAGCAGCCTGAGAGAAGATCGGGGCTCTGTCTGTTCTCAAAATTGAGCTTTCCTTCAAAGTAGACCCAAATCCCGCCTACTGCTGCAATCCACAGATATCATTAAAGTCAGGTAGCAAGTGTGACAGTGGTTTCTCCTAGGGAAAGATTTCAGAGTCAGCGTTAGGCAGAAGGTCTCTTGGTGAGGGGTGGGAGGAGCTTCTTGGGAGATGAAGCCTCTGTGGGTGGATGACTCGATTCAGGAGAGAGGTGGGGTAAATCTTGGTCTGCTCCCCACAGGGATGGACCCCATTCTTCTAGGGGAAGTGAGAGGCTGCAGGGCAGAGCCTCTGAGCGATGGGCCTGGCTGGGGTTCTAACCCAAGTGTGCAGGCCTCTGTGGGCCTTGAGAGCTTGGCTGAGAATGGGAGAGTGGGGACCATGGGGCAGGGGGTGGGGAACAGGAGCTGTTTGGGATCCTCACCATTTGGATAAAGTCAGTCTTGATAATTCCCAGTACTAAGCAGTTCACTCAGATGCCTTTTGGGGCCAGCTCCACAGCCAGAGACTAAGAGAGCCCAACAGCGCTGTCTTGCTGGTGTCACAGACGCCCAGCTTCTGTAGAGCAAAAGGAAGTCGACAATGTGGATGATGTGGATTGGGAGGAGGGGATGTGACCTGAACAGCCAGAGCTGTGACTCTGGCTCTCAGGCTAAGAAGATACACCTGGAGTTCCCGTTGTGGCGCAGTGGTTAACGAATCCGACTAGGAACCATGAGGTTGTGGGTTCGATCCCTGCTCTTGCTCAGTGGGTTAACGATCCAGCGTTGCTGTGAGCTGTGGTGTAGGTCGCAGACGCAGCTCGGATCCCGCGTTGCTGTGGCTCTGGCGTAGGCCGGTGGCTACAGCTCCAATTCGACCCCTGGCCTGGGAACCTCCATATGCCGCGGGTGCGGCCCAAGAAATAGCAACAACAACAACAACAAGACAAAAAAAAAAAAAAGAAGATACACCTGACTTTAGCCTCAGACTAAAACTCCCCTTGCCACCCGACAATGATTTTCAAGGAGGGAAGTTCTGAGATGGAGGGGCTTCTCTAGGCTTAGAGAAAGGTCAGAAATTCACTGCCATGCACGTCCAAGCTTGACAACAGAGAGTTGCACTGTGCTTTTAAACATGCAGCAGGGAATCTGGAGTTAGGAAAGCCCAGGGCTCAGAACTTGCTTTAGCGCAAACTGACTGCGCTTACCCGAGGCAAAAGGCCTAACATCCCTGGGTTTCAGAGGTGTTGTGGCAAAGTGAGATTACAGTAGCAGAACTGTAGCAGTCGGGGTATCCTGCTGGTGTTGCACGCCTTAATTCCGTATCTGTGATCAACCACCAGTTCTCCCCCTCTCTGCTGCAGGAACTCACAAGAAACCAGACTCAGCTGCCCTTCTCCCAGCCCCATCCACCAGGTTTTATACTCATGGGTATTGGCACAAATGCTGCCATAGATGAGACCAGCACCATGGAGCCTCTCCTGTGAAGAGAAAGGCAGATGCGATGAGATGAAAGGTGAGTTCACCTAAGAGACTAGAGGAGATTGTGCTTTCATGGTGAGAGGAGAGCACCTCAAGATTTGTAATGAGAAGGCTGGGGAATATCTGGGACACCAGGGAGAAGCAGGACCTCTAAATTAATGGACACTAAGGTCACTGGCAGCATCCGTGCCATCCCATAAACACAGGCAAAAGTGGTGTCCCTCAGACAGGGACCCAAGGCTGAGAGGCAGCGCTGCCAGAGGGCAGAGCCCAAATGATGCTCACGAGTCACAGAGACCCCAGAGGTCAGTGCACCACCAAGCAGCCCCAGCCTGGCCTGCCCCGGGGGGGGGGGGGCAGACACAGAACAGCCAGGCACTGGGAGTTCCCTGGTGGTTCAGTGGGTTAAAGATCCGAGCTGTCATGGCTGTGGCATGAGTTCAATTCCTGGTCTGGGAACTTCTGCATGCCATGGACGTGGCCAAAAAAAGAACCAGGCTCTGCAGGGGAAGATAAGGAGGAGCAAATGCCACAGTGCCTCTGGCCAGGGTGGGAACCAGTGCAATGGAGGGTGAGACTTGGGTAGCCAGAGCTGGGACTCTAGGTTACTACATTCTGGAGCCTATTTCCCTGCAGCTGCCACTGAAGGGACAGATCCCTTTCATTCTCTGAGATCAAGAAGGAGGGCTAAGTGGGTTCCCTTCATGGCACAGCGGAAACGAATCCAGTTAGTATCCATGAGGACGAGGACGCAGGTTCAATCTCTGACTTCGCCCAGTGAGTTAAGGATCCAGTGTTGCCATGAGCCTTGGTGTAGGTCACAGACACAGCTCAGATCTGGCATTGTTGTAGCTGTGACGTGGGCCAGCAGCTACAGCTCTGATTCGACCCCAGCCTGGGAACGTCCACATGCTGCGGATGCAGCCCTAAAAAACATAAAAAATGAAAGACCCACATTCTGCGCTACTGTTCAGCCCTGGACAAATCAGGACAGTTGGTCACCCTCAGGGGGTATATTTCCAACTCCTATCAGTCACTGAGCAGCAGTAATTCCAGCCTGTTCCACCTGTGTACAGAGCAGGCTCCAGAAGCATTAGGCAAGATGTTCCCATCTTCCATAGAGCAAGTGTGAAATATTGAATGAAGGATACACAGGACCTCTTGGCACTATTTTTACAACTTCATCTGAACCATAAATTATTTCAAACAAAGTTTTTAAAGAAATTCACAAACCTGTGACTTGTAGACCATAACTGGACCAAGATCTATAAAAGCATAAAACAAATTCATTAATCAGGATTATTTTTACATTTCTAGAATCACTTTAAAGTAATTGTTTATTAAAACAGACATCCACTCTGTAATTTTTACTTCTGCCTCTTAATAAGGGAGGCACATCCTTAATCATTAGTCTTTGCCATTTGACAGAGCTGGGAAAAATAAAGCACAGTCTCGGCTGTTAAAATATATCACAACAGGAGTTCCCATCGTGGCTCAGCGGAAACGAATCTGACCAGTATCCATGAGAATGCAGGTTCAATCCCTGGCCTCTCTCAGTGGGTTAAGGATCTAGCATTGCTGTGATCTCTGGTGTAGGTCCCAGATGTGGCTCAGATCCTGCGTGGCTGTGGCGTAGGCCAGCAGCTGTAGCTCTGATTTGACCCATAGCCTGGAAACCTCCATATGCCACACGTGTGGCCCTAAAAAGAAAGGCAAAAAAAAAAGAAAAGACATATCACAACAAGAACAAGTGTCCCGTCCCCAGGAAATGATGTAAGACCTCCAGCATCAAAGGGTAATTATAAGGATTGAGAGTAACGGCTCAGGGCTGGAAGAGGAGAAAGTGCCTGTCAGAGAAGTCCAGTAGAATTGAAGCTAGAAGAGACTCAATTTTGGTAACTAGGGCTAAGGAACACTCCAGAATCTAGCAGGCTCCAGAGTCTGAGGTGGAACAGAACAGCGACCAGCAGAGAGAGAGCAGAGGGGCTCAGTAAGGTGGGGTGGTGTGGGAAGGCTATGGGATTTTAGACTTTCTCTTATGGACAACAAAAATCATGTAGGTTTTCAGAAATTGATCATTTTTGTGACTAAACTTCACTTTAGGCCCTAATGACTAAAGTAGCTAATCATTCTTTTGATAATACTCATGTTTGGTCTTAATTCTTATTCTACTTTCTGAGTGGTCTATCCAGTCTTTCTATGCCTCTGCACAAGTAGGGAACTAATATAGAAAGCTTACCGAACCCTTCCTAGGGAAGAAAACCACTGGGCTCTGAAAATAGACAAGTTCACGTCTGTACTCAACATAAAAGCTTTAAACAACCATGTGCTTTCTACCAAAATCTCTGGGTTTCAAAGCAAGTTCAATCTTGTTCATCTCAAGCAGTGTTATAGACTGAATTGTGTCCTCTCACCTCTAAATTCATATGTTGAAGCCCTGACCTCCACTTCCTCAGAGTGTGACTGTGTTTGGAGATGGGACCTTTAAATGAAAGATTAAGTTTAAAAAAAAAAAAAGCCATTGGGGTAGACTTTATCCAACCTGACTTGCTGCCCTTATAAGAAGAGGAAATTCAGACACACAAAAGAGAAAGCTGGGATGCGTGCACACGAAGAAAAGGCCATATGGAGTTCCCTGGTGGCTCAGCGGGTTAAGGATCTGGTGTTGTCACTGCTGTGGCTCCAGCTGCTGCTGTGGCACAGGTTTGATCCCTGGCCTGGAAACTTACACATGCCACAGGCACAGCCACAAGAGGAAAAAGAAAAGGCCATGTGAGAACACAATGAGATGATGGCCATCTGCAAGCCAAGGAGTGAGGTCTCAGGAGAAACCAAATCTGCCAGTCTTGGACTTCCAGCCTCTGGAACTTGACCTTGACTTCCAGCCTCCAGAGCTGTGAGAAATAAATTCCTGTTGTTTAAGCCACCCAGTCAGTGGTACTTTTTTATGGCAGCCCTAGAAAACTGATACAAGAAGAAATCTCCATAATATTCTTTTAACACCTTACATTATTACCAGTTAAACTCCCTCAGCTTTCCTTTCAATAGAGAAGATGCCCTAAGGATTTCTTTTCTTTTTTTTTTTTTGTCTTTTTGTCTTTTTGCCATTTCTAGGGCTGCTCTCACAGCTAGGGGTCTAATTGGAGCCAGAGCCACAGCAACACGGGATCCGAGCTGCGTCTGCAACCTACACCACAGCTCATGGCAACGCCAGATCCTTAACCCACTGAGCAAGGCCAGGGATCGAACTGACAACCTCATGGTTCCTAGTTGGATTCGTAAACCACTGAACCACAATGGGAAATCTGCCCTAAGGATTTCTGACCAGCAAAAACAATCCCAGGAAATAGAGAATGGAAAGGAAACCAAGAGCTTCAGACTCAAAAATGTGAAAAGAGCAAAGGTGCCTCTGATGATGCAGATGAAATAGCTTGTGCTTCTACGGTGTGGAATAGTCTCAAAAAGTCAAAGTTATATGGTAAGAGGAGGTTAAAAAAACAGGTATATCTACAATTTCATATTCTATCCCTGAACTTCTGAGACACAGAACAAAATATGTGTCCCCAGATTTCCCGTTGTGGCTCTGCAGCTTATGAACCTGATTAGCATCCATGCGGGTTTGATTCCTGGCCCTGCTCAGTGGGTTAAAGATCCGGCATTGCCATGAGCTGTGGTGTAGGTCGCAGACACAGCTCAGATCTGGCATTGCTGCAGCTGTGCCGTAAGCTGGCAGCTGCATCTCCGATTTGAACCCTAGCCTGGCTGGGAACTTCCATGGGCCACAGGTAAGGCCCTAAAAAAAATTCGTCCCCATTTTCGGCCCAGAAAATGTGGTCTCCATTGCTATATATATATCTCCCCCTGTCAAATAGAAGGTTTCCGCAAGGAGCAGCTGGCATCCTTGTAGCACACGGGGATCCATGTGATGTCACATTTCACGTTCCCAGTCTTGGACTATGCCTGTTACAAAGACATAATCCCAAAGAACCATGATAACAATGAGAGACTTGAGTATTCTGAGAATATGAGCACATGTGTTGAGCATGCTGTATATGTCCTTTACACATAAATACACACATGTATAGTGTATATGATATTTGGGTGTTATATGTTAGTAGATCTGGAATGACCCAATCTGTTTGATGGGAATCTATGCAAATCTTGATATCCACCTAAAACATCTTATATATTAAAAGAATTTATAGGAGTTCCCGTCGTGGTGCTGTGGTTAACGAATCCGACTAGGAACCATGAGGTTGCAGGTTCGGTCCCTGCCCTTGCTCAGTGGGTTGATGATCCGGCGTTGTCATGAGCTGTGGTGTAGGTTGCAGACGCGGCTCGGATCCTGCGTTGCTGTGGCTCTGGGTAGGCCGGCGGCTACAGCTCCGATTCGACCCCTAGCCTGGGAACCTCCATATGCCGCGGGAGTGGCCCAAAGAAATAGCAAAAAGACAAAAATAAATAAATAAATAAATAAGGTCACAATAAAATAGATATTTAAAATCTTTTAAAAAAATTTATAAACAAAGACCTTTATCATCTTATTTGTAGTAGGTAAAAAAAATAGATAAAACTTAAATGCTAAATATGATGTGTCACTTGAAGGGACATATGTAGCCCTTAAAATGGCATTTGTGGAGATCCCCTGGTGACCTAACATTTGAGGATTCAGCTTTGTAACTGCTGTGCTGCGGGTTCAATCCCTGGCCCTGGAACTTCAGCATGCCACAGGCGTAGCTGGAAAAAAAAAAGGTCGGGGGAGGAGGGCATTTGTAACTAGTTTGCAATATTATGGAAATGCTTCAGTTAAAATGCTCACTGAAAAATCATGACACAAACCTTTATATGCAGAATGACTGAAATTATACTAACATAAATGTCTACATACAAAAATGCTTATAAGTAAATAAGCTGTGATGGAATAAAAGTGACAGATTAAATATGTACTTCAGCCTCCCCCTTCCGTACAAATCACTAGATGAAAAAGATATTTTTTTATTTAAGGATTTTAATTTTTTTTTTCATTATAGCTGGTTTACAGTGTTCTGTCAATTTTCTACTATACAGCAAGGTGACCCAATCACACATACACATATACATTCCTTTTTCTCACATTCTCATGCTCCATCACAAGTGACTAGATATAGTTTCCAGTGCTATACAGCAGGATCTCATTACTTATCCATTCCAAAGGCAATAGTTTGCATCTATTAACCCAAAATTCCCAGCCCATCCCACTCCCTCACCCTCGGCAACCACAAGTCTGTTCTCTATATCCATGATTTTCTTTTCTGTGGAAAGGTTCATTGCGCCATATATTAGATTCCAGAGATAAGTGATATTATGTGGTATTTGTCTTTCTCTTTCTGACTTACTTCACTCAGTATGAAAGTCTCTAGTGCTATCCATGTTGCTGCAAATGGCATTATTTTGTTCTCTTTATGGCTGAGTAGTATTCCATTGTGTATATGTACATCTTCTTAATCCATTCATCTGTTGATGGACATTTAGGTTGTTTCCATGTCTCAGCTATTGAGAATAGTGCTGCAATGAACATGCAGGTGCATGTGTCTTTTTCAAGGAAAGTTTAGTCCAGATAAATGTCTGAGTGGGATTGCTGGATCTTATGGTAGTTCTATATTTAGTTTTCTGAGATGCCTCCATGCTGTTTTCCGTAGTGGTTGTACCAATTTACATTCCCACCAACAGTGCAGGATGGTTCCCTTTTCTCCACACCCCTTCCAGCATTTGTTATTTGTGGACTTATTAATGATGGCCATTCTGACTGGTGTGAGGTTATACCTCATAGGAGTTTTGATTTTCATTTCTTGAATAATCAGTGATGTTGAGCATTTTTTCATGTGCTTATTGGCCATCTGTATATCTCTTTAGGAAAATGTCTATTCAGGTCTTTTGCCCATTTTTCAATTGGGTTGTTGGCTTTTTTGCTATTGAGTTGTATAAGTTGTATATTTTAGAGATTAAGCCCTTGTCAGTTGCATCATTTCAAACTATTTTCTCCCATTCTCTAAGTTGTCTTTTTTTTTTTTTTTAAATGGTTTCCTCTGCTGTGCAAAAGCTTGTCAGTTCGATTAGGTCCCAGTGGGTTTTTTTTTCCTTTTTTTTTTTTTGCTTTTTAGGGCCACACCCGAGGCATATGGAGGTTCCCAGGCTAGGAGTCAGATCAGATCTACAACTGCTGGCCTACATCACATCTCACAGCAACACCGGATCCCTAACCCACTGAGCAAGGCCAGGGATCAAACCTGCAACCTCATGGTTCCATCAGGTTCGTTTCCACTGAGCCATGACAGGAACCCCCCCATTGTTTTATTTTTGCTTTTATTTCTGTTGCCTTGGGAGACTAACCTGAGAGAATATTTGTAAGGTTGACGTCAGAAAATGTTTTGCCTATGTTCTCTTTTAGGAGTTTGATTGTGTTTTGACTTACATTTAAGTCTCTAAGCCATTTTGAGTTTATTTTTGTGCGTGGTGTGAGGGTGTGTTCCAGTTTCATTGATTTACATGTGGCTGTCCAGTTTTCCTAGCACCACTTACTGAAAAGAATGTCTTTTTCCCATTTTATATCCTTGCCTCCTTTGTCGAAAATTAATTGACCATAGGTGTCTGGGTTTATTTCTGGGTTCTCTATTCTGTTCCATTGGTCTGTATGTCTGTTTTGGTAACAATACCACACTGTTTTGATGACTGCGGCTTTGTGATATTGCCTGAAGTCTTGGATAGTTGTGCCTCCTGCTTGGTTTTTGTTCCTCAGGATTGCTTTGGCAATTCTGGGTCTTTTGTGGTTCCATATGAATTTTTGGATTGTTTGTTGTAGTTCTGTGGAAAATGTCATGGGTAATTTGATAGGGATTGCATTGAATCTGTAGATTTCTTTGGGTAGTATGGCCATTTTTACAATATTAATTTTTTACCCCAGGAGCAAGGAATATCTTTCCATTTCTTCAAATCCTCTTTGATTTCCTTGATGAATGTTTTATAATTCTCAGCATAAAAGTCTTTCACCTCCTTCCCAGGTATTTGATTCTTCTTTGGGGTGCAACTTCAAAAGGTATTATATTTTTGTATTCCTTTTCTAACATTTCATTGTTAGTATACAGAAATGTGACTGATTTCTGAATGTTAATCTTATATCCTGCAACTTTGCTGATTTTGTTGATCAGTTCGAGTAGTTTTTGGGGTGAGTCCTTAGGGTTTTCTGTATATAGGATCATATCAAGGGCATCCAGTGACAATTTTACCTCTTCTCTTCCAATTTGGATATGTTTTATTTCTTTTGTTTGTCTGATTGCTGTGGCTAGGACTTCTGATACTGTGTTGAATAAAAGTGGTGAGGGTGGGCATCCTGGTCTTGTTCCAGATTTTAGTGGTAAGGCTTTTAGCTTTTCTCCATTGAGTATTATATTGGCTGTGTGTTTGTCATAAATGGCTTTTATGACATTAAGGTATGTTCCCTCTATATCCACTTTGGTAAGAGTATTTATCATGAATAGATGTTGGACTTTGTCAGATGGTTTGTCCTGTCTTGTCCATTAGCATGAAATATATTTTCCCATCTCCTCACGCTCAATGTATATGTGTCCTTTGCCCTAAGGTGGGTCTCTCGTGCACAGCAGATTGTAGGTTTTTGCTTTTTTGTCCAATCTGCCACTCTCTGTCTTTTGATTGGAACATTCAGTCCATTGACATTTAAGATAATTCTTGATAAATATGTATTTATTGCCATTTTAAACCTTGTTTTCCAGTTGATTCTATGTTTCTCCTCTCTTCCTTTCTTTTTTTTTTTTTTTTTTGGTTGGATGATTTCCACTTATTTTATGCTTGTGTGCTTTTCTTTTTAGTTTTTGTGGATGTTTTTGTGCAGTGTTTAGCTTGGTTTTGATTTGTGGTTGCCCTGTTCTTTAAGTATGTTAACCCCTTCCTGTATCTGCTTGCTTTAGCCTGATAGTCATATAGGTTCAGACACATTGTTAAAAAAAAAAAAAGCATCTATATTTCTTACTTTCCTTCCCACATTCTATGATTTTGAAGTCTTTTTTTTAACATCTTCATGTTTGTCCTTTTGCTGTTCCTTGTGTTTATCATTATTATACAGTAGGGGTTTTTTCCTACTCTTAGATCTATATGCTGGCTTATTTAAGTGATTGCTTTCCAATTGTGGTTTCTTCCATCCCATTTCTTCTTATTTTTTTTAATTTAGAGAAGCCCT
This sequence comes from Phacochoerus africanus, assembly GCF_016906955.1. Lineage (NCBI taxonomy): Eukaryota > Metazoa > Chordata > Mammalia > Artiodactyla > Suidae > Phacochoerus > Phacochoerus africanus. The sequence goes on from NC_062552.1 coordinate 76,530,724, forward strand.
TTCAGTATTTCTTCTTTTAGAATGGGTTTAGTATTGCTGTACTCTTTTAGCTTTTGTTTGTTGGAGAAATTCTTTATTTCTCCTCTTTTAAGTGATATTCTTGCTGGATAAAGTATTCTAGGTTGCAATTTTTTTCTTTTCAGAACTTTGAATGTATCTTGCCACTCTCTTCTGGCCTGTAGTGCTTCTGCAGAGAAATCATCTGATAGCCTTATGGGGGTTCCCTTATAATTAACCCTTTGTTTTTCTCTTGCTGCCTTTAGAATCCTCTCTTTATCTTTACCTTTGGCCATTTTTATTATATCTTGGTGTGGGCCCATTTGAGTACAACTTACTTGGGGCCCTCTGTGCTTCCTGTATCTTGATATCAGTTTCCTTTAGATTTGGAAAGTTTTCAGACATAATTTCTTCAAATATATTTTCAATCCCCTTTTCTTTTTCTTCTCCTTCTCGAATTCCTATTATGCATAGATTGGCCCGCTTTATATCATCCCATAGATCTCTTATATTGCTTTCGCTTTTTTTTCATTTGGTTTTCTGTCTGCTATCCTGATTGGGTGATTTCCATTATTCTATCTTCCAAGTCCCTAATTCGTTCCTCTGCATTATTCATTTTGCTATTTAGTGCTTTTAGCTCAGTTTGTGCCTCTGCGAATGAATTTTCTAATTTTTCCATGTTTCTCCTTATATTTTCTAGTTCCTTTCTAAAGTAATCTGCATTATTGTTCATATCTATTCTTAATTCCTTCAGTATTTTCATTCTCTCCCTTTTGAACTCAGTGTCTGTCAGACTGCCAGGGTCTATTTCATTGTTTGCTGCTTCAGGTGAATTCTCCTGTTTTTTTAAATGGGAATGGTTCCTGAGCTTCTTCATCCTGCTTATGTTTTTCTTTCTTCTGTGAGTTTAGGGAAGCCAAACTGTAGTCTTGGAGGGCTACGTCTTTGCAAGAGCTCCCCTTTGTATTTTGTGGGGGGTTACTATTTATTTTTGGTGTGGGAGTTTGGATATTTGCTGTCTCTTTCTTTGGTGTAATCAGGCTGTTATCCCCAGGGTGCCGAGTATGTTTCCAGGGAGAAGGAGGCAATGGGTAGGTCTAGTAGTCAGTGCCTGGTTGCTGGGCTTTTAACAGCAGCAAGGACCTTCAGTAAGGTGGCACGGACTACTCCTAGTTGCAGGGCCCTGGGAAGTGGTATTGAGACTTAGGCAAATTTACGAGGTACCCAGAGCATTTGGCAGTGGCAGTGTGTGTGAATTCCCAGGGAAGTGAGAGCAACAAAAGTTAGTTTTCAATCACAGTACCCTCCTCTGAGGTGACTGGGAACAAAACTAGGGCCTGTTCAGGGACTCATAGTGGTGGCAGGCCACGCCCACCCCTGGGGTCAGAGATAACTGCAGTGGTTTGCCCCCACCACCTGTGGACCATGCAAGAAGTACCCTGTCCCACATTGCCCACACAGGAGGTGCTGCACCGGCTGCTCCTAGTTGCAGGTTCCTGGGAAGGGACAGTGATCAAGCGTCTGGGAGCTGCCCAGAGCATTTGGCAGTGGTTGCAGCAGGGAGGGTGTGTTCCCAGGGGACTGAGAGCAACAACATGTGGTGCTTGGTTGCAGTGCCCTCTTTTTTCCTTTCTTCTTTTTTTTTTTTTTTTGCCGACCCCTGAGGTGACTGGGACCCCAGGTGGAGCCCACTCTCACCCCCAGTGTGGCAGGCTGTGTCTCCCTTGGCTTCCAAGATGACCGCTGTGATTTGTCCCTGCTGCCTATGGATCACACCAGAGGCACCACGTCACATTTATCCCCTCCCTGCCCTTAGCCCACACAAGAGGTGCCAGGCCACCCATAGCCCTCACAAGAAGCCCCTGGTCTCCTGTAGCCTGAGCTAGTGGCTTCTTGCCTCTCGTAGCCTGCACCAGAGGCGCCCCGCCCTCTGAGAGCCCCCTCATACATGTGCAGAGAGATTCCTGTGGCGGTCCGCCCCTCCTCCTCTCACCCTCCCCAACAATGGCACCTCGCTTCTCCTGTCAGCCCAGACCTCTTCCCAGGTTCCCTCTGCCATGGCATTCCACTCCCCAGCCCGTAGCACACCGGTCCTTAGCCCCTCAGGCTGTCCCCACACAGCCAGCCCTAGTCCTCTCCCCAGAACTGAACTTCGGAGCCTGAGTCTCAGCGCCCAGCCCCCGCCCGAGCATCTCAGGCTGTGGTGTCTGGGCTGGTGGTGCAGATGATCTGTGTGGCTCTCACTCTGCCCTCCTCAGTCCAGCTGCTGCACTTTTCTGCCTTTCTCAATGACTTTGATGTCCCTCCGTCTTGGCTGATCTCCCCATCTGTTAGGTGGCTTCCCAGGATGTGAGTTCCTTTTCTCTTTCACAGCTCCCTCTCAGGAATGCTAGTCCCATCCTGGTTCTTTTTTTCTCTCTCTTTTTTCCTTTTGTTCTACCCAGTTATATCAAGAGTTTCTTGCCCTTTTTGGAGATTTAAGTTCTTCTGCCAGCACTCAGTAGATGTTCTATGAGAATCGTTTTACATGTAGATGTGTTTTTCTGATGTGTTTGTGGAAGAAGGTGCACACGAGGTCTTACTCCTCTGCCATCTTGATCCTTGTCTGGAAAAGTTACTTTTAAAAAAGAGTGAGAACAGGCAGTTCCCGTCATGGCACAGAGGAAATGAATCTGACTAGGAACCATGAGCTTGCAGGTTCAATCCCAGGCCTCTCGCAGTGGGTTAAAGATCCACCGTTGCCATAAGCTGTGGTATAGGTGGCAGCCACGGCTTGGATCTGGCATTGCTGTGGCTCTGGCATAGGCCGGCAGCTGTAGCTCCAATTAGACCCCTAGCCTGGGAACGTCCATATTGTGCAGGTGCGGCCCTAAAAAGACAAAAAATAAAGAAAGAAAAAAGAAAAAGAACAAATCCAAAGCAAAATAGTATAACAAAACTTCATTACAGTTATGAGGAATTCTTGAAAGATAGATAAGGGTTACCTTGCAAGAGAAAAATCACAGTCTAAAATGCCTACAGAGGAGGACAAGAGTAAAAGGCAGGAGCAGCTGAAGGTGCTCCAGGCTTGGGGCAGCCTTGGAAAGAGTAGGCGGGGCCTGGACTTGGAGTTGAGTGTAGAAAAGAACAACAGTAACTTTAGAGGGGAGAAGCCCAGCAGACACCCCCTAACCAAGTGACCAGGGTTAACACGACCATAGAAGCCATGTCACTGTCAAGTACTACCAGGTAGGATGAGAAAAGAAGGGCACTTCACAGACAAAGGAAGACAAACACCCTATGCTGTCACTTTTATATGGAATCTAGACTATGACATGAATGAACTGATCGACAAAACAAACACACAGACATAGAAAACAAATTTATGGTTGTCGCAAGGGAACAGTGGCGGGGGGGAGGGATAAATTAGGAATTTTGGAGTAACTTATTCACCTTACTATATCTAAAATAGGTAATCAACAAGGACCTACTGCACAGCACAGGGGACTGTATTTAATATCTTGTAATAAACCAAAATGGAAAAGCATATGAAAAAGAATGCATATGTATATGTAGGACTGAACCACTTTGCTGTACGGCAGAAATTAACACAACATTGTAAATCAACTATACCTCGATAAAATATTTTTTTTTTTTAGGGCTGCACCCACAGCATGTGGAAGTTCCCAGACTAAGGGTTGAATCGGAGCTACAGCTGCTGGTCTATGCCACAGCCACAGCGATGCCAGGTCTGAGCCATATCTGTGACCTACACCGAAGCTCACAGCAATGCCAGATCCCCAACCCACTAAGTGAGGCCAGGGATTGAACCCACATCCTCATAGATACTAATCCAATTCATTTTACCACTGAGCCACAACAGGAACTCCCAGTAAATTTTTTTAAAACAAGAAGGGGAGTTCCCATTTTGGCACAGCAGAAAAGAATCTGACTAGGAACCATGAGGTTGCCAATTTGATCCCTGGCCTCGCTCAGTGGGTCGAGGATCTGGTGTTGCCGTGAGCTGTGGTATAGGTCATAGACATGGCTCAGATCTGGCGTGGCTGTGGCTGTGGCCTAGGCTGGCATCTATAGCTCTGATTTGATCCCTAGCCTTGCAATCTCCATAGGCCACAGATGCAGCCCTAAAAAGCAAAAACTAAATTAAATTTAAAAAATAAAAAAGAAGGGCACTTCACCTCCGTGGTATTCTTCCCCCAAAGCCATCATCCCAGTCTAATCATGAGAAAACATCAGAAAAAACCCAAATCAAAGCATATTCTACAATGTCTTAAACAACACTCTTTAAAACTGTTAAGGTCCTAAAAGACAAGACTGAGAAAGACAGACTCGTAGATCGGAGGAGACTCAGGGGATACCAGGATTAAATACAATGTGGTAACCTGGAATAAAACCTGGAACAGTGGGAGGACATTAGTAGGAAACTTGATAACATATGAATAAAGTAGGTAGTTCCGTTGTAATATTGTACATGTTAATTTCTTAATTTCTTTGATAAAGGTGCCATTGTTTTTATATAAGGTGTTAACATTAGGGGAGAGTGGATGAAGCATATATAGGAACTCTGTGTACTATCTTTACAATATTTCATGGCCATCTAAGATAGGTGGATACTTAGGAGTGTCTATTTGTCAAATAGATATTTATATAGTACACAGAAAAAGGTATATATCCAAATGTCCCTTAATGGCCTGGAGACAGCCTGGGGGAAAGCTGTCACATACTGAAGAATTGGAGAGTTACAGCCACGGAGAAATATTTCAGTAGGTTTTTGTCAAATTCCACCCATTCTAGACCAAGCCACCAGGACCATCTCCTCTTGATGCACATTTGTCGCAATGAATTATATGTTCCCATGAGTGGCATGTTCAGATTTCTGACATCTGCTTGGAAATTCTACTCATTCTCCGCAGGTGTCCTGACACTGAGAGCACTTTTATGCAATTTTTAGGTGCTCCCGAAATGCTTGCAAATTGACAGACTGACACCGAACAGTGGGATTACATGAGTTTTAAAATGTGTTTATCTGATCCCTGAAAGTGTTGTCATCCTCCATATGCCATGAAATATTGTGAAATATTTCAAATGAATGAATAGTGTAACATAACCAACACCCACATTTCACAAATATTAATGTCTTGCCCTATTTGCTTTATCTTTTTTTCAAAACGGAAACATTCCAAATTGAATAGGAAACCCCTTCGATGCTTCTCCAAGATCCCACTCCCCTCCCTCTGTCCTCCCCACAGGCAGCTGATATTCTAATGTTATGTGACTCCTTCTGGCCCTGGTTTTTACATTTTCCCTCATATTATTTATATTCATAAATATTATTATTATTATATTATTTTAATTATAATATTAATATTATTATTATATTAATATTAATATAATGTTATTATTATTTTAATTATAATAATATTATTATATTATTTAATATATTCATAAATAATATTATTTATTTATATTCATAAATAATATATATTGTTTGCTTACCTTTAAGCTTTAACCAAAAGTGGTATTACCACACTGTACCTATCATGCCACAACTTACCAATTTTCATCAGCTTTAGGTTTTGGCAACTGAACCACAGCACACGCATCTCTAGTCCAAACACTTTCATTGCATAGAACAGAGCATTCTCATTGTTTGAATAAACCCCGTTGACTTATCCATTTTCCTGTTGCTAGGTATTTGGATTGTTTTGATTTTTACCTAATACGTATAGTGTTGGCAGCTCCTTGCTCCACACATATGTGAGGTTTTCTGTAGAGTTTATCCTGGAAGAGGGAACCTGGGCCAGAGGGCGCACACATCTTGATCTTTACTATGTATTACTAAGTTTGTTTTCCAAAGCCAGTATACCAATCTGCACTCGTACAAGAGCTCCTGTTCCTCTCCATCATTCTTAATGCCTGTGCTCTCAATTTCCAAGTTGGGCATTCTGATAGATGTGAAATAATAGCATCCTCTTCTCCTAATTACCACTGTAGTTGGTTCTCTTTCCATGTTTGAAGGGCATTCAGGGCTCCTCTTCTGTAAATTGCCTATTCATTCTCTGCCCACTCTTCATTAAATTGTATGTCTGTTTCTTATTGATTTTTAAAGGTTATTTGCATATTCTGAATGCTAACGCTTTTTGGTAGACTACCCTCTTCCCCCCCTACTTCTTGCAATCATCTGACCTCCAAGTTATCACCCCTTATTCTTTGGAGATTTTAGCACCTGGTTCTTGTTTCTCTTTCCAGTACTGGGCCTGCCTTAATTATTAGGGATTTTGATATTTACAAGGATGATCTTCTCAGTTCCTGATCCCCCCCACCCCCAAACCACCCACCCCACAGTCATGCCCCAGACCTTGCCAAGCTTTCTTCCATTATCTTGCTGACAAGCATCCTATTTGTAAGGCAAGTGCAAAGAAAAAGAGAATGAGCCAGGTGGTCAGGCAAAGAGAAGGAAATTTATTAAAGAGAAACAAGACGGTGACTGACCCTTGAGAATAGCCAGCCCCCTGCCCTTCTGGCGGGTCCTTTTTATACCCTGTGGGTAGATGGAAAATTGGATCCCCTAAAGGGGGGTTAGTTTATCTTTAGCCTGCAGCTGGACTCTCGTGGTCATAGTCTTCAGAAAGCTGGAGGTGTATGGTGTCCCACTGTAGGGTGGTCACATAGTTTTGGGAAAGTAGGCACCAGCAGCGAAAACAGGATGTCACTTGAGCGAGGTGGTCAGTCTCATGAGTCACTGTGACCTCATATTTTATTTGCAAGGTCAGCACAATGAGCCATTTTAACGATGAGCCCCCACGTAGCCCCTAACACTACTCTTTTGCCTATTTCTCTTTCAGCACACTCCCTCCGATAGCTTGACTTCAATAATTCTACAACCCTAGGAGTTCCCCTCGTGGCTCAGTGGGAACAAATCTGACTAGCATCCATGAGGACACAGGTTGGATCCCTGGCCTCACTCAGTGGGTTAAGGATCTGGTGTTGCTGTGAGCTGTAGTGTAGGTCACAGATGCGGCTTGGATCCTGTGTGGCTGTGGCTGAGGGGGAGGCCAGCAGCAGTAGCTCCAATTAGACCCCTAGCCTGGGAACTTCATATGCCACAGGTCTTGGCCCTAAAAAGACAACAACAAAAAAAAATTAATAATTCTACAACCCTAATGGAACTTACTCTCCACTGACCTGCCAATTGTTCACATCCCTTCACCCCTCCATGTCCTTACCTCCTACCTTACCCGGCTTAGAACCCATATCCCACACTATAGTCACTTCTCTGTATATGTAGTTGTTCCTTTGCTCCTCTTTTCCTCCCTTGAACCTCTCTGGAGAAAAACCAACGCTAAATAAATGTTACTTACTATTTAATAATAAACATTGGGAGTTCCCATCGTGGCGCAGTGGTTAATGAATCCGACTAGGAACCATGAGGTTGCGGATTCGCTCCCTGCCCTTGCTCAGTGGGTTGACGATCCGGCGTTGCCGTGAGCTGTGGTGTAGGTCGCAGACGCGGCTCGGATCCCGAGTTGCTGTGGCTCTGGTGTAGGCCAGTGGCTACAGCTCCGATTGGACCCCTAGCCTGGGAACCTCCATATGCCGCGGGAGTGGCCCTAGAAAAGGCAAAAAGACAAAAAAAAAAAAGGAAAGAAAGAAATTGGAAAATCTGCATTTATAGTTGGAGACTTCAACACTCCCCTCTCAGCAATCAATAGAGCAAGTGAACAGAATCAGGGTATGGAAGCCCTGAAAGGCGATATCAACCAGTTTGAACCTAACTGACATATACAGAACACTTCACACAAGAGCAGAACACATGGTGTTTTTCCCCAAGCACACATGGAACATTCATCCTGAAAGATTGTGTTCTGAGCCATAAAACAAATCCCAAAAAATCGAACAGGGTTGAAATCGTACGATTATGTTCTCTGGCCTCAGTAGGATGAAACTAGAAGTAAATACAAGAATAGCTGGAAAATCCTTCAACATCTGGAAATTAAAGAATGCACTGCTAAGCAGTCGTACATCAAAAAAGACATCACGAGAGAAAGTAGACAATATTTTAACAAAGGGAAAAGGAAAACACTATATATCAAACTCTGGAGCATGCAAATGAGTATCAGAGTTTCTCTCCCCACCCCCACCCCCTCCAGCCACATTCACTCTCCCCTCTACAAAACAGTTTGTATCTAAGCAGATGTAAAAACATCTCTAAAACCATCTTGTCTTAGTGCTTTTATTGAGAGGAAGCAGGCAGAGTTTGACTGTTGATTTAGGTGATTTTTTTATTTTTTCAAGTTTTCTTGATGCCAAACAATCTGCTTGTTCTCCCATTGACAAGGTTGCATCTACATTTGCTCTTTGAGAGGGAAGAGCACCCCAACTGAAGTGCAGACACCCCTCCACCCCCCCCCCACCCCCCACCTCCCACCCCCGTCAGTACAGCCATCCCTGGTAAGCCTTTAGGGGATGATGAGAGGGTGGGAGAGCTCCTGCCTTCTCTGGGCAATTTGGCTTTGTAAGTGATCCCTTTTCCATTATGCCTACTCTTTAACCCATTCTAGAAGGTATGGAATTCATCTACAACATTGACACAGCCAGAGAACACCAAGGATGGACACATCTCACCTGATATTTTTTATACAGTTTCTCCTTTCCTTCCTTGAGTTTTCCCAGAGGTTTGCCTATTTTTCTAGTCATTTTAAAGGAATCAGCTTTCAGTTTTGTGGCTCATCCCCACAAGCTGTCCTTTCTATGGGGATAGGAGGGAAGTGGTGGTGGTTTGGTTTGGTTTGGTGCTATGGTTGCTGTTTGGTTTGTTGGTTGGTTTTAAGACTCCCTCCCACCCCCTCCTCCAGCGTCTCAGTTCCCCTCACCATTGGCAAGCAACGTTATCAGTTTTTAATGTATCCTTCTAGACAGATTTTGTGCATAAATATGACATACATTTATAAATCACAGTTATATAGCTTTAACTCTTTTTTTTTTTTTTTGGCCACGCCCACAGCAGGCAGAAGTTCCCAGGCCAGGGACAGAACCTGCACCACAGAGTGAACTTTTAACTCCTTTATAAAAAGAGCAGCATACTGTGCACACTGCCCCACCCAGTCCATCTTATATAATTTGGAGATCATGATGAATCTACATACTAAGATTCTTCATTCTTTTTTATTTATTTATTTTGTCTTATTAGGGCAGGACCTGCAGCCTATGGAAGTTCCCAGGCTAAGGGCTGAATTGGAGCTGCAGCTGCCAGCCTGGCCACAGCCACAGCAACGTGGTATCAGAGCCAAGTCTGCAACCTACACCACAGCTCACGGCAACACCGGATCCTTAACCCACTGAGTAAGGCCAGGGATTGAACCTGCATCTTCATGGATACTAGTCAGGTTCTTTACCACTGAGCTACAAGGGGAACTCCTTTCTTTTTAATTACAAATAGTATTTGTGTTTTATGGATGTTTGTTAGAATATAATCTATCTTTTGCTTTTATAAATAGTGAGATTAATAGCATTTTTAATACATTATTTTGGCTGTATCTGTAGAATAAATTAGGAGAAGTGAAATTGGCAGATCAAAGGTATATGCTTTCATTATTTTATTAGCTATTGTCAAATTATCCTCCACAGATATCATACCAGTTTGCACTGCTGCTTGTAATGTGTGAGACATCTGTTCCTCCACACCCTGAACACAGACTTACCCAGTGTTTAATCAATTTATTGGCTCATTACCAACCTAATAATTTTAGAATGGTATTTCAGTTTCAAACTGCGTTTCTTTCTATACTAGTGAAATTGAGCATTTTTTTTTGTGAATGCCCATTTATTTTTCCTTGACCATTTTCCCTAAGAGTTCTTATCTTTTTGTAGAGGTTCTTTATGCATTAGGAAAATCGGGCCTTAGTCTATGAGTTGCAAATAGTTTCCTCTAGTTTTTTATTTGTATCTTAACTTTACATGAAAATAAATAAAGCCCTTTTGGTGGACTCGCCCCTATATAATTATGTACTATCCCTTTTTATTCTCATTAATTCTTTATTGTCTTAAATTTTATATGGTCTGATTTAATATTGCTATTCCAGCTTTCTTTCGGTTAGTAATTGCTCAATATATCTTTTCCATCCTTGTATTTACAACTTCTACAATCACTTTTTTCCATCCAGCCTCTTGTAATCAGCATATAACTGGATTGTATATTTCTTTTTAAATCCAATCTGCCAGTCTGTTTACTAGATGAGTTTATCTATTACTCATTTATTGTGATTATCAATACATTTGGACTTATTTTTACCATATTTTATTGTGTTTTCTGTTTATCAACTGTATTAATTTACTTAGGGTTGCTGTAACAAATTACTACAAACTTCAAAAAATAGAAATTTATTTTCTCACAGTTCTGGAGGCCAGAAGTCTGCAATCGAGGTGTTGACAGGGCCCAGTTCCCACCCCACCCCCAGACACTCTGGAGGGGATTTCATTCCTTGCCTTAACCAACTTCTGGTGGCTACTGGCATCCCCCCATCACTGGCTGCATCAATGGCTGCACACACCCATCCCGCCTCAGTCTCCATAAGATATCAGCTCCTCACCCTCTGTCTCTGGACACTTATCACAGAGCTTAGGTCATGCCCAGATAATCAAGGATGATCTCATCTAGGGATCTTTAAGTTAGTCAAATGTACAAAGGACCTTTTCCCAAATAAAGTCACATTCACAAATTCCAGGGATTAGGATGTGAATGTGTCTTTGGGAGGGGCTATCATTCAGGCGCATCCTTATTCTTTATTCTTTGCTTTAAAAAAAAAAATTTTTTTTCTTGACTAATGTCAAATATATAAAAGTTTATCTTTTTAAAGCTCCCATTATGGTTCAGCAATAGCGAACCCAACTAATATCCATGAGGACACGATTTGATCCCTGCCCCACTCAATGGGTTAAGGGTCCCACATTGCCATGAGCTACAGTGTAGGTCACAGATGAGACTCGAATATGGCATGGTGTGGCTGTGGCGCAGGCGTAGGTGGCTACAGCTCTGATTCGATCCCTAGCCTGAGAACTTCCATATGCCTTGGGTGTGCCTCCCCCCAAAAAAGTTTACCTTTGTTCCTCTGACTGTTCAGAAGCCATAGCTTTACATTAGTATTGTCACGTATATTTATTTATTTTGTTCTGAAATTTTACTTTTTTATAAATTTTAAATTACAGTTGATTTACAATGTTGTGCCAATTTCTGCTGTACTACAAAGTGACCCAGTCATACATATATACATTCCTTTTCTCATAATATCTTCCATCATGTTCTATCCCAAGAGATTGGATATAGTTCCCTGTGCTGTATAGTAAGATTTGTTGTTTATCCCTTTTAAATGTAATAGTTTGCATCTACTAACCCCAAACTCCCCATCCCTCCTACTCCCTTCTCCCTCCCCCTTGGCAACCACAGTAAGTGTCTTTAAATTTAGCATATAGATAGTCATTAAATTTTCTAATAAAATCTAATTTTTTCAGTATATCCATTCTCTCAGAAAGTAGACCTCCAAATTAGCATACTTTCATTTCCCATTGAACAACCCCCAACTCAATCCTCTTTGTTATTTTGCCTAGAACAGTAGTCTCCAAAAATTCCAAATACCCACTTAACAAACTTTGAGCATACAGCAACATGTTTTTTCATTTATTTATAGATTATATATATGCACCACTTATCAATATATTATATAAATTATAAAACCTATACAAAAATATTAAAATGAAGGAATAGAAAATAAAGATGAAAATTCTAATTCTTTCTGAACACAAAAAAATCCTTTTGCTAATCTCTGGCGTACATGTACCCCATTTGGATACTACTTGTTATTTCACTTTCCATAAAGTTCATAAGTATAGTAACATGAAATGTACTATCAATTCAAAATATATTTACCAAAATATTTTACAAAATTCAATAATTACCACTGCTTCTTGCTTCTTACATCTTCCCTCTCAGCTTGCCTAAATTCAGATCTTCCAGTAGATATATTTTGAAAATTTGGGGTTTTCTTTTTTTGTCTTTTTAGAGCCACACCTGTGGCATATGGAGGTTCCCAAGCTAGGGGTCTAATCAGAGCTATAGCTGCCAGCCTATGCCACAGCCACAGCAGTACCAGATCCAAGCCACATCTACAACCTTCACCACAGCTCATGTCAATGCTGGATCCTTAACCCACTTAGCGAGGCCAGGGATCGAACCCGCAACCTCATGGTTCCTAGTTGGATTCCTTTCCACTGCGCCACAAAGGGAAATCCAAATTTGGGGTTTTCAACTTCTTTTCTTTTTTTTTTTTTAATTATTTATTATTATTTTTTCCCACTGTACAGCAAGGGGGTCAGGTTATCCTTACATGTATACATTACAATTACATTTTTTCCCCCACCCTTTGTTCTGTTGCAACATGAGTATCTAGACATAGTTCTCAATGCTACTCAGCAGGATCTCTTTGTAAATCTATTCTAAGTTGTGTCTGATAAACCCAAGCTCCCGATCCCTCCCACTCCCTCCCACTCCCTCCCCCTCCCATCAGGCAGCCACAAGTCTCTTCTCCAAGTCCATCATTTTCTTTTCTGAGGAGATGTTCGTTTGTGCTGGATATTAGATTCAAAAAGACAACTTACAGAATGGGAGAAAATAGTTTCAAATGATGCAACCGACAAGGGCTTAATCTCTAGAATATATAAACAACTTATACAACCCAGCAGCACAAAAGCCAATCAATCAATGGAAAAATGGGCAAAAGACCTGAATAAACATTTCTCCAAAGAAGATATACAGATGGCCAACAAACACATGAAAAAATGCTCAACATCGCTGATTATAAGAGAAATGCAAATCAAAACTACCATGAGATATCACCTCACACCAGTCAGAATGGCCATCATTCATAAATCCACAAATAACAAGTGCTGGAGGGGCTGTGGAGAAAAGGGAACCCTCCTACACTGTTGGTGGGAATGTCAACTGGTACAGCCACTATGGAGAACAGTTTGGAGATACCTTAGAAATCTATACATAGAACTTCCATATGATCCCACAATCCCACTCTTGGGCATCTATCTGGACAAAACTCTACTTAAAAGAGACACGTGCACCCGCATGTTCATTGCAGCACTATTCACAATAGCCAAGACATGGAAACAACCCAATGTCCATCGACAGATGATTGGATTCGAAAGATGTGGTATATATACACAATGGAATACTACTCAGCCATAAAAAAGAATGACATAATGCCATTTGCAGCAACATGGATGGAGCTAGAGAACCTCATACTGAGTGAAATGAGCCAGAAAGACAAAGACAAATACCATATGATATCTCTTTTCTTTTTCGTGTGTGTGTGTGTGTGTGTGTATGTGTGTCTGCACCATAGACTCATCTCTACTGTCTCTCTTTGACTTTTAGTTTGCAAGTATTGTTTTTTCTGATTCTACTTTCAATATGGCAGTGTAGGAGCTCCCGTCATGGCTCAATGGAAACGAACTGACTAGCATCCATGAGGACACAGGTTCTATCCCTGACCTTGCTCAGTGGGTTAAGGGTTGCCGTGAGATGTGGTGAAGGTCCCAGATGGCTCGGATCTGGCATTGCTGTGGCTGTGGTGTAGGCTGGCGGTTACAGCTGCAATTAGACCCCCTAGCCTGAGAATCTCCATATGCCATGGGTGTGGCCCTAAAAATACAAAAAAATAAAATAGCAGTGTAATGAAGTGATTAAGCACTATGGAATCAGACTATTATTCTGTTTTTGAATCCTTCCTCTATGGATGACACCCCGTGAGAAGTTGGGCAAGTTATTTCACCTCATTGTCCTCATTTGTATATGATAATAATAATCTTACTGCATGGGATTAATGTGTTGATTAAAGGAAATTTAATGGCTTACTATGTTTAAAGCATCAAGATTTGTGCCTGGCACTTATTAAGTACTTAATAGAGTTAGCTATTTTTATTTCTAATTTTGCTGGATGAAGTCAGAAAATGTAGTTGGTTCTCTCCCTCTCTCAGGTGGAAAATTTTATTGACATTTGATATTGTAAAAAATTCTGCAGGCACGTTCTTGTGTACTTGGTTTGCAGAATAAAAAGCTGCAAACAAAGCCAAGACCAGCTCTCCCTCTAAGGACCAGAAAAGCCAGACAAAATATTTTTAATGTATTTTAAGGTATCAGAAAGCTATCAAAGTCACTGGGCTCAAATCCTGGGGATCAGTAGGAGAATGGGTAAATAAAATTTGGAATATATACATAAAATGGAAACTTATGCAGTATTAAAGTGAAGTAACTAGACTTGCATGTGTCAACAAGATTAAATTCAAAAAATTAAGTGACTAACATTGTAAGTCAACTGTATGCCAATAAAATTCTTTTTAAAAAGAGGAGTTCCCATCATGCTCAGTGGAAACAAATCTGACTAGTATCCATGAGGGCACAGGTTTGATCCCTGGCCTCACTCAGTGGGTTAAGGATCTGTCATTGCCATGAGCTGTGGTGTAGGTCTCAGATGCAGCTCAGATCCGGAGTTGCTATGGCTGTGGTGTAGGCTGGCAGCTATAGCTCTGATTCGACTCCTGGCCTGGGAACCTCCATATGCCTCGAGTGTGGCCCTAAAAAGACCAAAAAAAAAAAAAAAAAAAAGGTAGAATGGCAGTTGCCAGGGGCTGGGGGGAGGGAGAGATGGAGTCATTATTTAATAGGTATAGTTTCAGTTTTATAAGATGAAAAGAGCTGTGAAGGTGGATGATGGTCATGGTTGCACGACCTTGTGAATTGGTATTTAATACCAGTGAACTGTACACTCAAAATGATTAAGATGGTAAATTTTATGTTATGTGTATTGAACCATAATAAAAAAAATTCGAAGGAAAAGGACTTTAGTAAGTATAATGTTTTAATTTTTAAAAAAACTGAACAGGAGTTCCCGTCATGGCGCAGTGGTTAACAAATCCGACTAGGAACCATGAGGTTGTGGGTTCGGTTCCTGCCCTTGCTCAGTGGGTTAATGATCCGGCGTTGCCATGAGCTGTGGTGTAGGTTGCAGACGCGGCTCGGATCCCGCGTTGCTGTGGCTCTGGTGTAGGCTGGCAGCTACAGCTCCAGTTAGACCCCTAGCCTGGGAACCTCCATATGCCACGGGAGTGGCCCAAGAAATGGCAAAAAGACACACACACACACAAAATCCTGAACAATTTTTAAAAGACTAAAATGAAAGCAGAATAAAACAGGTAATTATGTTCCACTTAGCTAATCTATAAAGTTCTGATCGAGGCAGAAAAGAGGGCGTGATAATATGTGCCCTGGAGTGGCAGGGGGAGCAGGCTCTTCATGGGCCACTGTCTGCTCTCAGTGTATGGGGGCCACAGGGAAGGGCCGTCAGAACGTGATGTCTGCTTGTTAATGACAGCTACCCTTGTGAGGACTTGTTGTGTGCCTTACTTTGTGTATATCCAAGACTTTAGTTTCGTTACTTCATTTAATTCTCACGGCAGCCTTTTGACTTAGGTTTTTTTTTTTTTTTTTTTGGTCTTTTCTAGGGCCACACCTGCAGCATATGGAGGTTCCCAGGCTAGGGATCTAATGGGAGCTGTTGCTGCCAGCCTACGCCACAGCCACAACAACTCAGGATCCAAGCCACATCTGCAGCCTACACCACAGCTCATGGCAATGCTGGATCCTTAACCCACTGAGCAAGGCCAGGGATTGAACCCACAACCTCATGGTTCCCAGTGGGATTCGTTAACCACTGAGCCACGACGGGAACTCCAACTTAGATATTATTTTTATGCCCATTTGACAGGTGAAAAATCTAAAGCTCAGTGAGTGTGAATAATTTGTCAAAGTGACAAAGCAAGTAAGCAGTGGAGTTACAATTTGTATGTAGGCGCATCCAACCCCAGACTCCAAACCACTTTGCTGCAATGTGGTTTTCTAGTAAGTAAGTAAATGTCCACACACTTATCATGGCATTAAGATATAATCCAAAGCAATAGCTTTGGAAGAGTGTGTGAGATGTTTGTTCATTAACATGATTCTGTCCTTATACCCAGAAAGATAAAACTTGTAGATGCCTGCCCTCTGAGACTTAAACCGGTAAAAAGAAATCTTTAATGGATGAGAGCAGCTAGCTAAAGAATTCACCTTAGGGAACAGATCAAAGTCAGAAGAGACAAGTGCATGCAAACTTCAATCAAGATGTCTAGAGCAGAGTCACATGAAGGCATAATTGATGAGAGCAATTTGGACTTTTAAATGTTTATATTCCTTGATGCGGTGATTCTACTTTTTGGAATCTATATGGGGCATAATGCTAAATACTTAAAAGAGCTTTGTTCATAAATATATTCACCATAAAATGATTTATAATGGTAAAAGTGAAAGTCAATCTAAATATCTAATAGGACTGAAATGATCAGGAAAATGAAATCCCCATATGATGGAAATCATGAACCTCACACACATACACACTTACCCGAAGAGTTTGCTATTGTTAAATGACATGTGTTGTTTATATTGTTACATATGTGTTAAAGATGTTATATATTGTTATTTATGTGTATAAAGATAACATGCAAACAACATGAGCAATTCCAATCAATGTGCTAGACAGAGCCAGGGTGACCCTCCTGCTAATAAATACAGAAAGATATGAAATAATGTATAATAATATTAGAACTCTGTAGTTGAGGAAGGAAATAAAGGAAACTAATAAATAGAAATTTTATTATAAAACAGTAGAAATATAATAGGAAAATTTACAAGTCCCAGAAAGAAATAAGCTGGCAGTAAGGATGGCAAAACAGAGGCCATCAGTGGAACTGGAGATAGGCCCTTAGGGTCCAGGGCCTGGGGCTGTAATATCCACAAGGGCATGGAGATGAGGCCTCAGATCCATGAAAAGCAGGCCTCGTTTTGGCCTGAGTCCCTCTGAAACAGGCTGAGTCAGGGAGGAAAGAGCTCAAGCTTTACTGAATGTACTACTCAAGGTTCTCCAGAGAAACAGAACCAATAGGGTACAGATTTATATAGAAACTTATTGTTTTAAGGAACTGGTGCACGCAATTGGGGCTGACAAGTTGAAAATCTGCAGGGTGGGCCAGCAAGTTGCAGGCCCAGGGAAGAGCTGATACTGCATTGTGCTCTGAAGCCCGTCTGCTACAGAATCCTCTCTTGCTCAAAGGAGTTCAGCCTTTTGTCCTGTTCAGTTTTCAGCAGATTGGAGGAAGCCCACCCACATTATGGAGGAGAGTCTGCTTGCCTCCGAGGCCACTGATTTAAATGTTAATTTCATCCTCAAAATATCCTCACAAATATATACATCACAGAATAATGTTTGATCACATATCCAGGTACCATGGCTTAGCCAGGTTGACACATAAAATTAACCATTCCACTTGGGAAATACAAACAGAGGGCAGCAAGACTGGGAAAAGGAGAAGTGAAGCGAGGAAATGTGAGGACATGTGAAATGGTACGCTGTTCTTCTGGCTGACACTTTATGCTAAGCCTCAAAGATCACAGCAGGTTACTCAGCAAGCGTGTCTGGCTGACATATGGCTCTTCTGCAAACAGGCTGCAAAGAGACCTGATAGCCACGGGAGGGAGGAGGAAAGGGAATTTATCTGCCAGTCTTCTTCCCATCTCCTGTTTTCCACTAGTGAAGATTCAGTCCACAAGAAGTTAACTCCCCGACACCTAGGTGTTGTCAGGTGGCCCTGTCTGCAGTGAGGATCAGTGTGAGGTTTCATCCAAGTCTAGAAGTGGTGGGAGGAGCCAGAAACTCTGGATTGGTGGATGATCAGCCTGGCTGCCTGGTGGAGGTCAAAGAGAAGGACTTACTGATCCGGAGAAGTCAATGGTCAGTCCCTGGTAGGGTCAGCAGAGACCAGGAGGCTGTCTGTGCTGAGGAAATTTGAGGATGAACACAGATTAGGATCAAACACAACCCACCCCTCGCACCACCCAGACTTGCTCATTCCCACCGTATTGACTCGTACTATATTGCAGGGACTCCACTGCTTGTGAGTACAGGATGCCTCGCTCCTTCCCCAAGAGGGAGGTATGGGGTCCAGTCAGTCACAGAGTCCCTCAAGATGGTGGCCAGTTGCAATCTTCTGGAGGAATTCAGATGCAAGGGTCAGAAACAAGAGTTCTTGCTGTTGCAGCTGGTCCCAGGTCACAACTGATAATCATACTCTGTCACCCATTCTAAGTGCCTCTTACCTCCTGACCACATTAAGCTTGGGCCAGCTTGATTGCCAGGTGATGAAACCTTCAGGCTCCATTTATTCCTGCCCTTGGTGGGTTGTAGTTGCTGTGATTCCCATGGTTATTACAGGACATAGAAGTACCAAATCAGTGCCCTGAGGTCTGGAAATTCTCTTTGCCATTCCCTTGTGTAGAAGCAACCCTACTTCCTCATGCTACTCAGGATTGATTATCCAACCAGCAGGATAAGCCCTTCCTTTGCTTCCTGGTCTATTGTGGCCAGGTGGAAAAGTGGCCAGATGGTATCTGCCACTCCTATTTTGGGGGATCTACTCTCACAGAAGGTCACACTCCCATCACGAAAGCTCACATGGAACTCCCTCTTCTGTCAACGAAAACTCCTCTGAAGAGCCCAGGAACGCTTGCCCAGTTGACTGCTGCCTCCCTCTCTGATCTAATCCAATCTCCTGCCACCTCCACCTCACCCACCCTGCCCCCTCTTGTGGGCCTTCCTTGCCATTCCTAAGTCCCACCAAGCCCTTGCTTTTGCCCTTCCTCCTGTCAGGAACACTCCTCTCGCCAGGGCTGTCTCTTTCTCATCATTTACATCTCAGCTATCACATGCCCTCCACAGAGACCTTCCCATGATGGTCCTATGCAATGTTGTCCCCACCTCCAGACATTCCTGTGACATTGTCCTGTTGAGAAATATGTCTGAGAGTTTCCAGAATTGAAAGAATGCTCCAAATAGCAAGCAACATAATTAAAGATGAATCCTCACCTCTGCTAGAAACGACAGGATGCAATTACAGAACATCAAAGAGAAAGAACAACTTGGAAGAACTTCAAAGATATTATCTCGGCAAAAAGGAAAATGAACCAGAAAAAAGAGACTAGAATGCAAGAGGCAGCAGTGGGCCAAAAGAATGATAAAACACGTTGGCAAATCTCATCTTTGATTGATGGTAAATCATAACTATTGAGAGGTTAAAAGCATACAAGAATTAAAATACTGGACAACTATAATGTGGAAGGTAGGAGGAAAGATTGCAGAGGGAAATTAAGGCATGCTATATCATTAGGGGCTGAAAAGGATCATCATTTTCATTAACTTTGAACTTTTATAGAAAAATAGAGTGATGTATACACATTTTTAGAAGTTTCAACTAGCCACTAAAATGGACATCGAAATCGAATTTACTACTTCTGATCAATGAAAGAACCAAGAAAACTTCACTAATCCAACAAAAAGGCAAGCATGGAGAAAAGAAAAAAATAAGAAAATCCTGGTGAAGAAAAAAGTCCAAATACATCAGGTATTTCCAAAAAAATGCTAAAAAAAAACCTCATCTATTTAAAAACAGGATGTCTCCATGCACCCATATGTTCATTGCAGCATTATTCACAATAGCCAAGAAGTGGAAACAACCTAAATGTCCATTGACAGATGAATGGATTAAGAAGATGTGGTACAGATACAGAATGGAATACTACTCAGCCATAAAAAAGAACAAAATAAAAATAATGCCATTTGCAGCAACATGGATGGCACTAGAGACTCTCATACTAAATGAAGTAAGTCAGAAAGAGAAAGACAAATACCATATGATACCACTTATCTCTGGAATCTAATATATGGCACAATGAACCTTTCCACAGAAAAGCAAATCATGGATGTGGAGAACAGGCTTGTGGTTGCCAAAGGGGAGGGGGAGGGAGATGGACTGGGAATTTGGGGTTAATGGATGCAAACTATTGCCTTTGGAATGGATAAGCAATGAGATCCTGATGTATAGCACTGGGAACTATGTCTAGTCACTTATGATGGAGCATGATAATGTGAAAGGAATGTATATGTGTATGTGTGACTGGGTCACTTTGCTATACAGTAGAAAATTGACAGAACACTGTAAACCAGGTATAATGAAAAAAAATAAAAATCATTAAATAAAAAAAATTTTTAAGGGTGTCTCAGGAGTTCCCATCGTAGCTCAGTGGAAACGAATCTGACTAGCATCCATGAGGATGCAGTTTCGATCCCTGGCCTCACTCAGTGGGTTAAGGTTCTAGCATTGCTCCAAGCTGTGGCATAGGTCATAGATGTGGCTCGGATCCTGGATAGGATAGGATAGGATAGGATAGGATAGGATAGGATAGGACAGGACAGGACAGGACAGGACAGGACAGGACAGGAAGAAAGAAGGGAAGAAGGGAAGAAGGGAGAGAGTGAGGGAAAAGAAAAGAAAAGGAGAGAAGGAAAGAAAGAGTTTCCCAAGAAGACCATGGGGAGAGTGAAGAGACTCCATGTTGGCCTATTGTGGATGCTGGTTCTAGACGGGCCTGATGGGGCAGCAAGCAGAGGAACAGAAGCTGGAAGAGGAAGGAGAGGAGGAAGAGGGGAAGTAGGGAAGGAGGATTAATCTTACCTATGAATAAAGTGTGAAGTGTTTATTATTTTGGTTGGATATTTCTTTGAAGTTTTTTTATCATGAGGCTGTTTGACCATATAGGAAGATCCATCACCTAGAGTTAATGATTCAACTTGGTGTTTGTATATTTGCTTCATCTTTTTCCTAATGGTGTTTTGGGGTAGATTGCAGACATCTGGGATTCCATGTTTCTGGATACTTTAGACTGATTCTGCAGAGAACCGGGGGGCTTTCTTGCAGCCACAGCAATGCTGCTATACCTATTGGGGTTAATGGCGCCTGACACCTGTATATTTCCCTCAGTGCCTCCTCGGTGTCTATTGGGGGTGTGTGTATGATAATTTTATTGAAGTATAGTTGATTAGATGTTTTCTATATGGTTGGTTTGTTCATACTCAGGAAGATAAACTGGAAACTTTTAACTTCTAAATTGAGTCTGCTCTTTGTGACTTAAAGTGACACAAGACTCTTCCCAAAGAAGGAGCAGAATGCCATTCAAGAGTGGAGGAATGTTATCTCTGCTAAATAAATCTGAAAGAAATGACAGAAAGCAAGGAGGCAAACGTATATTTTCATAATTTCCAAAAAGGAAGACATTTGTATTTTGTGAAGGTACAGACACAGCCAGAAAGATGCTCTAATAAGTTTATTCACGTCCTGGTGACCCAGATGTTCAGACACTGCACAGGAGTCACATACATTCCTGATATGTGTGTAAATTGGTACAATCACTATGCAGGGTGAATGTGGCAGTATCTATCAAAATTTTAAAGGCATACGCTCTTTGATCCAGCCATCTCTTCCATAGAATTTATTCTGTACATATCCCTGCCATGTGAAATGACTAAGTAAAAGGATATGCCTTGCAGCATTGTTTGCAGATAACTGGAAACAATCTCAAAGTCCATCAGTAGGGGATTAGTTTTATATATATACGTATGTAATGGCATATATAATTTATATATACCTATATATCCATATATTTCTATAAGTGTACACAAATAATATTAAAATTCCTTCTTCTTATTTTTTTTCTTTTTATGGCCACACCTGCAGCGTATGAAATTTCCAGACTAGGGGTCGGACTGGAACTGCAGCTTCAGGCCTATGCCACAGCCATGGCTACCCCAGATCCCAGCCACATCTGCAACCTACACAGCTTGCAGCAATGCTGGATCCTTATCCCACTGAGTGAGGCCAGGGATTGAATCCACATCCTCATGGACACTATGGAGGATTAACGTGCTGAGACACAATAGGAACTCCTAAATTTTTTTATTGAATGAATTTGACATGTACCATTGTAAGTGTAAAGTGTACGGTGTGTTACTTTCATACATTAAATATTGTAATAAGGTTGTCCATGTAGCACTATTTATCACATTACGTTATTTACAGTACAATATTTTTGTACCGTAGCCATTATACTATGCATTAGATCTCTACGTCTTATTTACTACTCATTTCAAGTTTGCACCCTTAAACACCATCACTCTTATCAGAAAGCCCCTCCCTGGTCACCATTTTACTCTCTGATTTTTACAGGTTAAACTATTTTCAGATTTCACATATAAGTGATATCATGCCATGTTTTTCTCTGACTTATCTAGCTTCGTATAATGTACTCAAGGTCCATCCATGTTGTCACAAATGAGAGGATATCTTCCTTTCTCATGGCTGAATATCAAAAATAAATTTTAGTTTAATTTTTAGAAAATAATTTAAAAAATGAAAAGACTGCAGAGGGATGAGGTGACAGAAGGTATCACATGCAGCTGTGCCTGCCATGCCTAGAGCCCTCCTTCTGTCTGTGGGGCCACTGCCTGTCCTGGCAAGTATTCCAAGCTGCCAACTGAATAAAGAAGGAAGGAAGGAGGGAAGGAAGGAAGGCAGGCAGGCATAATTAGCAGGCTTCTTCCACTATATGCTACAGTCTAGAGGTGCAGTGTTTTGTTGTTTTGTTGCTGTTTGGCTTTTTAGGGCCGCATCTGCAGCATATGGAAGTTCCCAGGCTAGGGGTCGAATCAGAGCTATAGCCACCGGCCTATACCACAGCCACAACGCCAAATCCAATCCATATCTGCAAGCTATACCACAGTTCTCAGCAACACCGACTCTCCAACCCATTGAGCAAGGCCAGGGATGTGACCTGAAACCTCATGGGTGCTAGTCAGATTCATTTCTGCTTCACCATAACGGGAACTCCTGGAGGTGCAAATGTTTTGAAAACAAATTGGCACATTAACTCCTAAAGCATTTTCCGATGCTCATTGGCAGACAAGGGGTTCCAGCTAAGGGCAGGAATTGCACAACCCCCATCAGCAGGTGTGTTGACCAGAGCTTGTCCGTCCCCCATGGAGGTCAGAGTCACAGTGACTAGGAGAGAGTCTGCTCAGGATATTCACCCAGGCCCACTCTTTAATCCCTCTCTGACACCCTTGCCGCCCCACCCACAGAGCCCGAACCAGCCCTGGCCTGAGTCATAGCAACAGAGCGGGAAGTCTGGCTGGGAGGCCCTGTCCACCTGCCCCAGACTGGGCTCCTCCTCCTCCCATTCCTCCACCGCAGCCGGCCCTTCACTCAGCAAGTCTCTATTTTTATCGTGCTCATTATACTGCGGGGCTCTTCATTTTCATCTCATTATTGTTGGCAGGGTCATCTGGAGGCTTCGTCGCCCAGGAGACGGGATGGGAGACTGCACACTCAGCTCTTCCCCATCATCTGACAATACACAGTGGGCTTGCTCTTCTGGTAGCAGGGTGACTGCCAGAGCTCATCGGCTGTCCCAGCTCTTCCTCCTTCCAGAGCCTCTGGTTCAATCACAGTTCCTTGCATTGCTCCTTCCCTGCTTAACCAGAAAGGGAGGAACATATCTATATTTTATAGGCAGATATATAATTGATAGAGAAAACAGAACATCCATACAAGTCGTCGGTGTGAATCTTTCAGAGGAGAAAAATGTCTAGAGGTAACCGACTGCAGTATTAGAAGCATATGGAATAGAAACATGCCTGCCCTAAAGAACGGGTGTCACTGCCACTTCCGAGAGCTGTGACTAGAAGAACAGTCCCCAAAGCACATTTGCATAAAGGCTCCCAGTACTTTTGCTCCAGACTCCACTGCAGCAACTGGAAAGAGATTGAGGACTCAAGGAGGTAGCCACAGGGAAAAGGAGGGGACAAGGCACTGCTGTTGAAAGGAACTGAGGCCTTCACCTCTGTCCCCACAACTGTTTCCATCTGAGGTTCCTGCCCCTCCCCCCTCACACTCTGCTGTCCTATGACAGGAATGGGGGTCCCAGGCCTGCTGCTGTTTCCTGTGCCTTTCCTGGTGTGACTTCTCGGCTGGAGCTCCTCCTTTTCATCCTGTGAAACCCCCATTGCCAGCGTCACTTGTTTAGTGAATGTTTTCTGGACCCCCTACCCTAACCCCTTGGGCAGAGTTAAACATGCTTTCCTCTGAGGTCCTTTGCTCCAGGATCACTATGTTTGGTTGTCCACTGATTCTCCCACTGCTTTGTATCATCAGACTTTGCTGGGTACCTGATGCACAGAACACAGCTTAGTTGAACAGTTCTGAGCCCAGAGAGATAATTAGAGGCAGTTATGTAAAGCACCTACAACTGATGGTTTGCTTTGTGCCAGGCTCTGTGCTGAGAACTTCGCAGGCACACTGCCCCTTAATCCTCACCACAGCCCAAGAGGCAGGTGCTATTACTCCCCATCCAGCAGGGAAGAGACTAGATGAGGGTAAGTCACACACTCAAGGCCATGCAGGTAGAAATTGATAGAAATTCGGCTTCAATCCGAGTCTGTCTGATTCCATGGCACTTGCTCAATTCTTAAACTTTTTTTTTTTGCCTTTTTTAGGCCTGCTCCCGCAGCACATGGAGGTTCCCAGGCTAGAGGTCTAATTGGAGCTGTAGCTGCTGGCCTACACCACATCAACTCGGGATCCAAGCCACGTCTGCAACCTACACCACAGCTGCAACCTACACCACAGCTCACAGTAATACCGGATCCTTAACCCACTGAGCAAGGCCAGGGATCGAACCCGCCACCTCTTGGTTCCTAGTCGGACCTGCCAACCACTGAGCCACGACGGGAACTCCTTAAACTTTTTAAATTCAGAAATAATACCTGCATGTGGTAAGGAATAAAAAGAATCGAAACCCCATTAAAGTATAAAAAGTAAGCCATCCTCCTACCTAGATCAACAATCTGTTCCCAGAGCCAACCGTTATTGTCATCTTCCTTTTTCCTTCTAAAAACAGTCTGTGCACAGACGCCCCTATAGATTTGCTCTTACTGCACACACAGCAGCCTACTCTACACGCTGTTCAACATCTCGCTTTTTTCCCTTTTTTTTTTTTTTTTTTTTAGGGCCGAACCCGCGGCATATGGAGGTTCCTAGGCTTGGGGTCCACTCGGAGCTATAGCTGCTGGACTACAGCACAGCCACAGCAATGAGGGATCCAAGCCATGTCTGCAAACTACCCCATAGCACCAGATCCTTAACCCACTGAGCAAGGCCAGGGATCGAACCTGCAACCTCATGGTTCCTAGTCAGATTCGTTAACCACTGAGCCACGACGGGAACTCCTATAGCCAAATATCTTACTTGGGTTATAGTAGGTGCTCCTGAGTGATTACCAGTGACAATGTTGATGGTGATAATCATACCCACTGTATCACACCATCAGGGTGTGTTTGTTGAGTATACGAGCATACAGTTCATCCATTAAGCATTAAGGATGGCTACCTGGTAGTCTTCTAACCCTCAGAGTGACCAAGTCCCAACCCTCAGAATGAATGAGTTTGCAAACTTCCTAAAAGCAGGTTTTGGCGTGGGAGGTGAGGAAGGCAAGGATACCATGATGGGCTACACCAAAGAGTGATGGCCCCGGAGGAGCTCCTGAAGACAAATGCTGGGTGATTTGTATAAGACATTCCTCGTAGAATGCTTCAAAAGAACCACCGTTAGCTGGCTAATTGGAATGTCCAAAGGCTGGAGGAAACCGGCAGGTGCTTGTGCTATGTGAGGTGATGGGTAAAGAGGCAAGGCCACCAGGGGTCAGATCAGAGCTCTGAATGCAGAACTGAGCCTTGGGTTACATGAGAACATAAAGGCCTGTGACAGACATTTGGAGGCTTGTGATCTGTACCTGGTGGCTGGGAGATGGAGGATGCCATGAGAGAGAAACGTAATCTCCATCAGCTCTAAGGATGGTCAGAGGGAGATGCTCTCTTATCCAGATGAGCTGAAGTGCAAACCCCACCAGCTGGGGCTTCCTAGGAGATGCAGGTGAATAGCTCTGGGGTGAGATTGCTGCTGCCCAGATGCTGGGTGAACACAGAGGAAGAGCAGGGCAAAGGCTGCTCCTCAGCCCTGGAGTTGATAGAAATAAGCAAACCCCCTACAGGGCAGAGGTGGGCACATCTATGGAGAACAGTCAGTCATGTTCCAAAGCTCTGTATGAGGGCTTGGTAATAAGACATCATAACAATAGCTGAAACATAAACCAGGCCTGTGTTAATTCACTTAATTCTCACAACAGCCTTACAAGTTTATCCCCATTTTACACATGAGAAAACTGAGTCACACAGAGCTTAACCTTCCAGAACTGGAGTCATGTAACTTGTACCTATTATCAAAATTTTATTATGAGTTTTGTCTTGAGTTGGGTTTTTTTTGGGAGGGGGTGTTTTTTGGTTTTTAGAGAAGCCCCTGCAGCAAATGGAGGTTCCCAGGCTCGGGGTCAAATCAGAGCTGTAGCCACTGGCCTACAACATAGCTCATGACAACACTGGATCCTTAACCCACTGAGCAAGGCCAGGGATTGAACCTGTGTCCCCATGGATACTATTGAGATTCGTTTCTTCTGAGCCACAATAGGAACTTCTTGAGGGTTGCTCTTACAGATCACCTGCTGTCCCCTAAGATGTGGCCTTCACAAGGCCAGCACCCAGCAGGATGATCAGGCCTTAGGTCACGTCTGTGACTTTCCTGAGCTGCTCCAGGTACAGGCAGATCTCAGTACCACTCAGCTCCTCCCCAGCTCTCCAGGGTGAGGCCTGTGGTAGAGACGCAAGCTGATTGTCTGAATAACCCAACCATGAACAGTGGGAGTTAGAGCATTGGGCTGGGAGTCAGGAAGCCCAGGGCCAAGGGATGGATAGAATGGAGAATGAGCCTGAGAGGAAGGCAGGAGATGGGCAAGGCTCCCGAGCCACCTCTGCTGAGTTACCAGCTATGGGCAGAACATAGAAGTCATGGGACCCACCTGGGTCTGGCAGGCTCCAGTAGGAGTCAGGCAAATGCTGGGGACAAGGAGGGAGGGCACGGCAGGCCACCAGCCTCCTACCAAAAACACCTCATCACTGGCCAAGCCAGGATACCCACCATGGGAATCAGGAAGTTTCAACTTGCCAGCAAGTTCTTTGTCTTGACCATCCTGGGAGGGGTGGGTAATTTCTACAGAAAAGCGCTTTCCTTTTTTGGCCTTTTAGGGCCACATCCACAGCATATGGAGGTTCCCAGCCTAGGGGTCGAATCAGAGCGTAACTGTCGGCCTACATCACAGCCACAGCAACACAGGATTTGAGCCACGTCTGCAACCTACACCACAGCTCACGGCAACGCTGGATCCTTAACCTACTAAGTGGGGCCATGGATCGAACCTGCATCCTCACGGATACTAGTCAGTTTCATTACCGCTGAGCCATAAGGGGAACTCCAAAAGCACTTATTTAGTTATGGGACACCTAGGAATGTGCCACTGCCTCCTCCACACACAGGGTTGGACACATATGCTCTGCTCCGGTTTTGTTACATCTCCAGGTACATATCAGCTGGCCTGGCCAGGGACAAGCAAAACATGAAGTCAGAAGAAGAACGAAGCCGTCTGCCTTCAGCAGCTCCAAACCTCAACGCCGCCAGCACCAGGCCCGCCCATCACACCCATCCTCACTCACTGCTCACAGAGAGCAAGGCAGTGAAGAGTCAAGCTGTCCCCTTTCATCAACCACTTTTGTGACAATCATAATGTCCCCAGGCCTCTGTCCTTGCTCTGGTCTGTGAGGTGCTTTGGAGCTATCCTTCCAACCCTCACAGGTTGTCATGGTGCCTGCTGCTCAGACTCCTCATTGGACAGAGCAGCAGACTGTCTCCATGGCAATAAGAAGAATCTGTGGAGGAACGGATGTTGGCCTTGGAAATTAACTTACAGGAACACTCCTGGGAAATAAGCTCCTCTTAGTGGGTCAGGAGACATTCCCCTCCTGAAGATGATAGTCCTTAGCCATTCCACAGGCCTGGGAAGCCCAGCTGTCTAAAGGCAGTACCATCATTCCTGTCGGCTCTCCAGCCATAGAGGATGCCAGCTCCAGGTTCCTGGCTGCAAGTCAGGAGAGTATGGTTGAGGTATAGAACACCTGCCCTCCTCGCACACCACAGCAGCATCCCTGCCCACCCCACTCCCTCTGGCATCCCTCCCTGCCAGCCTCTCTCCACATCTGACAGGACTCTGGGCCTTCCTGCTAAGGTGTGAGCTGACAGAGCAGAAAACAGTGTCTCCCTCCCTCCCGCAAATACCTGTGTGTTATCCCAGGACCTTTAATCACAAAACAAAACAGATCCTGCTGGTCCAGCCCTTGGGGAACATTTCTCTGTCCTGTGTCTGTGTCTTTCTCTTCTGCCTTTCATGCCTTGAAGCTTGGCTTTTGCACAGTTCAAGCTGACAGGATAGCAGGGAAGTCACTACAGCCCACTGAAACACCCAGTACCTTTCTAAACTGACACGTGCACACCTGCAATCAGGCTGAGCTAGGTTAAGAGAGAGGGCCTTTGCTACCTCTGCCTCCCAGGCAGGAAGCTTTTCCCCACCTACCTCAGGTCCAGAAGCCCTCATCTCTCCCCATCAATACTTGCTTTCACGGAACGATCAGAAACCCTTTCACACTTGAAGGTAACTAGTAACAGATTAAAGCATATTCTCTCAGGGAGATCAGAAGTTAAATTCTAAGGAATAAGTTCCTGTGTGGAATTTCAGCATGTTCAAGGAAGTGTTAAAAGAGAAGACTATGGACTTGACTCATGGCAAGGAAAAGAGGAATATCCCTGGGGGCTCAGTGGGTTAAGGATCTGGTGGTCACTGCTGGGGTGTGGGTTCAATCCCTGGCCTTGGAACTTCACATGCCAAAAACAAAAACAAAACAGAAAAAAAGAGGTAAGAAAGGAAAAGAGAAGCAATGCAGATCTTCTTTTCACCAAAGCATTTCTATATACTTGCTGACTCCCTTGGATGATAAAGGGAGTTTCTTTTATTTTAGGTCCTATCTCTAAAGGCAAGGAATGTGATTTCTTATAAAATCCTACCACTCTAAACCTAGTGTGGTGTCACCACAAGGGAATTTACCTTCACTGCCCCATGTTACTGGGTCCTTCTCAGCTGCTCAGAGCACAGCCTTGTACCCACCATATCCACCAGAGCAGCCCACAACGAGCACAGCACCCCCAACCTGCTCCTTCTCACCTCCACTTAGTGACCCTGGGTTTCTCCTGGAACTTCTTACTTCCTAGAAACAAATCAAAAAGTCTTTATCATATACACCTCATTTC
Source organism: Phacochoerus africanus (assembly GCF_016906955.1). Classification (NCBI taxonomy): domain Eukaryota; kingdom Metazoa; phylum Chordata; class Mammalia; order Artiodactyla; family Suidae; genus Phacochoerus; species Phacochoerus africanus. The sequence continues at coordinate 76,560,004 of NC_062552.1, forward strand.
AAATAGCAGCTTTGCGGAGTTCCAGTCATGGTGCAGCAGAAATGAATCCGACTAGGAACCATGAGGTTGCAGTTCGATCCCTGGCCTCGCTCAGTGGGTTAAGGATCCGACATTGCCGTGAGATGTGGTGTGGGTCACCGACGCGGCTCAGATCTGGCTGTGGAATGGGCCAGCAGCTACAGCTCCAATTAGACTCCTAGCCTAGGAACCTCCATATGCCGAGGGTGTGGCCCTAAAAAGCCAAAAAAAAAAAAAAGGCTTTGCCATTTATTTCACTGTGTGACTATCTTCACTTAAGTTCCTCTGAGAGCAGAACCTAACACAGGTACAACATTTGTGATGTGATCATTAACCTAAAACAATAAAAAAGCTAGTTATTTTACCAGCAAAAATGGGTTATTCCAGAACAACAATGAATTGCAATTTGGCACAAGCAACCTACAGCTAACCACAGACAAGTGCAAAGAACAAAGAGGAGAAACTTCTTTTATAAAGGAGAAGAGGGAGCTGAGAGGGGATGTTATAAACAGAGAGCCCATTGGAGGGAACTGGGAGTTCAAAGTGTAGTGGCTTTTCATTGGCTGAGTTGCAACAGCCCTCTTATTGGCTGGGCTGTGGCTGGGCAAGGAGAAGTTCTTTCTTCTACCTGCTGGGTAGCAAAGTAGTAACCTTCTTCCTGTTGGAGATGTAAAATATCTCTCTTCCTATTGGATCTGCAATTGATGTGGAGTGGTAGGATGTAAGAGCGCCCCTTTCTAGCCTCTCAAGTCTATTTTAAATGAGGTTTCTGTTTATTAATTTCACATCATCTTGGGACACAGGAGTGAGGGAGAAGGGTGGGGGGGAGAGAGATGCAGATCAACCTTGTGGAGGTCCCTGCTGTGGGCAACAGGGATTGGCTCCATATGGACCCACTGAGAAAATATAGACTGTCTTCCGGATTTTTCCTCCCATAGGGCCAAAACTGCACCCACCAGCTCCTGTCCCCCAGCACATTAACCCTGCCCTCTGGATTCCCAAGCAGGGCTTCCTGGAGTCAAACAAGCCACAGGGCATAAAGCAGATGATTTGGAGTGTGCGTCTGAAGCCAGTCTGTGCTCCTTGGGAACAGCCCCTGTGTGCTGTGGCCGACATCTGAGGTGGGCCAGGGGATGTGACCACACATAGGCCCGTTACTAAATCTTTCTGGAATCTCAGGTCCCCTGCAGGTAAGATGGGGCTAAGGCCTGCCCTGCCTCACAGAACCATTACAATCTCCAAAAAAGAATTCCTGAGAAGTACTCAACACTGACAGCTACTGATCTCTTCCTGTGACTGGGGCCACTGGGGACCCCTTCTGTTTTGCTGTATGGCCCTAAGGGTCTAGTCCCTGGCCTCTTCCCTCTCTTTGATAGGACACGGATTGAGTGGGGCTGAAAGTCATGTACACAATGGATCCTGAGGAAGCAACTTGAGATCCAGGTCTAGAAAACGCTGCCACGAGTTTTCCCTTTTTTTCCCAAGGGACAGACTAACTTTTGTGGAATACATGAGGCAGAGAGGGCTGTAACTCTGGAGTGGCCCTCGTTTTTTTTGTTTTTGTTTTTGTTTTCGTTTTGAAGTGTTTTGCCACTGTCATTTCCAGCAACTTGAGGTCTGAGAAGGGGTTTCCAGAAGGAAGAGTTAGACACACTAGACTAACCCCTCTGAAGAGGAATTCACTTGTTCACAATTCATTCATCTACTCAACAAACCTTCACTGGGAAGTTTCTGTGCCAAGCTTCCTTATAGGGGCTGGGGCTTCAGAGATGAAAGACCATTCCTCAGCAGAAGGAGAAAACAGAAAACTCTGACAACGATGCCTGTGCACAGGATACGCGTCGTGGTGGGTTCTGGCAAAGGCAGCGGCTTGTGCAAAGTTCTCACAGCAAGAGAGGGTGTAGCCCATGGTACCTGGGAACTGCAGGTCCTTCAACCAGCACGAGTAAAGCTCCTGAGGGTAGGTGATGGTTTGGATGCTGACAAAGAGGCAGAGGTCAGGATCTGAGGGGCTATACCCCACCCAAAGGAATTTGGCCCTCATCCTGAAATTGATGGAAAGCTGCACCAAAGAACCCATTCTATACCCTGAGTCCATCTTCTCATCGTTTATAAGCTGCAACTTCAGAGTTTGTGTGGTGGCACAGTGGTAACCAGCCGGACTAGTATCCATCAGGATGCAGGTTCGATCCCTGGCCTTGCTCAGTAAGTTAAGGGTCCAGCATTGCCGTGGGACGCAGACATGGCTCTGATCTCGCGTTGCTGTGGCTATGGCGTAGGCTGGCAACTACAGCTCTGGTTTGACCCCTAGCCTGGGAACTTACATATGCCGTGAGTGTGACCATAAAAAGACAAAAATAAGATAAAACTTTTAGAGTTCCTGTTGTGGCTCAGCGGAAACGAACCTGACTAGCATCCATGAGGATGCAGGTTTGATCTCTGGCCTTGCTCAGTGGGTTAAGGATCTGGCATTACAGTGAGCTGTAGTGTTGTAGGTTGCAGACATGGCTCAGATCTGATGTTGCCATGGCTGTGGCATAGGCCAGCAGCTGTAGCTCTGATTCAATGCCTAGCCTGGGAACCTCCATATGTCATGGGTGTGGCCCCCCAAAAAATAAAGACCAAAAAAAATTTAAATTAAAAAATAAAATTTTAGGAGTTCCCGTCATGGTGCAGTGGAAACAAATCCAACTAGGAACCATACAGTTGCCAGTTTGATCCGGGGCCTCACTCAGTGGGTTAAGGATCCGGTGTTGCCATGAGCTGTGGTGTAGGTCACAGACGAGGCTCAGATCTGGCGTTGCTGTGGCTGTGGCGTAGGCTGGCAGCTGTAGCTCCAACTCGACCCCTAGCCTGGGAACCTCAATGCTGTGGGTATGGCCCTAAAAAGCAAAAAATAACATAAATATTTATTTATTTATTTATTTATTTATTGTCTTTTCTAGGGCCGCATCCATGGCATTTGGAGTTTCCCAGGCTAGGGATCTAATCGGAGCTGTAGCCACTGGCCTACACCACAGCCATAGTAACGCCAGAATCGAGCCTCATCTGCAACCTACACCACAGCTCACGGCAATGCGGAATCCCCAACCCATTGAGTGAGGCCAGGGATCGAACCCACATCCTCAGGGTTCCTACTTGGATTCATTAACCACTGAGCCATGATGGGAACTCCAGATAAAATTAAATTTTAGAGGAGTTCCCGTCGTGGCGCAGTGGTTAACAAATCCGACTAGGAACCATGAGGTTGCAGGTTCGGTCCCTGCCCTTGCTCAGTGGGTTAACGATCCGGCGTTGCCGTGAGCTGTGGTGTAGGTTGCAGAGGCGGCTCGGATCCCGCGTTGCTGTGGCTCTGGCGTAGGCCGGTGGCTACAGCGCCGATTCAACCCCTAGCCTGGGAACCTCCATATGCCGTGGGAGCGGCCCAAGAAATAGCAAAAACAACAACAACAAAAAAGACAAAAAAAGACCAAAAAAAATTAAATTTTAGAAAATAAAATAAAAATTAAAGCTGCTACCTCTACCTCAACAGTGATATTCTGATCTATACTATAAGGGAAGGGAGAACCAAAAGCAATCACTAAACCTCTCAGTAAAGTTTTGGCAACTGCTTAAAACACTACCAGCCACTTTCTTCCCTTGCCTTTACTTACTGGAAAACGGTCCACATGCTACCCTGAGTCACCTTGAGAGTTCCACTGCCTAAGACAGTGCATAGCATGGCTCTGAAGTCCCAGGTACAATAAGTATTGGATGAACAGATGGATGAAAGGGAGGACAAACAATGGTAATAATAATAAATGAGATTATCACCTAAATTGATAAATATACAAGACCACCTCTGTGTCTTTGGGAACAGCGACTGCCTCTGGGGAAAGGAACCAGATTCTAGGCTTAAGAGTGGAAAGGACTTAGCTTTCACTTTTCACTCGTTTGAAGTGCTTCAACTTGTTATTACGTTCATTTAAAATATTTTTATTTTATTCTCTTTTTTTCCTTTTTTTTTTCTTTTCAGGGCCACACCTGCAGGATATGGAAGTTCCCCGCCTAGGGGTCAAATTGGAGCTGCAGTTGCCGGGCTACACTACAGCAAC